>NC_137785.1:60972994-61167994 GCF_963455305.1 Plecotus auritus
GCATCAGGCTCGCCGTGCCTCGCGTGGAGGGGCCTGCGATGCTGGCACGTGGTGCTTGAGGAACGGCGGTCTCTGCCGTCGGACGGAGGCGGGTCGCACTGGCGTTGAACGGCGCGCGGTAATGAGGCGGCTGTGAGCGGGTGCGTTTCCGAGCCAGGGCGCAGCTCTCCCACCCGGACGTGCGTGCCAGGCCCTGGGCTCTCGCTAAGCCGCTCCTGAGGCAGCGGGTCCGGGCCGCCCCACACTGTCCTCCCGACACCCGCTCCGGGGCCCGTGTGAGCACGCCCTCCGCCTCGGCGTCCCCTCGCCTCCTGGGAAAGCCTCGCCCCGTCCAGGCTGGGCCTCCGTGACGTTGCTGTTAACAGCCTTGTCTCCTTTTTCGAAAAATAGCAAAGCACCGCATTGCTCACAAACCTCACTCCAAGCCCAAAACTTCCGATAGCTTCGAAGCGTATTTTGCAAATGTCGAATCCAAGGATCTGCTCGCGGACCAGGAGCTGTGGGCTCGGCTTGAAGAACTGGAGCGACAGGAGGAGCTGCGGGGTGAACTCGAGAGGTAGGCTGACCCGGGCCCCTCCCCAGAGCTCCCTCCGCTCAGCTCCTCGTGACCCCTCCTCGTGGATAAGGTGGGGTGCGCTCCTCGGGAACACGGAGCACACGGGTGCAAGTGGCAGTGATCCCGCCTCCTCGAAGTAGGTGTTAATTCTCCAGAATGTTTTCCTGTCGGGCCGTGTTCACACACATGCCTGTGCACACGTGTATAGATGTGCCGTGTTCATGTACGTGCCCGTGCACACGTGTACAGGTGTGCTTGCCTTCAGTGTCCCTGTCTTTGCAGTAAGTGTGGATGTTTCACACAGTATGTTTGGGTGAAGCCTTGTTGTGTTGAGTAACTTGTTAAAGAGCAGAAGGTGCCCAGCGTGTTGTTACCTTGACGGGCCTCGCGCTTCCTTGGGCACGGCTGCTGTCGAGGCGGTTTGTGGCTGGACAGGTTAGGTCCAGGAGAACGCCGCTGGGGAGAAGGCAGCGCACCGCTGCCGGTGCTCCTGGGCGTCCCCCACGGGCTCCCGGCTGCTTTGCTGCGGTGACGTGCCAGAGGCAGGGGTTAGTTCCGTGGAAGATGGGACCCGCCCAGAAAGGAGAGGTTTTCTCCTACCTCCTCTTGTGTTCGTAGGTGTTCGATGAACCGATACGAGTTCATTTTTAAAAATCCGTTCTGAGTCTTGTGACGTTCTTGGTCATGATTTCTGTCTTTTTTGCATCATGGTATTTCAGTTCCATTGCCTTTTTTGTTTTGTTATTTTTATAAGGTCCTCAAATCCTTTGTAGAGTGAAGCGTGAAAAATGTGCATGTATGTATGTATATAAATAGAATTGTGTGCACATGTATAAATTATTTTTTAAAACTGTAATACACTAGAGGCCCGGTGCATGAAATTCGTGCACGGGGGCGGGGGGTGTCCTTCAGCCCAGCCTGCACCCTCTCCAATCTGGGACCCCTACCAGGATCGGGCCTAAACGGGCAGCTGGACATCCCTCTCACAATCCAGGACTGCTGGCTCCCAACTGCTCGCCTGCCTGCCTTCCTGATTGCCCCTAACCACTTCTGCCTGCCAGCCTGATCACCCCCTAACCACAACCCTGCCAGCCTGATTGATGCCTAACTGCTCTCCTGCCAGCCTGATTGCCCCTAACTGCCTTCCCCTGCAGGCCTGGTCACCCCTAACTGCCCTCCCCTGCAGGCCTGAGTCCCCCGCAACTGCCCTTGCCTGCAGGCCTGGTTGCCCCCAACTTCCCTCCTCTGCCGGCCTGGTCCCCCCAACTGCTCTCCCCTGCAGGCCTGGGTCCCCCCCAACTGCCCTCCCCTGCAGGCCTGGGTCCCCCCCAACTGCTCTCCCCTGCAGGCCTGGGTCCCCCCCAACTGCTCTCCCCTGCAGGCCTGGTCCCTCCCAACTGCCCTCCCCTGCTGGCCATCTTGTGGTGGCCATCTTGTGTCCATATGGGGGCAGCAATCTTTGACCACACGGGGGCAGCCATCTTGTGTGTTGGAGTGACAGTCAATTTGCATATTACTCTTTTATTAGATAGGATGCTTGTGAATGTAGAAATAGAAGATAAGAATGTTAATGTTCTGTGGCTTTAATTTCTGATCTTTAAACAGAGATACAGAATCCTTTGAATTTCTTACAAATTTATTTATATTGTGCTTATATTTTGTATGGCCAGTGTCCTCTTTGCAAAGATTAGAAAAATCATATACTCTGTTGTACTCTTGTTTAAATAACTACAGTGCACAGAATCAGCAGAGGAACTAATGTGTTTCTGTTTATTTCAGAAAATTTTTGTTAACCTAGAATTCTAGTTAAAAACTATCCTATTCGAAATCTTACATCTTACCCATAAGTGAACTGAAAATGAGGAAACGTAAGATTCTTGTGTGTGTGTTCCATTTGGCTCCTTCCCCTTTTTCTCTGCTAGTCAGCCTCCTGCTGTGATCGCAAACGGAGAAGATGCAGCATCTTCCGAAGAGGAGAAGGAGGATGCGAGCAGACGTGTGAACGGACGTGTGAACGGGACGCATCCAGCGGCCGAGTCCGCGGCTCCCAGCTGTCGCCCTGCGGACGACACCGTTGCAGAGCGGCTCCGCGGTCCGAGCTGCGCCGTGAACGGCTCTCGCTCCCCCCTCAGTGATGAGGATGAGGATGAGGATGGTGACGACGAGGATGCTCTTGGGCCCGGGGCCAGCTCTGTACCAACCATATACTTCTCTCACACTGTCGAACCCAAGCGGGTGGGTATGGCCTGCCTTCACTCCTGTCGGGTGTTCTAAAACAACGGTCCTAGCGGTGACTGGTGCTAACGGTGCCAAACAGGAGAACCGTCTCTTGTCCCTGCTTCTGGTCAATTTACTGAAAAAGAAAAAGGGGGGGAAGTCCAAGTCGTTAGCACGCACCGGGCCACGGGTCTCTGCAGTGGACTGGATGGTGTGGGGTCTGGGCGGGGTCGGTTCCAGAGGCGACTGTGCCCCCCACCATCCCTCATCCCGGCTCCCCCGGGAACCCCAGAGAGAATGTACGGCGGGCGTTGTGGCGTGTGGAGGGTGTTTGAAAGTGACTGCACTAGTTTAATTTTTAATTATACCAGGTTGCTGTTTCTCTGTGGGCACAAAATGAATAGGAACATCATGAGCAAGAAGGAAAAATGTAGGAGGGAGTAAAAATTAGCCTCTTTTCTGACAAAGTAAATATAAACATCTGTGGGAAATCATGACTTCAGAATCTTGGCATTTAGAGCTGGGGTTAGAGCTTCTCTTTAGCATCCAAAGACGCCTGTCCGTCCACCCTGCCACCAGGAGTTTCGGCTCGATGGGGGCTGGGCTCTCTCTGGGTGAGGACGGACAGGCCACCTCGGGCCAGCCCTGCCCTCCCGCGGCTCTGTACCCGGTGTGAGGAGCCCCCGCGACTCCTCTTTCTAACTGTCTTTCTCAAGGACACGGGCTCAGAGACCACAGCTGGTCTCGGCTTAGCGCTCCTTCCCCACTCGTGTCCCCACTGGGCCTGCTATTCCGTCCCAAGTGCCCGCGATGATTATTTAATGAAACATGTTTAAAACATACTTGATATTTCTCAGGTCCCTTAAGTTATCCCTGCTCTAATGTGAAGTGAAATAATTATCTGCTTTTTAATGCTCTAATACTTCAGACTGAAGGGAGCACTTACCGAATTCCGTGGGAAAAGGACTGATTAGTCAGGAAAAAAGTTCGCTTTGTGATTCTTCGGGCTTTACATTTCTCGTACTTGGAGCCGGGGGACGCGGGGAGAGTGAGTGACATTCGCAGGGTGTTGGGGCGTCGCTCGTGGGACAGTGCAGGGGTGCCACGCAGGCACCGGAAGGACAGACAGCCCCGAGCGGGGTCCGTCCTGGTTTTCAGTGTGTTTAGCGAAAGCATCGTGGAGAGGGGGTCTGCCAGTTCAGACCCGTGTTGCCCAGGGTCTCTTTTGCTTTTGGTATGAAAGCCGAGGCACTGGGGCCCGGAGTGGTCGCTAGGGAGATGTAGCTCAGTGCTGTGAGGTGTGCGCGGGCGGGCGGGGCGACGGGGGGGGGGGGGGGCGGGGGGGCGGGGAGGTGCGTCTTGACCGCGTCTCACGCTGCACCTCGCTTCCGTGCAGGGAGCATAGGCGCCCCGCGCTGTTCCTGCTTCCAGTGCTGAGAGCGTGGGTTTTCGTTGTGGCTGTGACTTTATTTCTCAGGAGGATTGTCGTTTTTTGCTGTGAACGTTTTAGGTGCGAATAAATACTGGAAAAAACACCACTTTAAAATTCAGTGAAAAGAAGGAAGAAGCCAAACGGAAGCGAAAGAACAGCTGTGGTGGTGGCCACGCTGCCCCGGAGCTGCCCACCATCAGGACCCCTGCGGACATCTACAGGTGGGCGGCCCCTGCCGGCACCAGCCTCGGCAGGGCGGTGGGCCCCGGGCGGTCCTGGGCCCCGGGGCGTCCCCTGGCAGCTGCCGGGCCACTGCGGCTCCAGTCCAGAGCCCGGGCGTGTCGCTCCCTTCCCCTTTCCCCTCCCCTGTTGGCCAGCACTCTAAAGCATTCCCGATGGATCTAGTCAAACCACGTTGTATGTAACTTTCAAAGTGGCGGTGTGTCTGGGGGCTGGGTGGGGGCCTTGGCATGGCCCAAGGGACGTGTCTCTGCAGCCTTGGCTGGGCCTGGTTGCCGGCACTGCCTGACCGTCTGCACGACCCACGTTCGTGGAAATTGCAAAAACGGCTGACTCCCTCCTAAGCAGGTCTCATCTATGGGTGGAATTCTGGCAAATCAAGCTATTGTCACCCAGAACGTGTTTGTAAATAAAGTGCTGTGTTTTATTAGCCCCAGGTTACAGTTTTCAAAAGCATATGAGATACGTCATTTGAGGCTACAAAATTACTTTGATTGTGAAAACGTTAGATACACGTTTGAATAAAACCTGTCAGGCTAGACCTGGAGCAGGCTTCGCAAACGCTGTCCGCGTGTCATCGTGTGCGCCTCAGCGGTGTGTGCTGTGGCCGCAGGGTCTTCGTGGACCTGGTGAACGGGGCGTACGTCCCTCGGAAGTCCATCCTGAAGTCGCGCAGCCGGGAGAACAGCGTGTGCAGCGACACCAGCGAGGGCAGCGCCGCCGACGGCGAGGAGCGCCGCGGGCTGCTGCGGAGCGTCAGCTGCGAGGAGGCCGTGGGCGAGAGCATTTTGGAGGAGGAGCAGGAGCAGGAGCAGCTCCCGGAGACGCGCCCGCCCGCGTCCGGAGCGCTCGAGGTGTGTGTGTGTCTCACTCGTTCACGGGTGTCCTTGGCTGATTCTTGGGGTGGGGGGGGTTGCGGTTCTGTCTCCCAGGTCTGGTCTGTACGTCATTCGTTTCTTTGCCTTTAAATTCTTGTTTACATGTTTACTAATTGGAGGTAAACAACTGGGCAGCGGCATTGTTTGTCGTGTAGCTTTACTGTATCTGTTTACTTGTTCCCAGAGGTCGTGGGACCGCGTCAGTCCCAGGCTTGTACTTGTTGGGTGGGTGGTGTTTTCACACGTAGTTAAGTAACTAACTCGTACCCTGGCTCACAGGGCGCAGAGTGTGCCTGGAAGGGTACGTCCCCTCTCAGTGTGCACATGGCTCTTAGAAGATGCCAGGGGAGGTCCACATGCCAGGGATCTTTAAAAAGTCCTAACAGCTTGGTCTTGATCGATCTCTCTGTCAAGCGGTAAGATGGCCGGTGACGACGGGCTGCCGTGTCTCCAGCATTTGTGCTCAGTCCTGTGGCTCCAGTGGAGCACGCGTGCCAGGCGGCCCAGCAACGCCGTGGCCTTCGGATCTGCCTCACTGTCGTATCGATTGCTGAGGCCAGCGCTCATGCCACCAGTGTCAGTGTTGTCACTAAAAACCCCCGCATTTTTATTGACTTTAGAGAGGAAGGGAGAGGGAGAGAGAAACATCAATGCTGAGAGACCTCCTGGTTCATAGGTCGATGCTCAACCACTGAGCCATGCCGGCCGGCAGCGGTGTGACTTAAGTTCCACTCTTACATACAGCTGAGGCGAGACAGTGCGATGCCCACAGTGCGTGAGCGGACGCCACGCCGAGCCGCCGCGGCTGCCGTCTGAGTGGCTGCAGGCCCGGACCCGGCGCCGTGTGCCGTCAGCGTGGCCTTCCGCTGGGTGGTGTGATCAAGCTGTTTTAGTGGTATCGGCTTTCTCTGAGCAGTTTGTATTTTGATGTTTGTTTTTTATCCGGAAATCTTGTGACTGTACTTACTGAAAAGAACTGTCGTTGGCTAACACAGGATAAAGGGTTGGGTGGCCTCTTCTCGGCGTTTCATCACCGCACTCCGGCATTTGTCTCGCAGGCCTTCTCTGGAACGGTAATCGAGAAAGAACTGTCGCCCAGCCTCGCCCCGCACCCGGCCGCGGCCCACCCTGTGCTGCCCACGATCCCTGAGCGGAGAGAAGTCCCGTCAGAAGGGTCGGAGGTTACCAGGCGGGTGTCCAAGTTCAAAGCCGCCAGGCTGCAGCAGAGGAACTAGGCTGCCGGGCAGTGGGAGCTCGCGGCCTGCAGCCTCGCGCTGCGTCGGAGACTGCGTCTCGCTAACGGCCCCCGGAGAGCTGGGTGAGGTGTCCGAGTTAATTTGGGAGCAGAGTCTCCTGTTCCGTCCGTGGTGGTGAGGGTCCGCGTGAGCCCAGGACTTCCCAGGCCGCTTGCTGGTCGTCCTCCGGCACCGGCAACACCGCTGCTGCCTCCGAGGCCGCGGCCCCCCGGGTCGCTCCGCAGAGAAGGCTCCTGGGCGTGGGGTGTTTGCACCTAAACGCAGGCGGCTCCGTCCCGCGGTGATGTGCACACCTCGTGGACATGGGACAGAAACGTAAGGTTCAGCGAGATCCAGCGGTTCTGTTCCTGCTTCAGCCTTTGAAAGGCCCTTTAGGACCCTCTGGTGGGCTGTGCCGCGAGGTGCCCTTGAACCCGGGACGGCCGCTGTCCTCACGGCGGCTGCTCCCCGGGGCCCTGGGCAGGCTTCTTGGACTAATGGGATTTTGTAAAACTTTTTTTTTTTTTTTTAAGTAAAAATTTTATGAAACTTGGTCTCGAAAAGGCTGTGGACTTTATGATTCAGAGGCGCGTGTGGAAATGATGATTTATGTACGCGCTGCGAGCACCGCCAGCCGCCCTTGCCCTTGCCCTCGCCCTCGCCCTCGCAGCCCCAGGCAGCGCTCTGCCGCGTGCAGTGTACCGGGCGCTGTATTTGGGGGAGAAAGAGCATGTCTTCATGATCAAAAAGATCTTCAAAGAAGAAATTCTATGTCCTGGTCTTCCCAACGCTTCTTTCTCTCAGGATGCTTTCCTTGTAGCATTTGAAATGTCATACTTACTTTTAGCAAAACGTAAAATGCAGAAATGCATTCTAATAGAAGACTGTGTCTGTCGCATGTGTAAATCCTCAGCTGATGCCAACATGTGGCTTTTAGAAGCATTCTGCTCCTAAAACAAGCCGTCAGTACCCCGTTCACGGCCGTGTCTGAGGCTATTTATAGCTCCTTTAATGAATTCTTGCTTAAACAAAGTGAAGTTACGTCCTAGAAAAGTGGAGCTGTTTGTAACTGGAGCAGCGGCTCTAGGAGTTTATGAAGATGCGTTTTAACCGTGGGGTGAGCCCGAGTCCCCGCACGCTGAAGGGTAAGTGCAGGGGCTGTGTTCTTCAGTGAACTCTGAGCGACTGCCTACAGTTTTAGTGGAAAACGGTTTTCGCTCAGCCCATCCCCCACAAAAGCTGAAACCAAACCAGAGGACAGCGGCGCCCCCGGGGGTGCCCGGCGGAGCTCCGGCAGCGGCTGTGTGGCGGGGCGGGCCGTGCGCCTGGGCGGCCTGTGGGGGCTGCGTGCTCCTCCGTGGGTGTCGGCGAGGCCGTGAACTAGCCTCCGTGTCTCTGCCTCGTCTCCAGCCCCCTGGCCTCGCCGTTTGTCACTTCTCACAGTGGATAGGGTCCCTCCCAGACAGCAGGGAGCAGGCGGGTGCTGCCGCTCGTCGGGCCGGGGCAGCGCGCTCTCACCGAGTCACAGTGCACGCGAAGGGCTCTGCAGGGCGCTCAGCCGCCGCGACAGAGCGGCACCCAGCGGCCTGTGCACTGAGCCAGCTTTAGACCCGAGAAAAACTGCAGAATCAGCACCGCAACCTGCACACCTGCCTCAGCAGCGCCTCCTGCATTCCCACAGCTCGCAGGACCCAGTCCCTTCCCACGGCCGGGTCCCCGTGCCTGCTGCTCACGGCGCTGCTTCTGCTCCGCGGCTCGCCCTCCCGTCACTGTGGCCTTCCCTGCTCCGGCCTGGCCCAGGCCCCTGCGTGTGCGGTCCTGCTCCTGTCCCCACCGGGGTCTCCGCCAGGCTCCACAGCACAACACCCGCCCCCTCCCGCCCCCCGTTTCCTCGCTCCCTTGACCTGATAGTTTTGCTGAGTTCTGGGCGTCTGTGGGCAGTCCTCATTTTTGTCTGCCATCGAGTGCGGCTTCGCTTTTGGGGAGAAGACGGCTCGCTCACTCCTAAGCTGTAGCACACACAAATGTGGGTGCATGTGCCCCCTGTGCCCAGCAGAAACCTGTTTATTACTCTTTTACTTTATTTTTTAAAAATACGTCTTTATTGATTTCGGAGAGGAAGAGAGAGGGACAGAGACAGAAACATCAGTGGTGAGAGAGAATCATGGATCGGCTGCCTCCTGCATGCCCCACACTGTGGACTGAGCCTGCAACCCGGGCCTGTGCCCTGGACTGGAATCACCCCTGACCCTTCAGTCCACGGGCTGATACTCTACCCACTGAGCCAACCCGGCCAGGGCAGAATTCCATTTATTAACACTGCACTACGGATGGGGCCACCGAGAGCTTTTCCATGCGACTTAGGTTGGTTCTTTCCTTTCCCCGTCCTTCCTGTGAGTCGTTTGTGTGTTTTTTTGTTTAAAAATTTTTTTTAAATCCTCACCTGAGGATATTTTTCCCGTTGATTTCTAGAATAGAAGGGAACGGGGGGAGTAGAGAGAGAGATATCGATGTGAGAGAGACATCGATTGGCTGCCTCCTGCAGGTGCCCTGACTGGGGCCCTGCAACCAAGGTACGTGCCCCTGACCAGGAACCGAACCCCCCACCCCTTGGTCCCAATGCTGACACTAACCGCTGAGCCAAACAGGCCAGGGCGACGGTGATCCGTTTGTCATAGGGGTTTGCTCCACACCTTGGTTCAGTTTTCCAGATTTATTTGGGGGGAAACCTCCGTCCACGTCTCTGTCCCACCCTGGGGCCCTTTCTCAGCTGCTTGTTCCCCGTGGCCCCGAGGGCTCCAAGGGTCCCGGCCAGGTGATCTCATAGACTGTCCCTCACTTTGGGTTTGCCCAGTGCGTCCTTAAGGTTCGCCTGGGTGTGCATTTGGGGAAGAAATCCCAGAGCAAGTGCCTCTCCCCGTCCCGCCCCGTGTCCGTCTGGAGGGCTTTTCCTCTGTAGCCGGTCTCCCCGCGCTGGGTTCCTTCTCGTTCTGAGGTTCACCGCGCTGTCGGGAGAGGCCGGGGCTACGGGACCCCCTCACCGTGCCCTTGGGCCCGGGGGGTGTCCGTCCTGCCCTGAGTGTTCTCTGAAAACGCTCGCGTCTCACATGGTGGGCAGCCTCCCGCAGCTCAGGGCGGAGGCCGGTCCTGGGCCAGTGACCCTGCCAGCTGGAGCCCGGGGCCCCGGCAGGCGTGTGTGCAGGCCGGCAACCGTGTCTCCTGTCTGCCCCCAGCTGGGCCTGGCCTGCACGGACCCGTCCCGGGGGCCTCCACCCGCCCCCGGCACCCTGGCGGGTGGCAGCAGTCTCCCGCCATGCTCCCCACTGGGAGGTGCTGTTCCCGTCCTTTCTCCCCGGCACCGCCCTCATGGCCCTTCCTCGTTCCGTGGTCTTCCTGGAGCCCAAGGCTGCACCCTGTTTCCCGAGCTTTCAGGGCTGAACCTTTCGGTTGACTCCCGGGACACCCCTAACCCAGGGGTGATGGTGCCCCGTCTGCTCCTCACACCTTCCGTCTCGGGGATGTCTACAGCTTCAGCGACCCTTGGGGCGTTTTCCTTTTTCTTCTGAGCCCCGGAACGGCAAGTTTAAAATGCCCAGACTGCCCGGCAGGCGCGGCTCAGGGGCTGAGCGTCGACCTAGGAACCAGGAGGTCACGGTTCGATTCCCGGTCAGGGCACAGGCCCGGGTTGCGGGCTCGAACCCCAGTGTGGGGCGTGCAGGAGGCAGCCGGTCAATGTTCTCTCTCATCATTGATGTTTCTCTCTCTTCCCCTCCCTTTCTAAAATCAATAACAATATGTTTAAAAAATAGAAATAAAAATAAAATGCCTGGACTGGACAGAACCTGGATGTTGTGGGGCCTGAGTGTCTGGGGCTGCGGACCAGACCCACTCCTTCCGGGAAACACCCACCCTCACGGGGCACCACGCGCCGGGCGGGGACACCCCTGCCTCAGCCAGCCGGGCAGACGCCCTGCCCACGCAGCGCAGCCTGGCGTGGGCACCGGGAGCGGCGCCTGCCCTGCGGGTGGCGAAGGCAGCTGTCCCTGCCGTTCCTTCCACGAGGGTGCAGGGCCGGAGCGCCGGCTGCGTGTCCTTGGATGCGATATTTCTGTATTACAAATCGCTGCATTCCGGCCCACATTAACCCCATGATACGTGAATTTTGCCAACTCCCGCTGTGTCTTTTAAATCCAACCCAGTAAATCACGCGATGTTCTCATTTCTGCACAGACTCGCCTTCCAGGGGCGGAACTTCAACTCCACGCCGCGCACGGACAACGCAGCCCAAGACAAATGGACCGTCTCCGTTAATTACGCCGTTTAATTGATCAAAACCTCCGGATCGGGTGTTATTTATAGCGCTGTGCTGGGATCCCAGCCCTGCGCCCTGCCCGGCGGGATCGCTGGGGGCTCGCACGGGGGTGGGGGCGGGGGTGGGGGTGGGAGGGCCGTCACGCCACGCGCGCTCTCCAGCCTCTGCGAACGGTATTAAGTGCCTCCTTTGGATCCGCTCATGTCACAATATGAAATGGCTTTTAATTGAGATGACCGACGGCCATTAGGTGGCTCCACCCCCACCGTCTCGCGGGCACGGAGCACTTTTCATTTTTGCTCTATTGATCGGGCAGCAATTTGCGTGAACTGTACTCAGGACCTGGAGGAGGACGGGACGGAGGAGGAGGAGGAGGAGGACGGGGGCGGGAGGGGGATGCGGGAGGGGGTGGGCGTTCCTCTGCTGGTGTCTCTCTGGGAGGCCCACGGCTCGCCTGTCACTCCCCACGCGGGCCAGTAGGGGGCGGAGGGCCTGCCAGTCACTGGTGAGCATTATTATTCATTTCTGTTATAGGTGGGGTGTGCAGTCCGTTACAGTCATAATTACCAGGACTGGAGGGTTTCCTAGGCAACCGGCTCCCCCCTCATTCACGCTGTAGCCGAGAGAGAGCGCGTGCACGCAGCATGGCAAGGCCGGGGTCTGGGGTGGGCGCCCGCCGCCCGGGTCTGGGTTAGTCACCGCATCCGCAGGTGCGCTCAAGCGTGCGGCTGGCTGTGCGGACAGGCAGGCCGCGTGCGGGCCTCCGCCCCCCACCCCCTCGCCTGCCGGGAACTAGGGCTCTAAACACGCAAGGCCCCCCCCCCCCATCCTGCGTGGTGACACTGGTCCCATCTCTGTACGTGGTGGGTTGTCTTATTTTCGATTTCGTTTGGGAAGAGTGGGTCCTTTCATTCTTTAATAAATATATTTTTATTGGCTTCAGAGAGGAAGGGAGAGGGAGAGAGAGAGCGGTGGAAACATCAGTGATGAGAGAGAATTGGTGATCGGCTGCATTTCATGCCTCCCTCTGGGGACCGAGCCCACAACCCCGGGCGTGTGCCCTTGACCGGAATCGAACGGGGGACCCTTCAGTCTGCAGGCCGACGCTCTGTCCACTGAGCCAAACCAGCTAGGGTGAGTCCTTTCATTAAAAAAGTATATTTTTTATTGATTTCAGAGAGGAAGGGAGAGGGAGAGAGAGAGAGAGAAACATCAATGATGAGACAGAACATCGGTGATTGGCTGCCTCCTGCATGCCCCCCACTGGGGATGGAGCCCACAACCCCGGCATGTGCCCTGACCGGAATCGAACCCTGACCTCCTGGTTCCTAGGTCGACGCTCAGCCCCTGAGCCACGCCGGCGGGCCGTTTCATTGAGAAGCTTTGGGATGGACTAGAAATGTGCAGAGACAGGCCCGCGGGACCTCTGCTCAGGATCAGAGTCCAAATCCATGGGGACCCGTCCCAGCTGGCCACGGGCACGTCTGCTGTGTACGCAGGAAGGTGGCACAGGCTTCCCAACAGAGCAGGGCGGTGCTGTGGGGGGGGCGTGGGGGGCAGAGGGCCATGTCTGCTGGTGGGGGCATCGCGCCGCAGCTGGGCCCCTGCAGACCCCGCACTGCACTGCACTGCCCCGTGCCTGCGGTGATCGGGGGGAGTCCCCGCGTCTGCCGTGAGGAACAGTCGGGCCGCGTGTCCCAGGCGTACGTGGCGATGAGAAGGTTTATCCGTTGAGCAGTGACCAGGGGTCGCAGGCCCAGGTCTCCGGAGACAAGGGCGTCTGGGGCGTGGCATCGGCCCCGGCCGTTCATCACCTGTGTTCCTGGGGAGAGGGAGGGTGCACGGCACGTGGGGAACAGCAGCAGAGAGCGGGGTCCGGCGGCTTCCGAGTCTGTGGGCAACGGCTAGGCGCCCACGTTTCTGGAGCTCATCACCTGTTGCTCCTCTGTCCCCAGCACGCCCTCCCCTGCCCTCATCGGCCGCCCTCTGGGGCCCAGCAGGCCACCGCCCCTGCTTCCCTCGGAGGGACCTCAGCGTCACCTGCCCGGCCCTCAGCTCGGCTCGGGGCGCGTGGAGGGGGGCTGGCTCTCGCCACGAGGCCACAGCCCGCAGCGCGGGGCCCTCAGCGCCCCTGTGTGTCTGGGGAACGGCCTTGCCCACAGCCAGCTCCATCTGCCCCGGAATGTGGGCACGGGGGGCGTGGGCACTGGGCCGCGAGGGCGGGCAGGCCAGCAGGTGCCCCGAATTCCCCACTTCCCACCAGAGGGATCCAGAGGCCCAGTTTCTTGAAAACACCTCGAAGACACTAAACGTAAGCATTTCGCCCCCCTGTTGGGTGTGGGGTGATGAGTGATTTGATATTACAGACACCGTGAGCGTGACTGGCTGCCCGGATCCACCAAGCAGGCTCCTCCGAAGTTTACGTTTTAATGTATTATTATTTTTAAAATAGATGTTTATTGATTTCGGAGAGGAAGGGAGAAGGAGAGAGAGCTAGAAACTCCAATGACGAGAGAGAATCACTGATTGGCTGCACGCCACCTACTAGGGATCAAGCCCGCAACCCAGGCAGGTGACCTCACTGGGAATCGAACCCGGGACCCTTCAGTCCACAGGCCAACGCTCTCTCCACAGAGCCAAACCAGCCAGGGCTACATTCACTTTAAACAGTTTAATAATCTTTTCACAAGGATAAGCCACAGCTCCGTGGCCAGCACCCGCTAGCCCAGTGGTTCCCGGTGTGGGGCACACGCCCCCCAGGGGGCGATTGGATGTTTAAGGGGGGCAATTCAAGAATGAGCTATTCACAGTGAATTTTTTGCATTTCTTATGGTTCTAGGGGCCTCATATACAGTCTATAAATATATGATGAGGCATATTTATGCAGTTCAGTTCTCTATTATATGTTTTGAAACTTTACTTGCTGTTTTTTTCCTATCACTTCCTATCGTTATTATTTTTTAACCATTTCTTAGTGATTTCCTCCTCGGCACGTCCACTGTCTTTTCGTTCTTTCCTTTTTCTCTTTCGTGGATGCCGTGTGCTTTGGAAGCGTGTTTAGACCGAGTGAATGGCCTTTGAGGCTTCCTCCAGGGGAATAGAGTCACTTTGTGAGTAATGAGAATTCTGTGTCACGGGGGGGGGTGGGGGGAGGCATCAGGATGGTAGAGATGCGTAGGTGGGGCGTGGCCAAGACCAGGCTGGGAACCGCTGTGTAGCCCCAATCCTTCCAGCAGGTAGCCGCGTTTCCCCTGAGCAGGGGGTGGGGAGGACCCCCCCAGGTTAGCTGGGGAAGTCGTGGTTCATTGCCTGTCACACCCCTCTCCTCGGTGTCAGGGACCTGCACGCCGTGCCCGGCCAGACGCGTGCCACCGATTAGGTCCCGGGCTGGTCACAGGTCCCCCAGCAAATTAAGGACCCGTGACGGGGTCGTCATTTACGTACGACGTCTGCCCCTCAGCACGACGTCAGAGGAAGGGGGCGCTGTCCAGTGAGCCATTCTGAGCTCCGGATTCGGTGTAATCCCCGCCCCCCCCCCCCCCCCCCCCCGTTCAAGGCACCTTCCGGGCCCCCGGACTCGGGAGAGAGGACGGTCCTGCTGGTCACAGGAGGCCAGCCCGTTTGTAAAATGACAGCGTGAAGATGCCGGCATCTCCCCCCCCCCCCCTCCATACGCTTGTTCTTTTGTTTTTCCTTTTCTCTTTTCCTTTTTAAAACAACCCAACTGTTTCCGGAAGCATGGTTAACATCCTAAGGTGAAAGCATTCTTTCTTTCTTTTTCTTTTTTTTTGTCTAAAGATTACTCTGTACCCTAGACAAAGGAAATATTGAAACTGTTCAATTTTGAACAAAGATCGCGCCTGCCTATGACTTCTCCGAAGCGCTATAAAAATTCTCTAAAATTGCCTATTCACTCAAATTTACTGAGTGTAGCAAAAATGTCAAAGGCATAAAGTCAGAGGAGATGGAATAAAATAATGCAGGAGACAGATTAGTCATGCACAGGCCCATGCGGCCTCGCCACGCACACAGCGCCCCTATTCCCGCGCCACCCGCGATGCGACACGCCGGCCGCGTCCCCGCCTTCGGCGCCAGGGCCCGGGCGTGGGACTGCCGGTGGAGAACAGCCGTGAGTATGGTGCCGGGACCACAGGAAGCAGGTCCTGGGCCGGAGTTCGGTCCCACAGAGCAAGGGGGGGGGGCTCGGGGATGCGTTCTGTCCTCGGCTGTCTGTCCCCAGCAGTGTCTGTGCCCCCATCCCGAGGCCCCCCCCCCAGATCTGTGTGCTGATAACTGTTGAAAATACCGAGAAAAGGGGTGGGGCCAGATCCAGGGTGCCCCGTGCTGGTCACAGTCTTTGGCAGTGACGTTTTTTGTTGAAATGTACAATGTATTTTTTTAAAAAATATTTTTATTGATGTCAGAGAGAGGAAGGGAGAGGGAGAGAGAGAGAGAAACATCCGTGATGAGAGAGGATCATGGACCGGCTGCCTCCTGCACGCCCCCCACTGGGGATGGAGCCCACAACCCGGGCAGGTGCCCTGACCCAGAATCGAACCGTGACCTCCTGGCTCCTAGGTCCACGCTAGAGTTGGGGCCGTGATTTATGCTTTTGCCAAGGGGAAGAGGTTGTTCATCAGTCAGTTTGTTACCTTGCAAACTGAGTAAGAGCAGCCCTTACCATAGAAAGTCCTTAAGTCCCTACCATTGATAAAGGTCAGTTAGTGTTGAAATGTCACAGCAAACCTTGCCAGGCAGCTGCCACCAGTGGTTGGCAAACTGCGGCTCGCGAGCCACAGGCAACTCTTTGGCCCCTTGAGTGCGGCTCTTCCACAAAATACCACGGCCTGGGCGAGTCTATTTTGAAGAAGTGGCGTTCGAAGAAGTTTAAAAAATGTGGCTCCCCAAAGAAATTTCCATCGTTGTCCTGTTGCTATTTGGCTCTGTGGACTAATGAGTTTGCCGACCGCTGCCCTAACCCGATGGGTGTGGGGTGGGCGTGGGTGCAGAGCCCCGGTGTCAGCCTCACCCCCGTGGTGGCAGCAGGCGGTGGGCAGGGAGGGAGTGGGGCTGCGGCTGGGACCCTGCCTGAGGGTGAAGGGGGTGCAGATGTCAGCCTGCAGCACCTCCGCCCGCCCACCCTCCAGCCCACCTGGGGGTGCGAGCCCAGCAGGCCCGGCTCCGCCCCTCCACCCCGGGGTTTCCTCGTCCGTGCAGGACGGGTGGGAACCTTCTCCTGCCACGGGCCACGTGGATATTGACAACCTCATTTGAGGGCCAAACAGAATCATCCATTTAAAAATTAGCCTGCCAGCCCGGCCGGCGTGGCTCAGGGGCTAAGCATCGACCTAGGAACCGGGAGGTCAAGGCTCGATTCCCGGTCAGGGCCCAGGCCCAGGTTGCGGGCTTGATCCCCAGTGCGGGGCGTGCAGGAGGCCGCCGATCCATGACTCTCTCATCATGGGTGTTTCTTTCTCTGTCTCCCTTCCTCTCTGAACTCAATAAAAATATTTAGGATATATATTTAAAAAGTAGCCTGCTCTATTGGGTCACACATTTAATGAACTCGGCCCTCTTGCTTGGCAGGGCCAGACCACAGGATTTCGTGGGCCTCATGTGGCCCCTGGGCCGGACGCTCCCCGCCTGCTCCCGACGCTCTGCCTGGCGGGAGGGCTGCTGAGACGCTGCAGCCCCAGGCGCTCGTGCGGGGCCGTCACCCCAGGCGCGGGCGGTGGAGAGAGGTGCGGCGTGGTCCCTCCTCGTGTTTGGAGCAGACGGGGAGGAGGCCACGGGGCGGAGCAGGGAGGGGACGGGGACGGAGGCCACGGGGCGGAGCGGGGAGGGGACGGGGACGGAGGCCACGGGGCGGAGCAGGGAGGGGATGAGGGACGGAGGCCACGGGGCGGGGCGGGGAGGGGACGGGGACGGAGGCCACGGGGCGGAGCGGGAGGGGACGGGGACGGAGGCCACGGGGCAGAGTGGGGAGGGGACGGGGACGGAGGCCACGGGGCAGATCGGGGAGGGGACGGGGACGGAGGCCACGGGGCAGAGCGGGAAGGGGACGGGGACGGAGGCCACGGGGCGGGGCGGAGCGGGGAGGGGACAGGGACGGAGGCCACGGGGCAGAGCGGGGAGGGGACAGGGACGGAGGCCACGGGGCGGAGCGGGGAGGGGACGGGGACGGAGGCGGCAGGAGGGGTGGTGGTGGAGGCTGGGACGTAGCCGAGGGAGAGGAGCGGGCAGGGGTGGGTCTGAGCGGGCACGTGCGGCCTGGCCGCCACCAAGGACAGGACAGGAGCGGCTGGAGAGGCCCGGCGTCTCCTCACCTTTGTCTCAGGATCCAGTGAATCGAGACGGAAAGATCACTCCCGAGGCCCCCCCCCCCCCCCCCCCCCCCAGCTCACACAGCAGTGGGTTCCCGGAATCTCCGTGTCTGGCAAGAAGGAGCGGCTGAGGGTAAATTCTGAACACTTGTTAGGCGGCGGGACCGTGTGGAAAGACTCGGACTTCTGAGCGCCCTGGTTCGGCAGGGAGAGGGGAGAGGAGGAGAGAGCGAGCAGAGAGAGGAGCATCACCCTCACGGCCCGGGCCCCGCTGGGCATCTTGTTCCTCACGTCACCGAACAGGTGTCCTCCACTTGGGGCGTCGCCTGCAATGACCCGAGTCAGGAGGTGCGCTCGGAGGCCCAGCGTGGGGGGTGTGGACGTCCGTCCGTGAGCACGGCCTGTCTGCTGTGGGGGCTTCTTTCTCCGAGAGCTCCGACCTGAGCCTGCGCTTCCCCCTGCGGAGGCTGTAGACATCGCTGCTCGATCCCCGCATTCTCCACCCGCCCACCTTTGGCCCTGTAGCTCTCAGAGCCGGCCCCCCACCCCCCACCCCTGGGGGAGAGACCCTAGTGGGAGCTGGGCTGTGGGGCTGGCTGGTCTCCCACCTGCCACCAGAGGGCGCGAGTGAGGAGCTCTGCCCTGGCCCCTCTGGGAGGAGTGGGGGCGCCCTGGATGATCAGGGGGAGCTGGCTCAGGGAGAAGCCCCCCGCCAGGGGCCCCGTGGGGAGCGGGGAAGGGCTCCCGGGGCCCAGGTCCATGGGCAGCCTCCTTTAAGTAAAAAAAATTAAAAACGTCACCTGTTTCTTTGTTGGTGTTAATCCTCACCCGAGGGCATTTTCCCGTTAATTTTTCAGAGGGAGCGGAGGGAGGGGAGAGGCAGAGAGAAACATGGATGAGAGAGACACCTGGGTGGGTTGTCTCCTGCACCAGGACTGGGACTCGAGCCTGCAGTCGAGGTCTGTGCCCTCGACCGGAATCAAACGCGGGCCCTTCCGTCCACAGGCCGAGGTCTATCCCCTGAGCCACACCGGCCAGGGCACCCCCTCTGTTTCTTATCAGCACAGGTGCTCAGGGGAGCTCCGTGGAGGAGGTCTGCGTGGAGTTTTCTTTCTTTCTGCGGACCTGCCGAGACGGCTGGCGTCCGAGTATTCCTGACGAACACGCAGGTGCAGGCAGAGCTGGGCCGGGGACCAGTGCAGAGCAGGTGTCCCAGCCCCGGGAGACAGAGCTGGGGTTCCTGGGCCTCCAGTGGCGAACGTTCAGGCGGGGGGCGGGGGGTAGGGGGTGCGGGCAGTGCCACTGCTGGGCTGTGAGACCAGCCGGGAGCACGGTTCCCTGCTACCCAGACGCCTCCCTGGACGAGGCGTGGCCCTGCCCATCAGAAGCCTCTGGGGTTTGTGCTGCAGGGACCCCAGGGATCCCCAGCTCCGTCTGGGATGCCGGAGGCCCTGTGACCCCCCAGTACCCTCAGCCTTGTCCCCCATTTCTCTCCTACCCCCAGCAACTGGGCCTCGACCTGATGACACCGGGGGGGGGGGGGGAAGTCCCCGTGGGCCCGTCCAGCCCCCCCACATGCCCGGGGCACTGCCTGTCTCACTGCATGTCTCCTGGGTCCTGGCGGACGCCTGCTTGCCCTCTCTCTCTCTCTCTCTCTCTCTCTCTCTCTCTCTTTTAAAATATATTTTTACTGATTTCAGAGAGAGAGGGAGAGGGAGAGAGAATCATGAACCGGCTGCCTCCTGCACGCCCCGCACTGGGGATCGAGCCTGCAACCCAGGCCTGTGCCCTGACGGGATCGACTGTGACCTCCTGGTTCCTAGGTCGACGCTCACCCACGGAGCCCCACCGGCTGGGCCCCGGCGCCCCTCTCCAGACAGCACCCGGAGCCAAGGGGGCCGGTCCGCACCTGATCCCGTCACCCCAGGGGCTGTGGCAGGCGATCAATCGCATCCGGAGGTGCTGACAGCCGCCTCCGTGTCCACCGAGGAATGGAAACAGGGCCTGTTGGGCACAGAATAGATGGTTACGAACGGTGCTGTCGGGAGGAATAATTACCGTATTAATAAGGGACCGCTGCCCAGCCGGCTCGGCGAGCGACCACCACTCCGCGTGTCGGGCTGGGGCCCTGGGGGGCACTTCGCAGCCCTCAGCCCCCTACGCCCTGGCCCCTGACATCTCCAGCCTCCAGCCCCCCGTGTGCGCGCGTGGTGGATGCAGCTGAGGCCGACCCGCTGTCCCCGGGCCCCGGAGCCCCGTCCCCGCGGGAAGAGGGAGCCGCCGGCCCGTCTCCCGGTACCTGGACTGTGATGCGCGCTAAATATTATGACTGCTCGGGCCCGGCAGTAATTGATTCACCCACACAGCCATTTAGGCGGCGAGCTGTTCGTTTTACAAATTCCACAATCTTTCAGAAATTCTTGCAGCGCCGGAGATTGGCCGGCCCCGATTCATTATGGTGATTGAATCCTCTTCAATGGAGAGCCGGCGAGGGCCAGGGCGAGCGCACGGCCGCTCCCCGCCGCGGAGGCGCGCAGGTTAAAAGCCTGTCTGGGTGGCATCATTCACGGCCGCCGTGCCAGGCGCGCTCGTCTTCGCGTGACCTTCACGAGAGGCAGAGAGCCCGCCGGACGGAGCGCGGCGTTTTCCCCGCACCCGCTCGCGGCCCCGGCTTCCCCGCATCCGAGGCTCGGAGAATTCCTAATTAAATAACCAATTAATACTGGAGCCCAGAAAAGGCGATCTTTTTTATTTTATTTTTTTAATTTTTCCTCCTCCTCCTCCTCCTCCTGAAATGCAAAATCGTAATGAATCAGAGCACAAAAAGCTGTCTGTCTCCGTCGCGGGGGAAAATAGAGACCCACCACACCTGAACCCTCGCCATCCGTCATTGTTATGACTTAGAACATCTCGGGCTAAATTGGGTTTTGTTTGTTCAGAGCAGGGAAAGTCAGATGGCTTGAATGACAAAATTAGAACACGCTGGCATCGCCGAGACAAAACCGCATAAAGAGAGCGCCGTGCAGGGGAGGGGGCTGCCAGCAGCCTTCCCGATCTCCGTGAAAACCCAGACGCCCCCCTTCCCCTCCTTAGCCCGCCCCATAAGCGCCTGACATGCCCCCCCCCCCACCGCACACACTCCAGGGGGAAAACTGTCCCCTGCCCCCTGGTAATTGCCCCAAATAGCCCTCCTGCCTTTGGAGATGTCAGGCCCCCCCCCCCCCCCCCGCTCCACCGCCCCTGGGGGGGGGGCATTGACCGAGCGTCCCCCACCCCCACCCCCAGGGATGGTCAGTAAGAGGGGCCGCAGGCACCTGAGTCTCCACAGCCTCACACCCTGCCCTGCCACACATCCTGTTTTTATTTTATTTTTTTTTAATTTTAAAAAATGTTTTTATTGACTTCAGAGAGGAAGGGAGAGGGAGGGAGAGAAACATCCATGATGATGACAGAGAATCATGGATCGGCTGCCTCCCGCACGCCCCGCACTGGGGATGGAGCCCACAACCCGGGCCTGTGCCCTTGACCGGGAATCGAACCGTGACCCCCTGGTTCCTAGGTCGATGCTCCACCCCCTGAGCCTCACCGGCCGGGCGCACATTCCGTTTGAAGGGGAAGCTCGCTGTGTAACTGGTGCCACCTGCACCGGACGCTTCGCCTGAGCACAACCAGAACCGGGAGCAAAGGTTCCGAGGGGGAGACGCTGAGGGACGGGCCCGCGGCTGCCCCCGAGGGTGGCCCTCGTCCACATGCTGACCTGTTGCTCTGTCAGCCCCGCCTCCTGGACCTGGTGCGTTGTCTCGCCTTCCCGCCTCTGCACACGTCACTTCCTTCTCCTGGAAGCGAATGCCCGACACACCTGGTCTCTGGGGGTGGTGGGGGGGGTGGGGGGTCAGGGCTCACCTGCTCAGAACAGTCCCCTCCCGCGTGGGACGCACGCTGCCTCCTCCCTCCCCTGTGTCCCTGGGGCATCTGTCCAGGCCTTGGCCTCCCTGGGCCCGGGGCCCTGAGTCCCGGAGGGAGGGTGACGGGTGGGATGTGCCAGCGGCCTCCTGATGGAGGTTTCAGGGGGCCCCGGCCCAATCCAGGTGCCACCAGCCTGTCGCTGGTGCCCGGTCCTCCCCCTGCCACCGTCGCCTTCGATGCAGACCATGTCGCTATGGCAGCCGTCCATACCTTCGGTGGCAGCGTGAGCGGGCGGCGTGTGCGGGGTTCTCTCGTGGGCAAAGCCGCGGTGAAGCGGCCCACGAGGACACGGGAACACGGGGGTCTGCGCGGCGGCCCAGGGCTGTCCACAGGCCGCGTGGACCTCCGTGCCCTGGGTGGTCCGTGAGCTCAGGGCACAGGCTGAGGCCTGGCACTCGCTCGCAGCACCTCGGCCCTCCCCTGAAGCACAGATGGGGGGCAGCCTTGGGGCCCAGGGGCGGGGTCGGGGGGGCTCACAACCCCTCCTTTCTTCTGCCTTCATTCACTCTGCCAGCCACGCCACCAGGCGCTGACCCGGGGGCCCAGGGAGGCCAGACCTGGGCGCCCACCAGGTGGAGGGCAGAGCTGTGGCCAGAGGTCCCGCCCCCAGGGGAAAATGCCCATCACAACCCTTGACCCAGTGACCTCCTTGGGCCAGACCTGGGCTGTGTCCTGGGGTCACCGCGGTGCCTGCTCTCACCCTGTTCGTGTCGGGCAGGGGTGGGGGCCGCCGGTACTAGGGGACCCCAGAGCACCCCGAGGCTGGGCAGCAGGGGCTCCGACCTCACCCAGGAGAGGCTTCCCGCAGAGCGACACCTGCGCTTCGAGGAGGCGGGCAGCCGGCCAGGACGGCCGCGAGGGAGCGTGTCCTGGCGGGCGGGCGGCCTGAAGGGAACCCGGGGCATTCGAGGAGCAAGAGGAAGCCGTGGGGAGCAGGACGGGACGGGGCGGAGGAGCGGGCTGGGGCGCGAGGATGGCTCCCGAGGGAGCGGGTGGGGGCGTCAGGCCCTGGGCCACACCGGGACCCGAGGCCCTGCGGGCGGCAGGAGCCATCCTGATGGGATGCCCAGTCAGTCCTCTGCCACCCCCGGCCGGCATGGCTCTGTGGTTGAGCGTCGACCTAGGAACCAGGAGGTCAGGGTTCGATTCCCGGTCAGGGCACAGCCCGGGTTGCGGGCTCCATCCCCAGTGGGGGGCGTGCAGGAGGCAGCTGGTCCGTGATTCTCTCTCATCATGGATGTTTCTCTCTCCCTCTCCCTGAAATCAATTAAAAAAAAAAAAAGATGAAGAAAAAAGAAAGGAAAGAAAAAGCTGTTACTGCGAGGCCCAGGGCCAGGAGGTGGGAAGGGAGCTCGGCTCTGTCCCCGTCCAGGGTCCTGTGGGATCCAGGGTTCCTGCACGGAAAGGGTGCTGGCTTCCCGTGTGGTCCAGTTCGGTTCCGTTTGGTTCGGGGCTGGGGGAGGGGGAGGGGGCGGAGCAGTGAAGGGCTCACACGTGTTGCTTGTAGCTGTGGTTCTGGGTCTTGTTCGAAACGAGAGAGGACGGGTCGGAGCTGGTTCTGGGTGCACAGCCTCCTGGGACGGAGCTGCCACGGGTCCTCCCAGACCCTGGGGTCCCCATCTCAGAAGAGGGGGGCGTCCCTCCCAGCCCGGGCTTCTTGGTAAGACTTGGGGGTCCTGGGGGGTTTCCAGGTTTTGGGTCAGCCTGTCCGAGGGAGGGAAGGGATGTGGACGGGGCGGCCACAGACGTGTGTCTTTAGGGCCAGCGGGCGGCCGAGGGCGGGGAGGGGTGCCTGCCTGTCCCCGGCCCGCAGGTCCGTCCCCACCCCTCTCGGTCCCTGGGCACCCGGCTCGGCACGCTGAGGGTGTCTGGGTGCCCACTCGTGTCCCTGGTGTGATGAGGGAAATGGAGCCCACGCAGGCCTGGAGGCCGGAGCGGGGGGCCCACTGGAGGGCGGGGAAGAACCTCGTGTCCCCCCAACCCTGAGGCCCCTCCAAGTGCCAGCAGATGGTGGGAGCCCCAGCCAGCCCCCGCTGGCCAGGCCGCCTCTCACCAGCCCCAGCCCTGCCGAGCCCCCTGGGGAACCACCTGGGGACCCTCCCGGCTCCGACAGGGTCTGCTCAGTGGTTCCCGTGTCTGTGGGCAGCGTCCCCCCACGCCGACCCGCGCTCCCAGAGCAGAGCCCAGGGGTTTCCTCCCGTCTCGGGGTACAGCCCGAGGAAGGGGACTTGAGTGGCACCTGCGTGGTGCAGGGACAGAGGGCCAGGTGCGCCCTGCCAGGCCTCTCCCGCCTGCCCCTTTCATTTATTTATTTTTATGGATTTCAGAGAGGAAGGCAGAGGGAGAGAGAGAGAAACATCAATGAGAGAGAAGTATCGATCAGGGGCCTCCTGCACGCCCCCCACTGGGGATGGAGCCCGCAACCTGGGCCTGTGCCCCAACCGGGAAGGGAACTGTGACCTCCTGGTTCCTAGGTCAATGCTCAGCCACAGAGCCACCCCAGCTGGCCCCGCCCCTGCCCCCCCGGATGCCCCTGGAATCGGTGTGTTCCCAGCACTGAGGGCTGGGCCTCAGCCAGCCCCCCAGCAGCCCCCGCCCCCACAGAGCCAGGCTCTCTGCCCAGCCCTGTCAGTCACCACGTGCAGAGGGGAGCCAGCCCTCCCCGGCCAGGCTCCTGTCAGGGTCGCGACCCTTGAGCTGGCCAGGAAGCAGGGTTTCCCTTTAAGGAGGTGCCTGCAGCCGCCTGGGCTGTCCAGCTGAGCCCCTGCCAGCGGCGTCTGCCACGTGGCCCCTGCCCAAGGCACCCGCCCCAGGTCCCCCTCCTCGAGGCCCGCTGCTTGGGAGCGTGGGCACAGGCAGGTGTCCGCCTGCTGTGGTGAGAGGAGGGAGCATTTGGCTTCTAGATCAGGTCTCAGCACCGAGGCCAGACCTGGGAAGGGGCACCTGCCCTGCAGGGGGGGGGGGGGATGGGGCGGGGAGGGGGGATGGGGCGGGGAGGGGGGGGGCACGGCCTGGCCCCGGCCCCGTAGCTGGCCCTGGGAGCCGGGGCCCTGACAGGCCATGTGAACATTAGGGTTCCGGGCCCACCAGCCCCAGCCGCACACAGCCTCTCATTAAGACCCGCCTGACATTTCTCTGCTCAGAAATCTCGGGGACATGCCAGACGCTTGCTATTTGCCATCACATCCGCCGGGGAGGCCGCGGCCGCCAAGTCCGTTCTCTGAAATGCTCCCCCAGAGGCGGCGGCAGGCTGGGCAGGTGCTGGCAGGGGCGTGGGCCGGGCTGCGGGCAGAAGGGGTGAGGGGCTGAGCTCCCCTTTGAGGGCAGGGAGGTGCCAGGGCCGGGGGCCGCGGGCCTGAGGAGGGGCGGGCGGAGGTCATTGATATTGGCATTGACCCGGCGTCTCTGAGGGAGGGCCTGTCATTTGGCCAGTGTGCCAGGCGTCCATGTGTCCGAAAGGTCACCGCGGCCACGGAATGTGTGCAGTGGAGGCTGTGGGTCGGGGGGTGCGCCACACGGCAGCTCTGAAGCTGTGTGTCCTGGCGGCGGGGGGCGGGGGGGGGGCGGGGGGCGGCCCACACGCCGGGTGCATGTGTGAGGCTGCCGTGGATACGCGTGGGGTGGCAGGAGGCGTGTGGAGGAATGAGGGCTGTGCAGGGGCCGAGGGGCCGGCCAGACTGGCGTTGCACCCTGGATTGAAGAAGACCGTGGCCTTGGGGGGCGGGGGGTGCCTATCCTGCAGGAGGGGCGTCAGACGGGCTCTGGGGTGGGCCGTGGTGCCAGCAGTCAGGTCGCCAGGGCACACCCCCAAGGGGACTGTGTAGATTCACGGAATGGGTTGCCTTCAGGTCTGGCTGGATCAAGGCTCTTACACCGTGAAATGAAGGTTCTGCTTCTTCCGAGCTTTCTCGGCCCTGCTTTCCTCTGTTGGCTTCCTCCTCACCAAAAGCAGCTCCTGTCGCCTTAGCAACCCAAGGACAGCTGCGCCATACCGGTCCCGTGTGGCCTCCCCTGGCCCAGGCGCTGGCCCCGCCGGGCGACGTGGGGCTCTGACTGGCTAGTCCTGGGTCGTGTAACTCCCTGTCGCCTGAAGAAGAGGAGTGACGGGGGGCTGCAGGCCACACATTTGCCAGGCCCCCGTGTTTCCACACGTGTCCCGGGGACCTTCCTCTCTCTGGGGTCCTCCGGCCTCAGGCGGTCCAGCCCCGTAAAGCCTTAGTGGTCACCACGGAGCCGGGGAGTCCCAGTGAAGGAGCCGGCAGAGCAGTCAGGGGCCTGCGTAGGGACCCCAGGACGGGGAGAAAGCGGAGGGCAGGGATGCGGCTGCGTTAGCGGCTTTATTCCCAGGGGTGGCCGGCTCTGCGGGGGGGGGGGGGGGGGGGATGGAGGATTGCCCCCTGCTGGGGTCCGAGGGAGCAGCACGGAACACAGTCCTGGTCGGGGCCCTGCACCTGCCCCAGAGGCCCCGGGGCGCGCCTCCCTGAGGGGGCTGGTGGCACCCGCGGCTGTGGGTGTAGCTCGTGTGCACAGCGGGGTTTGGGGGAGTGTGGCTCTGAGGGAGTTGAGGGTTCGGGTGCCCTGTGTCTACTTGCTGAGGAGCCCCTGCACTTCAACCTCTGGCCACCTGGGCTCGACACCCCCTCCCCCCAGACCCAGCCTCCCACCCCCATCTCCGGAGCACAGGCCTGTGAGGCCCCCCAGCAGCGGAGGGGCCAGCCTGCTGTTGGCCAGCGCTCACACCGCCCGGGGCTGCAGGGAGGACGGGCTCACAGCACTTCGGGGCACCAGGGGCATGTCCCTGGGGAGGGGGTTTGGAGAGTGGGGGGCAGCGTGGAGGACAGATGGGGGCCGCTCAGTGGCCCAGGCTCCTGCACATCCCAGCCCAGAGGCGCTGCTCTTGGGGTGGGGGCGTGGTTTCTGGGCGGGGGGTGGGGGGGGAGGCCCGGCACCCCCTTTCAGAAAGCAGCACCCTGCTCCCCATCGGGTAAGGCCCCCCCCCCCCCCCCCCCCCCCGCCCCAGCCGGGCCTCCTGAGCTGCAGGAAAAGTGCCTGGGCCTTGTTTGTTTTTGGAGAGTTTTAACTGGCTGGGCGAGGGGAGGCCTGTTAAAAGGGATTTAACTGGGGGTCACTGGGAGTTTGAGGGGCTTAGGAGGAAAGAAAGCAAATTCCCCTTCATCTCCCCAGAGCCGCCCTCCAAGCGGCCCAGCTGGAGGGGCGAGAACGGGGAGCAGCTTAAGTGGTCTGGGAACCTGGAGGGGTCTTAGCAGAAAGAAAGGCTCCCGGCCGCCGGGGGCGGGGCCGCGGCTCTCCCTGCGGCTTTCTCACCAGCCCCTGGCGGGGTGGGGGGGTGGGGGGTGAGGGGTGGGGGGGGGGCGTGCTCTGCCCTGGGGACCTGCAGACAGCCTGGGCCAGGGCCTGGGCCCACCGCCCCGGTGGCACCCCGGAACAGGGTCAGGGCCCAGCTGCCCAATGCCTGTGCAGATGCCTCTGGGTCATCGTTTTTTTTTTTTAAAAATAGATTTTTATTGATGTCAGAGGGCAAGGGAGAGGGAGAGGGAGAGAGGAACATCCATGCTGAGAGGGAATCATGGACCGGCTGCCTCCTGCACGCCCCACACTGGGGATGGAGCCCGCACCCCGGGCCTGTGCCCTGACCGGGAATCGAACCACGACCTCCTGGTTCACAGGTCGAAGCTCAACCCCGGAGCCCCGCCGGCTGGGCCGCCTCTGGGTCTTTGATCTGAGCATCGTCTGTGAGCGGACTGGCCAATGTCCCGGGGCCGGGCCTGCTGCCGGGGCACCAGGTCCACTTCCTTGATGACCCAGGGGGGGCTCTGCCCATCGGCACCCGGGCGGGGGGTGGGCGGGGCGGAGTGCGAGGACCCCTCGCTGATGGAGGAGAGGCACCGTGGGGGCTCCCCATGGGGAGTGTGCCCACCACCTGCTCCCTCTTAGCGGTTCCCCCGGCCTCCCCTCTAGGGACCTGTCTCAGCACCTCCTCGCCAGGGCTGCGGGCCGGGGGGCGGCGGGGGGGGGGGGCCCTGCTGTGGCTCCTGCCCGGCCTCGTGGGAACGTCTATTTTTATGGGAAACGGCAGCGTGGCGAGGAGGGGGTCCATCAGCTGCTAAAGTGAGGCGCCCGCCGCTCCCGGGAAACGCTGCTGTCAGTGATGATTTACGAGCGATCGCCCACCGGGAGCTGCCGCCTGTGCTGGAGGCCGTTCCCGCCTCTCCCGCTGGGTGGGCAAGGCCGCGGGGGGCCTGGCTGCTCGGGGTCCTGGGGGGGGGCCCCCCACTGGCCATTAACCCCTCGTGGTCTGCATTTCAGTTGCGAGCAGCTGGATGGAAGGGAGGGGGCCGCTCGCCCCCAACTTGGCACCGAGGTGGGGAGGGCATATGGACGGCGGCCCCTGGCAAGGCGCCCACGCCAGGCCCTGGCTCCCATCCCGGCGTGAGCACGGGTGGCGGCGGGAAGCTCTCCATCCCTCCTGCCCCGCGAGGCCCCGCCAGGCTGCCTGCGGCCCCCGGGCTCCCCAGAAGCCAGCGATTCGTCCCCACCCACCCGAGACCCCTCGGGCCCCAGGGCGGCCTCCAGGTCACCGCGCCCTCTGACCCCTGGGCGGTCGCGGGGAGCTGCGGGCGGCGGAAGGGCTGCGTGGATCCGTACAAATGAGATGTTATATTTCCATACATTTTATTTGCAGCCTCATCTGCGAATCTAATATTGACCCGGAGTTATCTGTGACGGGGAAGTTATTAATTCTGACAGATATAAGGGAGAAGCTAATATTCGCCTTTACAAACACCTAATATTAATCTCGCGCTGTAAACCGCAGCCCCACACGGGGCGGGGCGGGGGGGGGGGGTGGGGAGGGGGGAGGGCAATGCCCGCTCAGAATTTGATAATGAAAAATGGGGACGTTTCATTTCAGGGAGAGGATAGAAGCTGCGGGGTGAGCATCGGGGGAGGCCTGGGCGGGGTTCCCGGGGGCCGGGGGCCCGCAGGGGCAGGGCGGGAAGCCTGGGGGGGCCCGGGCTGTCCGGGGGCACCTGCAGCTCAGTGTCTGGGGATCACGAAGGCCCCCTCGCGCCCCGCGTTGCCGACAGGCCCCTGCTGCCCCGCCGGAGGCACCCACAGCCGCGGGGAGCTGGCTGGGGGCCCGTCCTCCCCCCTGGTGGGCAGGGGACGTGGGAGCAGATTGAGGAGGGGCCACAGGTCCTCGGTAACGTGGGGCGCTCGGGGGCCCAGGCCCCAAGCAGGTGCCACCTCACACACGCCCTTTGCCCCTGGGCCCTGCGGTCCATCCCCTCACTGAACCCCAGGGACCCCCTTTTGGCATGGGGGCCCCGCCAAGGTCTCACGCTCTGAGGTCCCTGGGGAGCCCCTTCCTTTCTTTTTCTGTTTAAATTTATTTCATTTATTTTTTTGTGAATCCTCACCCGAGGGTATTTTCCCATTGACTTTTTAGAGAGAGTGGGAGGGAGAGGGAGAGACAGAGAGAGAAACATCGATGTGAGAGAGACATGGACTGGTGGCCTCCTGCATGCGCCCCAACCAAGGCCGACATCAAGCCTGCAACCGAGGTCCGTGCCCTTGACCGGAATCGAACCTGGGACCCTTTAGTCCACGGGCTGACGCTCTACCCACTGAGACACACCGGCCAGGGCCCAGGCTCTCAGTTCTACGTGTTGAATTGGGCCCCAGGTTCCTATGCCGAGTCCTGACCCAGCACCGCGTGCAGCTCCCGTGGGAAGGGGGCCCTCGCCGTGGAAGGAGCTGAGTGAGGGGCGGCCTGTCATCTTCTTAGGGGGGCCTGGGGCCCAGCGATGTGGGAGGGGGGGGCAGCAGCCTGTCGCCGTCCCCGGGCCCTGGAGGGAACCGCTCTGTGGCCGCCACGCTGGGCCCCTGCGCTTCCCTCGTCACTGTGCACAGGCACAGCCTCGGGCGGGACCCCTGCGCACCCTTCAGTCCCCCCGTGCTGCACAGGGCAGGTGCCCACGGGGAACCGTGGGACTGATGGCTGGGCACCTCGGGGAAACACAGCAGGAGGCGTGGCCCAGACCCCTGCTCGCTCCTCACAGAGCTGAGGGCCAGGGGCCGGGGGCCGGGTGTGTGCACGGGGCATACCCCAGCGACAGCGACCTTCTCACCCCTCCTCTCTCCACCCTCCTCGCCAGCACCTGCTCAGGGGCATCCCTGGGGCACACAGGCCGTTCAGTCCCCCCACCCCCACGTTCCAAGCAGACCCCAGGACAGAGGGGCAGGGCCTGTGGGGCTCTGATGGCCCAGGAAGGTGGGATCCTGACTGCGTCTCAGGGCTGCAAATCACTACGAGCCTCTAAGGACCTGTAGGAAGCATGTGGGGTCTGTGTGAGTGAGTGTGTGTGAGAGTGTGTGAGTGTGTGTGTGTGTGTGTGAGTGTGAGAGTGTGTATGAGTGTGAGTGAGGGTGTGTGTGAGTGTGAGAGTGTGTGAGTGTGTGTGTGTGTGTGAGTGTGTGTGTGAGAGTGTGTGTGTGAGTGTGAGAGTGTGTGAGTGAGTGTGTGTGTGAGTGTGAGGGTGTGTGTGAGTGTGTGTGTGAGGGTGTGTGCGAGTGTGTGTGTGAGAGTGTGTGTGAGTGTGAGAGTGTGTGAGTGTGAGTGTGTGTGAGTGAGTGTGTGTGAGGGGGTGTGTGAGTGTGAGAGTGTATGTGTGAGTGTGAGAGTGTGTGTGTGAGTGTGAGAGTGTGTGAGGGTGTGTGTGAGGGTGTGTGTGAGAGTGTGTGTGAGTATGAGGGTGTGTGTGAGTATGAGAGTGTGTGTGAGTGTGAGGGTGTGTGTGAGTGTGTGTGAGAGTGTGTGAGTGTATGTGTGAGTGTGTGTGAGTGTGAGAGTGTGTGTGTGTGTGGGAGTGTGTGTGAGTGTGAGTGTGTGAGTGTGTGTGAGTGTGTGTGTGTATGTGTGAGTGTGTGTGAGTGTGTGAGAGTATGTGTGTGTATGTGGGAGTGTGTGTGAGTGTGAGAGTGTGTGAGTGTGTGTGAGTGTGTGTGTGTATGTGTGTGTGTGAGTGTGTGAGAGTATGTGTGTGTATGTGGGAGTGTGTGTGAGTGTGAGAGTGTGTGAGTGTGTGTGTGTGTGTGTGAGTGTGTGTGTGAGTATGAGAGTATGTGTGTGACAGTGTGTGTCAGTATGGGTCTGTGCAAATGTGTTCGTATGAATGTGAAATTGTATGTGAGTATGAATATGAGTGTGTGTGAATGCGTGTGTGTGAGTGAGTGTATGAGTATGGGTCTGTGCAAGTGTGTGTGTGTGTATGCATGTGAGGGTGTGTGAGAGTGTGTGAGAGTGTGAGTGTGAGTGTGTGAGTGTGAGAGTGTGTGAGTGAGTGTGAGTGTGTGTATGCATGTGAGAGTGTGTATGAGTGTGAGTGTGAGTGTGAGAGTGAGTGTGTGAGAGTGTGAGTGTGTGAGAGTGTGTGTGAGTGTGAGTGTGTGTGTGAGTGTGTGTGAGTGTGTATGAGTGTGTGTGTGTGAGTGTGTGAGTGTGAGTGTGAGTGTGAGTGTGAGAGTGTGAGTGTGAGAGTGTGAGTGTGTGTGACTGTGTGAGTGTGAGTGTGGGTACTTGCACACTGTCCCATCCCGTCCTTTGTGAGGCTGGTGAGGAAGGTGACGTGGGGGACGAATGTCCGTCCTTGATGGCCTCTCCCTCTCGGGGCCAGGCCCGCACTCGGGGGCTGGGCTGGGCTCTGGCCAGAGCTCCCAACAGGTGCCCCCCGGAGAGCCGGCCCCGTTGGGAGGCCAAGCCTGTGTGTGGGTGACAGTCCCTGTCCCCTCCCAGGTGGCACCGCCCCGGGACCCCTTCGGCCGCAGGGAGCACTGACCGGCCCGCGGCGGCCCCCGGCCCCACAGCTGTGACCACGCCGGCCCGTTGGCAAGGCTGCCTGGGGAAGGCGGCCAGCGCGCCACCAGCGTTGTGATCAGGGAAACAACACCTACGGAATCTATTATTCATTAAGTGTAACCAATGTGTAATTTAAAACAGCGGGTTTTGTCAAATATAATGTTAGGTCAGCATAATTTTCTGCCTATTACTAATATCTATACCATCTTTGCCTTAGTCAGCTCTATTTAAATATGCAATCATTTACAGCTTTTGAGAATATTTCTGTGCAGTCCCGATTTCCAATATTCAACGACGACAAATTTTATGCTGACATCAATAGCAAACTATTAAAGACAGTATTTCATTATTGGTTTTTCATCCCCAAAGTTATTTACAATTATATACTAAGCACCGATATTAAAGGAAACCTTTTAAATGAGGTGCTATCTACTTTAACAATATGTCTGTCGCCCGATGAGACTGTGTTTAAAGATTTTATCAAGAAATGGTTGTTTGCTGAGGTTATGTTTTGTCCATGAAATATGCATTTCATATCTCTTTCATTTCATTAACATAATTTAATTTGTGCTTTGCATTTTGTGCATAATACATATTTGATTTACAAAACAAATATTTCCATTAGAAAATGAATTTCATGCAGGCAAAAAAGCAGAACCAAATGATGTATTGAAGGAAAATAAGAAGAAATGAAATGCATTTTCTCAGTCTATTAAAAAATCTATGGCATTGACGAAGAGTGCACTTAGCGCTACATTTAAAAAATAGCGCACACGTCAATGTATTAACAAATAGAATTGGAAATACAAATATTTCCCTATATCAAGCCAAGAATCTCTTTATTTTAATTGAGTTGATTTAAAAGCCCAACTACAATTTAATTTTTATTTCGCGACGTGGTGCTGGGGCCGGTGCCGGCGGAGCGGGGTGAGGCGGGCGGCTGATGGAAGGAGATAGTTGACCTTAAAAATGGCTTTTATTGACAATGGGGAGACGAGGTTGAATAGGAAGGGAGCGAGCACCGGGCGCTTTGTGATCGGGAGCCGGAGGTAGCGCGGGGCTGGCGGGCGTGGGAGCGGCTCCCCGCTGCCCGGGTGGCTCCCCTGCGGCCCCCCAGGCCCCCCGCCCTGCACCCACCTGCGCGCCCCACCCCCACCGGCTGTGGGGCTGGTTGGGGTCCCGGGGTGGAGTCTCAGTGGGTGGCCCAGCCTGAGACGGAGGCTCTGGCAAGGCGGATCTCGGAGCTGGGCGCCTCTGGGGCCCTGGCCTCCCCTCCGCGCCCAGTGTGACCCGGGGTGAGGGGCGGGCACCCGGTCAGTGCCTGTGCAGCGCTACGTGCAGGTGACAGCGAGGCCAGAGGAGAGGGCGTGGGACCAGGTGAGGGACGCCCATGTCAGCTCAGTGAGAACAAAGGGCGCTGACCCTTCCGGGGAGCGGTGAGGAGGGGGTGTCCATAGGGAACGGGCCACTTGAGTGCTGCCCCACAACTTCAGATAAGGAAACCGAGGCCCAGAGAGACGGTGCTGCTCAGCGGGTCAGCTGTCGACACTGTTTCTGTTCCCCGAGCCGCAGAGCCATGGCCAGCCCCCCCCCCCACAGCAGGCCACCCCCCCACCCCCGGCCTGACCGCCTGGCCGAGGAAGCAGGGTCCGAGGGCCGCAGGTGGTTGCTCCGGCTGTTGGAGGGTCCGTGGCCTCTTCCTTCCTTCCTTCCTTCCTTCCTTCCTTCCTTCCTTCCTTCCTTCCTTCCTTCCTTCCTTCCTTCCTTCTTTCCCCCCTTCCTTCCCCCTTCCTTCCTTCCTTCCTTCCTTCCTTCCTTCCTTCCTTCCTTCCTTCCTTCCTTCCTTCCCTCCCTCCCTCCCTCCCTCCCTCCCTCCCTCCCTCCCTCCCTCCCTCCCTCCCTCTGCTATTTTTTAAATTGATTCAGAGAGACATGGACCTGTCCCCCTATGCATGCCCTCGCTGGGTGATTCTGTCTGGGCCCCGACAGGAGCTGGAACCTGCAGCCTTGGTGTACCCCGACGACGCTCCAACCGCCTGAGCTACAGGGCAGGGCCCACGGCCCCCCCCACCCCAGAGGGGAGTGAGGCTGAGCTTGGTGCTGTGCTGGGGTGTCCTGAGGAGGGCGCAGGGGGCGCGGGGGTGTCTGCCTCTCGGGCGAGGAGGCCTCAGGACTGGCTTGGGCTGTGCGTAGAGGTGGATGGGTCACGTCCAGGCTGCCGCTGGGGTCCCGGCTCCCGTGGGGCCGGTGGCTGCCCGTGGCAAGGTGGGGGCGCCTGCGGGGGGCTTTGCTCTGGGGAGGGGTCTCCCCAAGTGCCGCCGGATGGTGGGAAAAGAAAAGCCGTGATTTGTCCCGCCGGCGGGGCTCAGCGGTTGAGCGCCAACCTAGGAACCAGGAGGTCAGGGTTCGATTCCCGGTCAGGGCACAGGCCCGGGTTGCGGGCTCCATCCCCAGTGTGGGGGGCGCGCAGGAGGCAGCCAGACCATGATTCTCTCTCATCTCCCTTCCTCTCTCTCTAAAAATCAATAGAAATATATTTTAAAAAAAAACCCCAGAAGCGGTGATTTAAAGGCAGACTCCCCTCGACGGAGCCCGCGCCCGGGACGCTCCGCTAACGGCTAACGACCCCCGAGGAGATTCATGGCTGCGCGGGAGGCCGACGGGTCCTCCGTCCTGGGAGACGAGCGGCATAAATCTTTGTTTTTTAATGTCTAATGATATGTAAAATATTTAAATCTGCAACGCAGAATTATTAAGCTGCCAAGGTTTTGTGCCTATTAGAGTGGATTCTCGCCCGAGAATTTATGGGGCGCCCCGTGCCCGCCGTCAGCCCCCTGTGGTGGTGGTGGGGGGCGGCCAGGAGGTGCAGATTTGTGGTTCCGGACCGCAAAAAAAACCCACAAAAAACCTCCGGGATCGTGTGACCCTGTAAACGGAAAATTCATGTCTCTCACCCGGGGACAAACGCGGCTGGCCTTGGGCCGGCGTTAGTTTATTGTCACTGGTTGATAACGCTTAATGGAAAAGATACACGAGCGCCAAAGAATTTTAATTATTTTGGTGATAAAGTTATACGTTCGGCCTTGGAAAAAAGTAGAGATAATGCGGGGGTTCATTATTATTCCCAGTGTGTTTAAACAGACGACCCGGAATGCAAACAAAAGCAGATGAAATTTGAAAAGTATTATCAATATTGCAGATAGCAGACGCCCTTTCGAATCAGAACAAGCGTATCTCCTATAGCAACTTTACGGTTGAGTAGTTTATTCATTTCTATTAGAAGGTTGTACGTTTCTAAAATATGTAGATGGTATCGGGGAAGCCACCCAACCAGACGGGTCATTCTGCTTGTTTTCCCAAATTTATTCTTTCGCCGGCGCGGGCGCGGGGTCTGGGCCACCGCGGGGTCGGGGTTCGCCTTTCCCTGGGGGTTGTATCGGCGAGGCCGGAGTCAGGGTAAATTGTCCATCTTCTCTGGGGTCCCTCTGGCACCGACGGAGGTAACCGGTCCAGGAGCCAATGCCCCTCAGCCCCTGTTCCCCTCTCTGGCCCCAATTGCGAGGGTCACTCGGGGTCACCCCAGGAATCTGGCTTTGCCTGGACAGATGTATCCCGCTGCTCCCGGGCCCTGTCCCTGGGGAGGTGAGGGGAAGCCCCGGATGGCGGGGGGAACCCAGGGTCCACCCTTCCTAAGGGCCGGGCGGACGCCCCTGCAGGCCTGTCCTGACCTTCCTGCCGGAGGAACCGTCCGTTCTGGCCTCACGTCCATCCGATGGGGCGGCTGGGGGAGCCCAGCTTTGCAGCCAGACGCAGCCTGGGGCCGGCGCCCGTTCCCGGGGACCCGCGTCTGCTCAGCCGTGACGTGGGGCCCGCACGCTGCCGGGGCTGGTGGCGCTGAGCAGGGCAACGCCTTCGTGCTAAGCTCCCAGCTCCTCGCCTCGTGCGGGCGCAGTAAGCGGGAGCCGTTATTATTATCAGTACTGTCGTTGTTGCTTCCCCTGGCTGGCTCCCCGAAGCACAGGAAATTGCTGTCAGCCACACGGGGCTCCTTCTGGGGCTCCCGCCCGGCCTGGGGTTTCTTCCGGGAGGACCAAGAGGTGACGGCCAGTGCTGGGCCGCAAAGGGCCGGGAGCCAACCCCTCGGAGCCTCCCCGTCGGAGCCTCCCCGCTGGGAGCCTCACCCTGGGAGCCTGCACCCTCGGAGCCTGCACCGGGGCCGGGAGGGCGTGGCCAGGCGAGGCCAGGAGGCCCAGCTCAGACCTCGGGACTCCAGGCCTGGCTGGGAGCTGGGGGTGGGCTGGGACGGGGTTGCCATGACGTGACTGGCGTTTTAAGAAGCTACACCTGCCAGCCAGTGGCTTCTTGGAAGGGACCTGCCCACCAAGCGGGCATTGCCAGGGCGAGCCACGGGCTGGGGCTGGGCGGTGGGAGGAGTCTCCCTGTCTCAGAGGGGCCTCCTGAGCCCCAGGCAGAAGGCAGCGCTGTTAGAAACGGGAAGCCAAAGCCACACTGAGAGTGCCTATGTGTCCGGGAGCCGAACAGCACAAATGAAACAGAACTGTGCCGGCCGGTGTGGCTCAGTGGTTGCGCTTCGACCTAGGAACCAGGAGGTCAGGGTTTGACTCCCGGTCAGGGCACAGGCCCGGGTTGTGGGCTCCATCCCCAGTGGGGGGCCTGCAGGAGGCGGCCGGTCCATGATTCTCTCTCATCATGGATGTTTCTCTCTCTCTCTCTCTCCCTCTCCCTTCCTCTCTGACATCAGTAAAAATATTTAACAAATTAAAAAAAAGCGGGGGGCGACGGGCACGCCGCTGGGGCCCGCACTCGGCCGCTCCGCGTCCCCAGCAGGAGGCCTGGTGGGCCAAGCGCTTCAGGCGGGAGCCACGCCCTCTCACCAGCCCTCAGCGCTGCCTTCCTCGCAGGGGGACGTGGGTGGCCAGGCCCCCCCCGCACCTCAGGTTTCACAATAGATTTAAAGTCTCTGATACCCACAAATCCACATCCAAATACATTCTCCAGCCGCGGGGAGCGTCATGGAATATTGTTAACCTCCTCCCCAGGTGTCGGGGAGCACACTGTGAGATTAGATGTATATTTTCCGTCAAGCACCGCCACCCATCGAGGGGTTCATATTTACATCTTTTGTTGATATTTTTTATGGATTAAAAGCGCCTCTTTGCTAGGTGATAATTCTGCTAAGTACTGTAATTTGCTGCCATTAATATTTGTCTGAGTCCTCGTTTGCAAAATATATTTGAAACCACGTTAGAAAGTCGCATAATTGCTTCTCTGCGAGCCGAGGAAGTGAACAGGCTCCTTACCCGGTCTTTATCCTGTTAGCCTGGGCGCGGAGGGCTGCTCCCCGAGGCCGGGGAGGTGGGTGCCGTGGCCGGAGCCTCAGTGTCTGCTGCTGCTGCGGGCGGGGATGCGCCCGGCTGGGGCTCCCTGTGGCTCTGGGCTCCACGGTGTGTGGGTCGGCCCTGCTCTCCCCTGGGCCACGGTGGGAGGCCGGGGACATGGTGGGTGCCTCACCCCTGGCTTGGGTGCTGTGGAGAGAGCTGCCCACCCCAGGGGCCCGAGGCGAGATACCCCGCCGCCCCCCCCCCCCCCACCGTCCCGCTCCTGGCCTCTGTCTGTGCCTCGGCAGGAAACGGGGCGTCGCCCTCCTGACCTGACTCTCCCCGGGGGGTGTGAGGGAGGGAGCTGGTCCCAGCCCCTCCTGGTCTCCTGGGGGGGAGGGCTGAGTGAGCTGAGTCGGGCAGCCAGGCTGGGGGAGCGGTGCCAGCAGGGCCTCCTCCATCAGCACCAGGGACAGGGCCGCCGTGGCTGGGGCAGGGAGCCTGGGGGAGCTCCGTGTCTGCCTGGGGGACCCCCCCCCCCCCCGCTGTGTCCCGCGCTCCCTCCCCCGCACCAGCCACTCCTGAGGCCTCCACCCCACGCGAGCGAGCAGGAGGGCGTGCGTGGTGTGTGAGCGGGGCCAGCCCTTGGCCCAGCCGTGCTCCGTGGTGGCGGGGTTGTCTGCCAGCAGCTGCCGCTCACTCGGGGCTGGGCATCAGGAGCCGCCGGGGTCCATGGGGACATCGGGGCCCTGGGGTCGGCCAGTGAGCTGTGAGGTACAGCCCAGCGCCCGTGGCTGTGAGCGGCTTTCCCGTCTGCCTGGGCCCGGCCCCGGCCCCGTCTTCTCTCCGCAGAGGCTGGAGCTTACCCAGAAGGCCGCCACACCGACGCTTCGGGCTCCCGTCCGTGGTGTCAGCTACCGCCTGGCGAGGTGGCCTTTAGGGCCACCCCAAGGTCGGGGGCCAAGAAGGGTGCGTGGCCCACTGGGAGCTGCGGCAGGGCCACGGAGGGGGGACTCCCTCATAGGAGAGCGAGGACTTGCCGCCAGGACTTCAACCAGCCCGGCCCCGCTGGCCGGCGACTCCCAGACCTGTCCGCACGCCCGTCCCTGTTCTTCAAAACAAAAATGGTTTTCCTGGTCTCAGAGAGAGGGAGGGAGAGGGAGACAGAAACATCCACGCTGAGAGAGAATCACGGACCGGCTGCCTCCTGCACGCCCCACAGTGGGGATGGAGCCCACCACCCAGGCCTGTGCCCCGACCGGGAATCGAACCCATGACCTCCTGGTTCCTGGGTCACCGCTCACGCACTGAGCCAGGTGGCCGGGCGCCAGGCCCTGCTCGGAGCTGCAGGCCTCCACGTCTCTGCGGGACTCTCTGAGGCTACAGGTGGCTGTGCCCAGAGCGTCTAGGGCAGGGGTGGGCGAACTTTTTGACTCAAGGGCCACCATGGGTTCTTCAACAGGACCAGAGGGCCGGAACAAAAGCATGGATGGAGTGTTTGTGTGAACTCATATAAATTCAAAGTAAAGGAGCGGAGGGGAGAGCAAGAGAACCCTCCGCTCTTTCAGCTCCGCGGGCCGGATAGAACAGCCGAACGGGCCGGATCCGGCCCATGGGCCGTAGTTTGCCCACGGCTGGTCTATGGCCTCTTTTGGACTCAGTTTCCCTGCCGGTAACACGAGCAGGTTGATTCCGAGAATCCGGAAGTCGCCCTGGGGTGAAGGTCTTCTGTCACCGTGACTTCCTCATGGATTCACCCCTCCTCTAGATTTAGGGGACAGTGATGAACATGGATGGGTAGCCAGTGATGGGTTCTGGGGGATGCTAGAAACTTCCGGTGACCCCGTCCAGCGTCTGTGGGCCTGGCTGTCCCTCAGCTCCTTGGGACCCTGTGGAGGTCAGCGGGGCCAGGCAGGGCGAGCGGTTAGGGACCCTCCCAGTGGCCACGAATCGTCCCCAATCCCAGGCCCTGAATTCGGGCAGGACCCAGGGTCCGCGGGACCAGGATGGAGAAGTCGCTGTGGTCACTCTGACAGAGACAGGCGTGGCCTGGGGACCTGGCGCCACCCTCCTCGGCCCCGCACCCCAAACCAAAAGCTGCGCCTGACTCCCCAGCCCGTGGGTGCGTCTCCGTCATCAGCAATGCTAATGCTGTTCTGCGAGGGTAAGTAATTAAACAGTTATGGTCATGAATCAATAAGTTTAGCACATTTTTTTTTTCATCCGCCAATTGTACTGTATAAACAAGAAATACGATTACCAAGTCTAATTCCCCCCCAAAATGATAAGCATTCTGTACCTCACGATTGGAAAGACGGGCCGTAGTCCGCGGGACAGGTGGATAGGTGGAACGTTAACGGATTTTCGGTTCCCACCCAACGCCATGACGCGGTCACGTCTCATGTCTCTGAATCTGATTAACATTTGGAGATCCGGCCTCAGGGATCATTCTTTGTTGGCTCCCGGGCAGCCCTCCGCGGCTCCCCTTCCTCTCCGTCCTCACGGGGGGCACGGGCGCTGGGCTCCGCTTCCTGGGGGCCGAGTCCCGGGCCAGGCAGACGGGGTTTGTAGAGATCCCTCACGGTTGAACGCACAGGTCACAGGCCCTGGCGTGCAGGCTCTGGCCCGCCCTTACTGGCTTTTGTGTGGCCTGTGGCAGTTGTCTCATTAAAAAAAATATATATTTTGCCGAAACCGGTTTGGCTCAGTGGATAGAGCGTCGGCCTGCGGACTGAGGGGTCTCAGGTTCGATTCCGGTCAAGGGCATGTACCTTGGTTGCGGGCACATCCCCAGTAGGAGGTGTGCAGGAGGCAGCTGATCGATGTTTCTCTCTCATCGATGTTTCTAACTCTGTCCCTCTCCCTTCCTCTCTGTAAAATATCAATAAAATATATTAAAAAATATTTTTATTGATTTCAGAGAGGAAGGAGAGAGAGAAAGAGAGGGAGAGAGAGAGAAACATCCATGATGACAGAGAATCATGGATCAGCTGCCTCCTGCACGCCCCCGACTGGGGATGGAGCCCACCACCTGGGCATGTGCCCTGACTGGGAATCGAACCCTGACCTCCTGGTTCATAGGTCGGCGCTCAGCCACGGAGCCACGCTGGCCGGGCAGCTGTTTTTTGTATGTTTGTTAGGTGTAGATGTCCAGGTTTTTTTGGGGGGGGTTTGGGGGGAAGCACAGAAGCTGTGAGAACACTGGGTTCATGGTTTAGGGGCCTCGTTGAAATGGAGCCCGTGGGCCGGGCTGGCTGCAATCTCCCGGCAAACGTCTCGGAGGGCCACGCGGTCCTTCTGGCCTGGCCTTGTCTCAGTCGTGCCCCCTGCTTGGCCCCAAGGGCACCTGGGGTTGCAGCCTCTGGTCTAGGGGTTGGAGTCCAGGGCCCCTCTGTCCTCGGCCCCTCCCCCTCTAGGCATGTACGAGAGGGGTCACCGGGACACACACAGGTGGGAAAACAGGGGCGCAGGAGCGGGGAGTGTCCAAAGGACACCAGGAGGGTCCCACCCGCTGGCGTCCTCCCCGTCGCTGCCCGTTGCTCGTCCTGCTCGCGCGTGTCCACCTCCGGCGGAGCGGCCTCCCGGCGCGGCTGGCTGCTGTGTGGCTGGCCAGGCCTGGGAGCAGGCTGCTGGGCCTGCCCCTCCCGTGAAGGCAGGGCATCCTGGCGGCCGGACCCTCCTCGCTGCCGCGCCAGCTCCGCGGCTGAGGCTGAGGCTGAGGCCTGTGGACAGAGATCCCTGTTGAACGCACAGGTCACAGGCCCTGGCGTCAGCCACGGGGCCCTTTGCGACTCTGGGTCTTATGTCCTTGCCCGTCACCTTCTATTTTATTATTTTTTTTATTTTTTTCAGTCCTCACCCGAGGATATTTCCCACTGATTGTTAGAGAGAGTGGAAGAGAGAGGGAGAGACAGAGAGAAACGTCGATGTGAGAGAGACACATCGACTGGTTGCCTCCTGCACGCGTCCAAGCACGACCCGGGCCCGGGAGGAGCCTGCAACGGAGGTCCGTGCCCTTGACCGGAATCGAACCCGGGACCCTTCGGTCCTTAGGCGGACGCTCTATCCGCTGAGCCACACCGGCCAGGGCTGCCTGTCATCTTCCAGATGGGGGTTCCCAGGCGGGTCTTGGGCTGGGCGGAGGCAGAGGGAGGCCCTCGTGAGTGACAGGCGAGTGGAGGCGGGGCTCCAGGTCCAGTTGGGCTCCGGGGCTCCGGCAACGTGTTCCTGCATCCGGTTCCTTCTGCCTCAGTCCTCACCTCCCCAGCGGGCCCAGCCCCTCGGGCGCTGCTGCCTGCGGAGCGGAGGGAGGGTGCGGAGCGGAGGGAGGGTGCGGAGCGGAGGGAGGGAGAGGGCGCGGAGGGAGGGAGAGGGCGCGGAGGGAGGGAGGGCGGGGAGCCGGGGGAGGGAGGGAGCGGAGCGGAGGGAGGGTGCGGAGCGGAGGGAGGGTGCGGAGCGGAGGGAGGGAGAGGGCGCGGAGGGAGGGAGGGAGAGGGCGCGGAGGGAGGGAGGGCGGGGAGCCAGGGGAGGGAGGGAGCGGAGCGGAGGGAGGGTGAGGGAGCGGAGGGAGGGTGAGGGAGCGGAGGAGGGAGGGTGAGGGAGCGGAGGAGGGAGGGTGAGGGAGCGGAGGGAGGGTGAGGGAGCGGAGGGAGCGGAGCGGAGGGAGGGTGAGGGAGCGGAGGGAGCGGAGCGGAGGGAGGGTGCGGCGCGGGGGGAGGGTGCGGCGCGGGGGGAGGGTGCGGCGCGGGGGGAGGGTGCGGAGCTGAGGGAGGGAGCGGCTCGGGGGGAGGGTGCGGAGCGGGGGGAGGGTGCGGAGCGGGGGGAGGGAGCGGCGCGGGGGGAGGGTGCGGAGCGGGGGGAGGGTCCGGCGCGGGGGGAGGGTCCGGCGCGGGGGGAGGGTGCGGAGCGGGGGGAGGGCGGGGAGCCGGGGGAGGGCGCGGAGCGGGGGGAGGGCGCGGAGCGGGGGGAGGGTGCGGCGGGCTGGGCAGCGCACTGTGGAGTCAGCTCCCGCCATGGCCCAGCAGACACCCCTCCTTCCAGCCCCTGAGCACCCCCCCCCCCCGCCCCAGGCCAGGCTGACCCTGAGCACCCAGTGGGCGTGCCGCCCCACATCCCCAATAGACCCGCACCCCACGGGCCCAATTTTAAAAAAGTTTCTGCCTTTTCATGGTCTCTAATCACTTAGAAAAAACTCTTGTAATTTCTTGTCCTTGTCTGTCTGTATTTACATTTATTTATAATTTCTAAACATATTTTTTATTGATGTCAGAGAGGAAGGGGGAGGGAGAGAGAGAGAGAAACATCCCTGATGAGAGAGAATCAGGGATCGGCTGCCTCCTGCATGCCCCCCACTGGTGATCAAGCTGCAACCCGGGCTGTGCCCCGACCGGAAATGGAACCGTGACCTCCTGGTTCACAGGTTGATGCTCAACCCCTGAGCCACACCTGCTGGGCTATTTATAATGAAAACATTTTTTTTTGCACGGGGTTTCCTCCACCGCCCCTCTCCCGGGCAACCCTGGATCCACGCGAACCCCCGGACTGCCGTGTTTGCACCCATCTTTGTCATGTTAAATCTGTACCCACATTCAGAGTCAGTTCACAGAACCAGCACCGAGCCAGCGGGTTTAAAAATATTTCGAAGCCTCGCCGCCTCCACGCCTCCCGTCCTGGGGAATCCAAACTCCCTCCTGAAACCCATCTTGGGTTTTGCTGGGGAAAGAAAAAAAAAAAAATAAGGAAAGTGTTTAATAGCACATATGGCATAATTTTATTTGACATCTGTTTTGTAACAAACAATATTTAGCTCACTTATTTGCTGAATGATACAGTACACAGAGCTAACACAAAGTCCAACCAACAGTTTTAGCCGAGCTGGGAACGTATCAATATTTAGTGCGGAGGAATTGGAGACGTACACACGCGAGCGTGTTATTGATGGTGATATGCAGAACGCCGGTCCCTGCGTGTTGCTGTTCGTCGCAAGGAGGACGGGGACCGAATGCCTCCGGGGTGTGGGGACGAGGAGCGTTTTGGCAAGAGGCATTTGGGGGCTCCCCTCGGGGCCGGGGAGCGGGGGGCCTGGGGGGGGGGGGACAGTCCCAGGCCTGCACCCCCTTCCCCCGCGTCACCCTACCGGAGACAGCTGTCAATGTATTTGGGGAGCCCTCGCTCCTAGCAGCGAAATGGCGGGCCGCTGGCTTCCTTGCGAGGAGTGATGGGTTTTCCGGAAACAACGTTGGAACGCTCAGAGGTCCTCCGTTGGCGGTGTTTACGGGGGGCTACCCTGGCGCTCACGGGGGGCGGCGTGTGTGTGTGTGTGTGTGTGTGTGTGTGTGTGTGTGTGTGTTCATGCTCTTACTGCAGGCATTAGCAAAGCACGGTGCTGGATTCTGCCTTCCTTTATTTTATAGATTTTTATTGACTTCAGAGAAGAAGGGAGAGGGAGAGAGAGATTTTATTGATTTCAGAGAGGAAGCGAGAGAGAGAGAGCGAGAGAGAGAGAGAGAGAAACATCAATGATGAGAGAGAGAGAGAGAGAGAGAGAGAAACATCAAGGATGAGAGAGAATCATGGATCGGCTGCCTCCTGCACGCCCCACACTGGGGATGGAGCCCACACCCCGGGCCTGTGCCCTGACCGGGAATCGAACTGTGACCTCCTGGTTCCTAGGTCAACGCTCAGCCACTGAGCCACACCGGCCGGGCAGTCCCCATGTTTTTAAAAGGAGGTTCGAATGCGGTAACACAGGGCAGACTGGACGGCCCGCACCAACGGTTCGTACCCATGGTCCTACTCTCGGCCGCGCCTGCGGACAGTGGTGGGGGCATTGACCTTGAGGTGACCTCTCCGGGCCTCCGCTTCCTCACCTGGAGGGGAGGCCGCCCTCCCGGTCCACAGGATCGGGGCACCTGTCTTAGAACTGCCCTCGGTGCTGGGCCGGGGCACCACGTGGGGCTGATCGCCTACGGCGGGAGGCAGGCCCGGCCTCCGGGGACAAAGACAGACCCGCAGCTGCGAAGGGGCTTGTGTGCGGTGGGCCCTGGTGCGGGGCGGGCGGCGGGGCCACCTCACCTCCTTCGCAGAAGCTTCCAGCAGCCGCTGCGGCCGGCACAGCTGAGCTCGGAGGCTTGGAGGGACCATGGCTGAAGCGGGGGGGGGGGGGGGGGACCCCCGGCAGCCACCCCCTCTGTCCTCAACAGCGACGAGGAGCCTGGGGGGCGGGGACGGAAAGCAGAGGCGCCCGCTGCCTGTCGACGGGAAACCAGGACACGGCGCATCCAGAATAAATAATAATATTCCCCCCCCCGTCCCCCCCCCCCACCGGCTTCCATGGAACCCTATCGATAGGAAGAGCTGGAGAAAGGGAATTTTTTTCTAACAGACCTTAATTATAGCAGGGCTGTTAGTAAATTTACTGAATTGCAAATGTGAGATACTCGCCGGCCTGAGTGAAACCACATATTTAAGCTCCTAAATGAACATTGCTGTTTTTTTGAGTAATTTGGACCATCTGTGTCAAAATCCTGAGCCTCAGAAAAAAAAGCCGTGGAACAAATGTTGGCTCCATAAAACAGTCCTAGTTCATTGTTGAAATTGTCACACATTAGCATCGCGGCCATCTGGGGAGACAAAGGCCTCGGAGCAGCTTGCGGGGGGACGCCATTGGTCTGGTGTTAATCAGGACGGGCACCTCCGAGCAGGACGGAGGGCCGAGGTGAGCAGCCGCCCGCCGCGCTCTGCCCGCCGCTCCCCGCCGCGCGGGCGTCGCTCAAGGCGGTTTCATGTCAGAAAATGGAAATACGGGGCAAGGTGAGATGTCCCGTTTTTTTTTAATTTTATTTTTTATTTTATATTTTTGTTAATAATCCTCACCCGAGGATATTTTCCCATTGATTTTTTCAGAGAGAGCGGAAGTGGGGGGGCGGGGGAGATAGAGGCAAGCATTGATGTGAGAGAGACACGTCGATGGGTGGCCTCCTGCACGTGCCCCGACCAGGGCTGAGGCCGGGGAGGAGCCTGCCACCGAGGTCCATGCCCTTGACCGGAATCGAACCCGGGACCCTCTACTGGGGATCCAGCCTGCAACCCGGGCCTGTGCCCTGAGTGGGAATGGAACCCTGACCTCCTGGTCCGTAGGTCAACGCTCAGCCACGGAGCCGCGCCGGCCGGGCCCACTGGCCTCTTTGGGATTCCCGGGTCGGTGCCAGAGGGACGGGGTGGCAGTCCAGACGGCGCCTGGCGGTGGAGAATCGATGCTGCCCTGTGGGCCCCATGGCCTCCACGTCCGTCCCGTGGGGCCTCGCGGAGCTGAGCGGCCCCGAGCTCGGCCTGTCCAGGCCTCCGTGCCTGGGGGCTCCGCGGAGGGAGGGGTCGGGGGGGAATGTTCTCTACCCACCCTGCGTGGTCCAGCGCCCACGGCTGCGAGACGCGTGTGAGTGGAGAATCGGGCGGGCGTGGGCCGGGGGGCATGGGACTGGTGACCCCCGTGGTCCGCTGGTGCGGGCGGTGCGGGCGGTGCGGGCTCGCTTTCTCCGTTGCTCCTTGTTCATCGGGAGGTCACGAGCGAATAGCAGGCCTTCCAGATGGTGGTCCCCAGCCTTGCTCCCAACTCCAGGGACTGGAGCCCGGAGCGCCGTAATCAGGGCGCCATCAGAGCACCGTGGGCGCCGGAGGCATCTACCAGGGCAGGTGGGCCTCCCCTCTGTGTGTGAATCCTTCCGTGGCTCCCGCGTGCCCTGGGGGAGCAGCCAGACCCCCCGAGGTCACCGTCTGGCCTCCCCTCAGGAGGGGTCTTCCCGCCACCGGTCACGGAGCCTTCTGTCTGCTCTGCTTTGTCCCCGCCGCGGCCAGCCATTCCCCCCCTCCGTCCGCCAGCTCAGCGATGCCTTCCTTCCTTCCTTCCTTCCTTCCTTCCTTCCTTCCTTCCTTCCTTCCTTCCTTCCTGCATTCCTTCCTTCCTGCATTCCTGCATTCCTCACCTGAGGATATGTTCTCCGCTGATTTCTAGAGCGAGTGGAAGGGAGGGAGAGAGAGAAACATGGATGTGAGAGAGACACGTCAATTGGTTGCCTCCCGCCCGCCCCCCAGCCGGGGCCAGGGATCAAACATGCAGCCCAGGTCCGCCGGCTGATGCACTAACCCCTGGGCCACCGGCCGGGCTGAGGGGGCACCTTTTATTATTTTTTTATTATTTTTTTATTTTTAAATACATTTTATTGATCTTTTACAGAGAGGAAGGGAGAGGGATAGAGAGTCAGAAACATCGATGAGAGAGAAACATCGATCAGCTGCCTCCTGCACACCTCCCACTGGGGATGTGCCCGCAACCAAGGTACATGCCCTTGACCGGAATCGAACCCGGGACCCTTCAGTCCGCAGGCCGACGCTCTATCCACTGAGCCACACCGGCCGGGCCGAGGGGGCACCTTTTAAAGACACGGCCCTCGGGTCTCAGCGCCCTGACCGTCTCCTCGGCCGCCGGTGCCAGCGTGTAACGAAGTGACATTGTCGTTCTGTCTGTGCCCTCATTCCTGGGCACAGGAAGGCCCCCCACTCCCCCAGCGCAAGGAAGAGGGCTTCTCGGGGGCTCTGCGCGCATACACGGGCGTTTCAGGGTGGGGGGGAAACAGGTGGCTTCCCTCACCCGCAGCCGCAGTGCGTGTCCGGAATCCCGTGTTTTATGAGACAGACACGTAGGAAGACTTACCACACACACACGCACACACACACACACACGCACACACACACACACACTCACACACACTCACACACTCACACACTCACACACACACACTCACACACTCACACACTCACACATTCACACACACACACACACTCACACACACACTCACACTCACACACTCACACACACACACACTCACACACACACACTCACACACACACACACTCACACACACACACACTCACACTCACACACTCACACACACACACACTCACACACACACACTCACACACACACACACTCACACACACACACACTCACACACACTCACATACACACACTCACACACACACACTCACACACACACTCACACACACTCACACACTCACACTCACACACTCACACACACACGCACTCACACACTCACACATACACACACACACTCACACACACTCACACACACACACACACACGCACACACACACACACACTCACACACACGCGCGCGCACACACACACACACTCACACACTCACACACACTCACACACTCACACACTCACACACTCACACACGCGCGCGCACACACACACACACACACACACTCACACACACTCACACACTCACACACTCACACACACACACTCACACACTCACACACTCACACATTCACACACACACACACACTCACACACACACTCACACTCACACACTCACACACACACACACTCACACACACTCACACAACCTCGCTCCGGGTGCCAGGTGCTGGCCTGGGGAGGAGGGCAGCTGGGTGGGGGGCTGGGGACAGCGGGACAGCAAGTCGCTGGGTGGCCCTGGTGTGGGGGGAGCAGGAGGCTGTGCCCACGGCCCCGGGCTGCCTCCGCTGTCCTCTGGGCTGGAGGCCTCGCTGTCCCGCGGCCTCTCGGGACCGGGGTTTGTCGGAGTCACACACCCTCTGCCGTCCGACCTCCCGGTCAGATCCCGGCTCTGCTGTTTCTCGCTGTGGCCCCGGGCAACGACTCAGCTCCTCCAAACCTCGGGTACTTTACCCACGAAATGAGGAAACCAGCCCGGCCGGCATGGCTCAGGGGTTGAGCATTGACCCATGAACCCGGAGGTCAGGGTTCGATTCCCGGTCGGGCAGATGCTCGGGTTGTGGGCTCCATCCCCAGTGGGGTGGGGGGGGGCAGGAGGCAGCTGTTTGGAGATTCTCTCTCATCATGGATGTTTCTCTCTCCCTCTCCCTCTCCCTTCCTCTCTGAAATGAAAAAAAGACCCTCTTGTCCGCCCAGCTTGGCCGCTACCCTCTGCTCGGTGGTCCCAGGGCCCAGCTGGAGGGCTTCCCGTGGGGGGGCCCCCTGACACCCCGCCCTGCCCCTCCATCCCTGGCTGGGCTGGGAGGAATGGAGGCAGCTGGGCACAGCTTTGGGGAGTTTTAAATTCCTCTGTTGACCTCCCCTCCTTTTTCCTTTGGTTCCAAATCCAATTCTAGCTCCTGGCCAACCGGTAGCATTAAGGGATTAAGGGCTCCCCGGGTCTTATCCTGATGTGAAAAGGTTCCAGGGAGAACCTCGCGGTTCGCGGCCAGAGAAGTCGCTCGGCCGGCGGGCACTGTCGCGGGCTCTGGCCTCGGCCTCCCGGCTCACTCATCTCTAAGACCGGCGCCCCATTGCTCCGCGTGGGGTAAGCCGAGGGCGTCTGGTGAGGGCCCAGTGGGGACGCCACTAAACATCACGCAGAGTCTCGCTCCCCGGAGAACTGGGAGCACACACACGGGTGCCAGCCCCCCCCGCCCCCCGCAGAGGCGCCCACAGGTGTGGTGGCCGTAGTGGGCGGGGCTGCTCGGAGGGGCCGGCTTGCGGAGGGACAGGACTTTGTGTAGAAAGCAGAGGGCCCCTCCGGGGGCTCAGGGGCTGAGCATTGACCTATGAACCAGGAGGTCATGGTTAGATTCCCGGTCAGGGCACAGGCCCGGGTTGTGGGCTCCATCCCGTGTGGGGCGTGCAGGAGGCAGCCGATCCATGATTCTCTCTCATCATGGATGCTTCTCTCTCTCTCCCTCTCCTTCCCGCTCTGAAATCATAAAAAAAATATTTTTAAAAAATATATTTTACAGAGAGGAAGGGAGAGGGATAGAGAGCTAGAAACATCGATGAGAGAGAAACATCGATCAGCTGCCTCCTGCACACTCCCCACTGGGGATGTACATGCCCTTGACCGGAATCGAACCCGGGACCCTTCAGTCCGCAGGCCGACGCTCTGTCCACTGAACCAAACCGGCTTCGGCCATTAAAAAAAAAAAAAAAAATTTAAAAAAGGTTCTCAGAACCGAGCCAACTCCCTTTTTCCGAGCGAGGGCCGCCCCCTCGGACGGGGGGCTGGAGCCGTGCTGGGCACTTCTCCCGAGTGAGTGAGCAGAAGTGTGGGAGCTCGACCCCCTCAGGACCTCCAGGCCAGCACCTCCCCCTGCCCTAGGCCCCCCCGCCCCCCCAGAAGCCCAGGACCCAGAGCAGCAGCCAAGGTCTGGGTTCCGGGAAGCAGACTAGAGGCCAAACAAGAAAGGGCTCATTGGCCCTGGCCGGTGTGGCTCAGTGGTTAATCCGCCTGCAGACCGAGGGGTCCCGGGTTCGAGGCCCAGTCAAGGGCACGTACCTTGGTTGCAAGTTCCTGGGGATGTGAGCAGGAGGCAACCAACTGATGTGTCTCTCTCACCTCGATGTTTCTCTCTCCCCCGCTCCTTGCCCTTCACTCTCTCTTAAAAAAAAAAAAAAAAAAACAATGGAGAAAACATGTCCTCCGATGAGGATTAAAAAGAAAAAAAGAACGGGCTCATTTGTGTGTTGGGGTCCTGGTCCGTGTCCCCCAAGCAGACATGAGATTAGGATGGGGTCGGCGTCTTTTATTTGGGGGGGCAGTGAGGAGAGGAGAGAAGGCCCCCAACAAGGCCCACCACCCACAGGGTCCACGGGAGCTCGGGGAGGAGCCAGGTCTCAGTGTCCCCGCGGGGAGAACTTGGGGTGTCTGTGCACCAGGTCCGCCAGCCCCTGGATGGAGGCCGGGCCCTCGGGCTGGGGGCGGGGCAGCGGGCCTTTGGGAGGGTTTGGAGGGGCCGTCACGGTCGGGCGTGGCGCTCACACCTGGCCTGGGAGGCAGCAGGCGTGTGCTCGCAGGTGAAGGCCCGAGGCGGGTCGGGCCCAGGGCCCCCCGCGGGCCGTGGCCCCGAGCCGGTGGCGGTGTCTCTCAGCCCCCTGCCGGACCCCTCGGAGGTGGCTCCCGCTCCTGTTCAATGAAGCAGAAACTTTTCTCTCCAAAACGGAGAAAAAAAAACACACCTACCCAAACCCCCCCAACCTGTTAGCCGGAAAACACTCCCAAGATCAACACGTTTTAATTCGCTAATTAATACAGCTAAAAGGCATTTTTCATATTAGACTTATTAAAATCACTTGTATTTAAGTGTTTTTGAACTCCTATTTCCCGACGCCGGCGCGTTTTTCTAAAGTGTTCCAGTCGTGTTATGCAAATGCCGATTTAAATTACCAGGGGTATTTGTTCTCTCCTTCCCCTCCGCAAAACATAATTTTAATACAAGTTATTTGTGGAAATGCACATTGGAAAAAAAAGAAAATAAGATTTGAGATGGCATTTCTATGATAATTTTACGGCAAATGTTGACCATGTTTTTGTATTTGTCTGCAGAAGGTAATGCAGAGTCTACGTAAGACATATTCCGGGATTGATTGCCGCGTGTGACTCCATTCGTAAAGGCAAATGCGCCTTATTTTTTGAACTTGAGGCAGGGCAGTCCATCACCCCCGGGGAGCATGCTTCAGAGGGAACGGTCACGGCCCCGCGGCGGGCTGAACCCCCCGCGTCACGGAGAGGAAACGTGCGCTCCGCGCCCGAACAAGATTTCCTGACACTGGGAGCTGCCAGACGTGACATCTGAGGCAGAAACACGGGCCTCGGCCGCCGAGAGCGAGGCTCGGCTCGCAGCAGCACAGGCATGCCGAGCGGAGGACGTGGCCAGGGTTCCCGGGAGCGACACGGTGGCCAGTGTGGGTGGCCAGGCTCCAGGGCGAGAGAGGGCCGTGGGAAGGGGCCCCAGGGCGGGTCTTCCTTGGTGGATTGATCTAAAATAAAATAGTCTTTGTACTGCCAGCACCGTTTTGATAGACATGGATCAGAAAGGGGGCTAGAGGCGAAAGTTGCTGTTGAAAGAGGGAACGCTGGATTGAGGATTCAGGAGGAAGGCTACTTCTGAGCTTCCTGGCAGGCAAGGGGAAAAGGGGAAATATAATGAACGCAATGCTTTTTTTTTTTTTTTAAATATATTTTATTGATATTTTACAGAGAGGAAGGGAGAGGGATAGAGAGCTAGAAACATCGATGAGAGAGAAACATCGATCAGCTGCCTCCTGCACACCTCCCACTGGGGATGTGCCCGCAACCAAGGTACATGCCCTTGACCGGAATCGAACCCGGGACCCTTCAGTCCGCAGGCCGACGCTCCATCCACTGAGCCAAACCGGTTTCGGCTGAATGCAATGCTTTTTATCGTCCAGTCAAAAAAAAACACCTACCGACGGGGAGAAGAGGCATTTCCCTCAGTGCTAGTCTTTGTGGAATCCACAGAGGGCCCCTGGCAGGGAGAGCGGGGGCTCGCTGAGCTCTGCCGGTGCTGAGTTTATGGAGGCTGCAGAAACACCCTTCGGGGTGACTGAATTCAAGGCAAGGGAAGGGTGCCCCGTCCGTCATAGGTGTCAGAGATGTCTGTGGGCTGGTGTGAGGGCACCTGGGACAGATGAGAGCACATCTCCACCCCGCTTCCCGCCCGTGCTCCGGGGCAGGCACGCTCATCATATCAGAGCACCCACTGGGACCGATGCTGGGGTTTTCCTGGGCCCAGGGGCCCGAGGGGATGGCATTCTCCTCGGAGTTCGTCCCTTCCAGGTGTCAGGGTGTGGACACGGAACTCTCCTGTGCTAGCCACCTGCCACGTGGGGTACCCCGCTCTGACGCCTGTGAGCCAGGCCCTGGTTTGCCTGGAGAAGGGGCCTCCCAGCGTCTCCGGAGCAGACACCACAGCTCCTGTGGGGACGGTGGGTTTCTGAGAAGGAGGTGGCGGTGGCGGCCACCTGGGCCAGGGGACGGGGCCCCGGGCGGGAGGAGGCTGCTGCTGGCAGACCCAGCGGAGGCCTCACGGGGGAGCTGGTCTGCAGAGAGTGCGATGAGGTGGGAAGGGGGGATGGGAAGGGGAGGTGGGAAGGGCTGGGACGGGCAGGCCGTCTGCCTGGTGTGGAGTTCAGGGATCGGGAGCCTGCCCGTGGGGATGCCCAGACGAGGTTCCAGGCTCTTCCACGGAGGACGTTGGCCTGATTCCTGGTATCAGCGAGAGGGAGAGAGAGAGGCTGAGCGTCCAGGCGAGGGCGGCTGTTCTCAGGGCACAGCTTGCTGAGCCTCCGGGACACCCTGGCTCTGTGGAGGCCTCAGGGTGGGACAGGAGAGGTGGCCGCTCCCATTCCCTTCTGGACACGATGAATTCTGGAGCAGAGGGACACCTGTCAGCTGTCCACTCCTCCTTCCTGTGGCCTGGGTGTCCCCACCTGACCTTGTCTCCCAGCCCCTCTTCCCATCACGGAGCTGCAGGCACACCGGCCTTTTTGCGGCTCTGCAAACTCTCTCTACCCCAGGGCCTTTGCATGTGCTGTTTTCTCACCCAGGAAGGCTCCTCCCCCCGCCCCGCTCACCACACCCCCAGTCCCTTGCTCAGATATCTCCTTCTCCATGGGGTGTCCCTGACTGGTCAGTCTGAGCCAGGGGTCCTCAAACTACGGCCCGCGGGCCACATGCGGCCCGCCGAAGACATGGATCCGGCCCCCCGGGTGCCGCTGCCTGTCCTGCTTAGCAGCCGACGCATCCCGGGCCCGCAGTGCGCATAGGAATTTGTTCATAGTTTTTTTTTAAAACTATAGTCCGGCCCTCCCACGGTCTGAGGGACAGGGAACTGGCCCCCTGTTTACAGAGTTTGAGGACCCCTGAGCCCTTCCCCACCCACCCCTGGTCCTTGTCGCTGACTGAGGCCCTTGCTCTCCCCCGTTCACCTTGCGTCTCCGCCTCTGCCCCATCCGAGAGGAAGCCCAGCATCTGGAGACCTTGTCCATCCTGGTCACTGCCCAGCACAGTGAGTGCCCGTCAGCGTTTGCCGAGTGAGTGACTATTTTAGGGTCCCACTGGACAACGGGGGGGCAGACTCAGCCCCTCTCCTCACCTGGAGATCTGGCAGGCCCCGGGCTGATCCCCAGGCCCCGGGCTGATCCCCAGGCCCCGGGCTGATCCCCAGGCCCCCGGCCTCCCCACCCCCCACCGCTGCCCGGGGCCCTGTCTTTGTTCTCCCTCGGGGTTCCCTCGGCAGGAAGGCAGGGTGTTCTGGGTTTGGTTTTTGTAATTGGTTTGATATGATCATGAAACGTATCTAGCAATTGGACAGCTGGAAATGGTTTTCCTCCCATTTATTACCTAAAACAGCCCAGCATTTGGGATTGTTTTAAAAATCAGATTCTCCTCGCTAAAAAAGAAAAAAAAAATTTTTTTTTAAAATGCCGTGAGCCCTCCTGTTCTCGAAGAAACAGAGCCCGCAAGGTCAGGTGAAGGGCTCGCCACGTGGGGCGAGGGCGTGGAGCCCCAGGGAGAGCCGGGGGCGGGGAGCGAGGGGGCCGGCCATTCCGCCGGCGTGGCGTGGGGGGCGGCGGCGGGGGGGGCGGGAGGAGATGAATTAAGATGAGTGTGTTGCACGATCAGACATTAACCACGACAGTGAGGAAGTACCGGGAATGCTAACACGGCCCGGGCGAAAATATACGGAGTTTAAAACACAGGGTAACTTTACAAATCACTAATAATTTCTTGGGCTTTCACGGCCATAACATTGATTTAATTCATTAGATCCCTTTCGAAATCTATATTTCAGTTTTAGAGTTGCCAGTTTCCCTTAATGACAATTTCGCCCCATCTGTTCCCACATGAGAACGAGGCTCCTTGCCGCCGACAAGACAGATCTCGGGAGCGGGAGAAGGGACGTCCTAAAGGTATTTCACGCCGAGGGCCGAGGCGTGATTCACGCTCCGGGCGCAGCTGCCTACGGGCCACTTTGCGTTGATGCCGCGGAGGGGACCACCCCTCCCCAAGCACCCGCCTGCCCCCTCCAGTCAGGGGGGCCCATCGCCTTGTCATCGGTTCGCGTTTGGGGGAGGCGGGGGGGGGGAGCTTCCCCAACATCTCGGCTCGTTCCTTTCCCTTAACGACAGAGCTGTAATTCAGGGTGTCAGCGTAGCCCCACTCGGGCGGCTGTGACTAGAATGGAAACGAGTTACTACGATGTGGCCGCTGAAAGCGTCACGTTACAGTAAGTCATTCCCGTGGGCCCGGGGCGCCTCTGTCTGTGTGTGTGTGGGGGGGGGACGGCTCTGGAGGGAGCGTCCCTGCTGGGCCCTGCAGCCCGCACACCTGTCCCCCTGCTGCAGGGGTGGCTCTGACCGCCGGCGGGGCTACAGGCCCGGCGGGAAGGAGCGGGAGTGTGAGGCTCTCAGAGGCCGCAGTGGGGGAGGCGGGCCAGGGTTCTGGGGGGGGACGATGTTCCGTAATTGTCAGTCCCGGCAAAACAAACCCACCCATTCCGGGAGACACGTGTGGAGCCCTGGCTGGTGTGGCCCAGTGGGTAGAGCGCCGGCCCGCGGACCGAAGGGTCCCGGGTTCGATTCCGTATGTCGGTGGCAGGCTCCTCCCCGCCCCGGGCCCTGGTCGGGCGAGGGCAGGAGGCAACCAGTCGCTGTGTCCCCCTCACATCCATGTTTCTCTCTGTCTCTCCCTCTCTCTTCCACTCTCCCTAAGAATCAGTGGGAAAGTATCCTCGGGTGAGGGAAGAAGAGGAAGAAGAGGAAGAGGAAGAGGAAGAAGAGGAAGAGGAAGAAGGAGGAGGAGGAGACATATGTGGAGTCCATGACCCAAAGAATCAGCAGTTTTTAAAATGTGAGGGAAGAAGAGGAAGAAGAAGAGGAAGAGGAAGAAGAAGAGGAAGAGGAAGAGGAAGAAGAAGAGGAAGAGGAAGAAGGAGGAGAGTTCACGTTCGGCTCCACGCCAACAGCGCGTGGACCTGCGGCCGGAGCCGTGGCCGAGCCGCCCGGGGACGCGGAGCCGCTGCGCTGCGTGGACTCTCCGGGAGGCCTGGCGCCGGCGGTGAAATCAGGCTGCAAACCCTGCGTGGGGGCCGCCTCCCACTTTCCCGTACAAATCAGCGCGGCCTCTGACCTTCCCGGTGTCACCCCTCGAGCAGTGACAAACCTACCGAAATGCTACCGGTTCTGGGACCTGCTCCAGGCCCCGGGTGCACAGACACCTCCCCTGCCCCCAGGCCCGCTCAGCTTTAAACTGTGTTCGTTTCATGGTGTCCTGTCTGCCGTTTGTATGAACAACACGCTCCCCTCTGGACGTATCGCCGCGTGAAGCCATCTCAGCGTGTCTAAGGTTGAGTGAATGCGGTTGTGTTCATGGTTTTTTAATAAAAAGATCTCTTTCTATTAAGTCCTCTCTCTCTCTCTTTCTCTCTCTCTCTTTCTCCCTCTCTCTTTCTCCTCTCTCTCTCCTCTTTCTCTCTTTCCCCCTCTTCTCTCTCTCTCCTCTCTCTCTCCCCCCCTCCTCTTTCTCTCTTTCCCCCCTCTCTCTTCCCCCCCCTCTCTCCTCTATCTCTCTTTCCCCCTCTCTCTTTCTCCTCTCTCTCTCTACCCCCTCTCTCCCCCCCCCCTTTTTTCTTTCTGTTCTCCAAGGGTCCAGGCTGCCTGCATTGTGTACAGAGGCCTGGGAAGTGATGCAAATTCTCACGGGCTCCTGCCCATTCAGTGAGCAAGTAAATGATGCTCCCGCCCACAGTGCCTCCCAGCCCGGGACCAGGCCACGGAGCCGCCCAGCCCGGGACCAGGCCACGGAGCCGCCCAGCCCGGGACCAGGCCCCGGAGGCCCCAGTAAGACACCTCGCTTGCTCTAGCGTCTGCCACAGGCCTTGTCACTTGGGGAAATGCCTTATTCACCCCGCTCAGCACACGCTCCTGCCTCTGTTGGGGAGACATACCCGGAGGCAGTGCACATGAGCACCCCCCAGGGTGAGCCCAGGACCAGGCAGACCTGCCCACTCCGTGCTCTTTCATCCTGGGCATGGCGTATGGACCCCTCGCTACTGGATCACTGAGGACCCTGGAGGCTCCCGCGCCCCCGGGGCCGCCCTCCCAGGCCGGCTCTGCTCCGGGACAGGAATGCTGGCCGCTCTCGGCGGCTCGGGGGACAGGCCTCCCCGGAGTCTGTGGTTTGCAAAACCGAAGTTAGACTTCCCAAGTCTACAAAACCGACGGATCGTCCGGGTGCAGAGCAGTGAGAAGGTGAGCCGCGGGCTATTCGGGGCTGTGCGGAGGCAAATTCCCAGGAGCCAGGAGACCTTGAACTTGGGGCCAGGACGCCCGCCACCCGGCCCGGCTCCTCCTCTGTAGACGGATGGCTTCTGAGCAGGTTTCTTTTCATACAAGTAAGTTCAACCGAGTCCTACGTGCCTGTCCCTCTAAATATGAATACACGTGCCGTTACCCCGCTTACCGCTATCACACACAGAGCCCCATCAAAGCAAAGACGCCCTCTGCCCCCCGTTCCCCGAAAGCTGTCTCTCCGTCTCTGGGCCACGGGACGCCTTTCGCCCGCACGGCCCCAAATAACCAACGCCGTAAGCGCATGGTGCACGGCGCCCCGTTTTCTCAAACCGCAGCATCCCGTCCTACCTGTCGCCAGGTGTGTTCAGGAGCTGGGGTGTTACCGCTGCCCTGAGCCCTGAGCCCGGGTCCCCTCAGCCCGGGACGGTGTCTCCGCTGTGGGCCGCGCAGCTCGGGGCAGAGACGGGGACCACGGAGCCTCCAGACCGAGGGCCACACGCCCGCCCCGAAGGCCCGGGAGGAATTGCAAAGTGCACCTCGCTCTGCAGGAGACAGAGGCGCCCGGGGCGGGGACGAGGCCTGCCTGGGAAAGCGCCTCTGAAGGAATTGGGTGTCCGCTGAATAAGAGGCGCGCCCCTCCCCCCGTGTCTTCCCCAAAGGGTCCGAAAGCACCCCATTCCTCCGGTTTTCGGAGCAATTCATTTCCGAGCACGCAGACCTGGGGCGCGGGGCGCGTCTCCCCGAGCCTGTCGGGATGAGGTCGGGGCTTTGCTAACCGAGGAGAAATACGCCTGGATACGAAATCTTTCCCTGTTTAAGAAAATTATCTAAGGTATTTCCAGCAAATTAATTCCATCTGGACCAGTTACAGTACATAATCAACTCGGCTATGCAAATAGTTATCTTGGTGGTTGAAATCAATAACTTATTTTCTTCTGGACTAAAGGGAAAGGGGGAATACGTTCTCTTCATTACGGACCAAGTGGGTCTTTTCTGGCAAGGCCACATTTCATTTTACTTCAGAGGCCGGAGTCTGGGACCCCAGAGGCCAGGGTCTGGGACCCCAGAGGTCAGAGTCTGGGACTCCAGAGGCCAGGGTCTGGGACCCCAGGAGAGCCCTCTGCAGAGCATGCCCAAGGCCGCTGATGGCTGGCAAGGTCGCCTGGGGAGCTGAGCCGGGCCAGCTTCACTGGGGAGCCCCTGTGGCCGTGGTGCCTGCCGCTGGCCGCCCCCGGCTGTGGTCCCAGGACCCCGTGTTCCTACAGCTGTGGCCACAGGCAGTCGGGGTCGGCATCGGCACAGCTGTGGGGAGGCCGAGGACAGCATCGATATGTGATAACCACGTTTCCTCCGAGCGCACTGCCTCTGCCACGGGCCGCGGTACCCTCCTCCCGCCTCAGGGTCACGGCCCCGTCCTGCGGGAAGGCACTCTTTTTTTTTTTTTAAAAATATATTTTTATTGGTTTCAGAGAGGAAGGGAGAGGGAGAGAGAGATGGAAACATCAGTGATGAGAGAGAACCATGGATCCGCTGCCTCCTGCACACACCTCCCCCTTCACCCCGCCCCGGCCCCCGCTCTGGGGATGGAGCCCGTGAGCCGGGCCTGAGGCCTGACGGGGAACAGACTGTTGCCCACGCTGGGCCGGGTTTGTGTGTGCCCTGACCCAGCACCCGTCTCACCTGCACAGGGCGCCTCACAGCCTGCATTTCCTTCCACGGGGCGGGGGGGGGGGCACCCCAGCCACACTCGCCTGCTGGGATGTCACATCCCTGCTGATTTTAAAACAACACTCTCACTTGAGGGTATGTTTATTGCTTTTAGAGAGAGGAAGGAGGAGGAGGAGGAGGAGGAGAGAGAGAAACACCGATGTGGGAGAGGAACTTCCATCATTTGCCTCCGGAATGCGCTCCGACAGGGAACTGAACCCCAAACCTTCCGGTGTAGGGGACGCCGGGCCAACCAGCCGAGCCCCCGGGCCCGGCCCACCGATTGGGGGCGCATCTTTTTGGGGCGGTGTCATCCAGGGCCTGCCAGGCCCTCGCGGCGGGCAGGTGGGGGTTTCAGCCGGAGCCCAGGCGCAGCGCCTGGAGCCCCGGCCGCGGTGGGGTGGGGGTTGCTGGCTCCCCCCAAAGCAGAAGCGGTCCTCGCACTCCTTTGTGCAGAATCAGGCTGCTTCCTGCCTGTTACCCGGGCGACACCCGCCCTGACCCCCTCCCGTGCCTGTTGTGTGGGCGCAGGGGCCGCCCAGGGTCCTGGTGGAGCGGTTCCCAGGCCGGTGGCTCAGGTGCTAACCAGCGCAGTGCGCATGCCCGGCGGAACCCCGCACGCAGGCCCGTGTGTGTGTGTGTGTGTGTGTGTGTGTGTGTTGGGGGGGGGAGCGGGGGAGCGGTGGGGGGGGCAGGGCAGGCCGGGGCACAGGCATGGCTCACAGGCCCAGGGTTTGCAGGGAGCATCCGACTCGGAGGCCCCTTTCCTCCCCACCCCAGCTGGCTCTGGCCCGCCTCCCTCCCTCCCCCTGGGGTGCAGGTGGGACCCCGTGGGGCCTGTGGGATGGCGGGCAGGTGCCTGTTCCCCCCTTCCTCCATCCCCACCTGTCCCAGATCCTCTGACCGAGTCTGACCGGCTGCTGGGTGCTCGGCGCTGTGTGCTGAGTGGCCGCTTCCCACGGCCGTGTGCCCACGAGTGCCCAACGCGCCTCAGACGTGCCTCCCGCCTGGCCCTCCTGAGGGGTGCCCTCCCCGGGTGCGCAGCCCGGTGGACCCTGCCAGCTGCTCCATGGGCTGCGAGGGTGGGGGTGTGTGCGGGCGAGGGCGGGGTATGCAGGCGAGGGCGGGGGTGTGTGCGGGCGAGGGCGGGGTATGCAGGCGAGGGCGGGGGTGTGTGCGGGCGAGGGCGGGGTATGCAGGCAAGGGCGGGGGTGTGTGCGGGCGAGGGTGGGGTGTGCGGGCGAGGGCGGGGGTACGGGCGAGGGTGGGGTGTGCGGGCGAGGGCGGGGGTACGGGCGAGGGTGGGGTGTGCAGGCGAGGGCGGGGTGCGGGGCGGCCTGCGATGCCCCTCCTGGGGCCGCGCCTGCTGCTCCCACAGACAGACGGTCAGCAGAGAGCTCCCTGGGCTGGTGGAGGGTGGAGAAGCTGCTCCAGGTGCCCCCCGCCCCGGGAGGAGCTGGGAGGAGGTGCGGGCTGTCTCAGGGCCCGTGTCAGAGGGTGGGGCCCCCGCGGTGTGGCCTCCTTCCCCGGAGCCAGCCTCCTCCAGGCTGCACAGTGTCCTCCCCTCCCTGAAGGCGAGTCACCCTCTGTCCCGGCATCTCAGCTCTCATGTTCACGCGGCGAGCGGCCGTCCACGCTCCTCTCTGAGCCATGAGCTGGGACCTCAGGGTGGCCGTGCCTGCCCCCTGGCTCCTTCACACAGGCTCGGCCACACACCCCGCACGGCTCACTGGCGTGGAGACACACACACACGCATGGGCACTGGCCCTCACTGCTCAGACACACACAGACACTCTGCCCAGATGGGGACACCCGTGCCCACCTGCGGTCACACACACCCATCTCCACAGGCATGCACAAAGGGTGCGGACTCACACATCTGCACATGCACCTACACACGTGTGCACGGGCACCACACAAACCCACAGAACAGGTGGGAGGCCCACGCCGACACGGCCAGGAACCCCAGGGACTCCGTCAGGACCGGTCGCCACGGGCAGTGGTGTCGGCAGCTGGCGACGTGGCCCTGCGGGGACAACTGTGCTGGAGGCGTGAGGGTAGGAGACAGGGAAGTAGGACAGAAGCTAACCTTGGCTCACGCAGAACCCAGGTCAGGGGCCTGCTTGCGGGCAAGTGTTTGGTGCGTGTGCCGCCTGACATCCACGGCCCCTTCAGAAGCTCCCCATTGCCGGGGACACGGGACATGGATGCAAAGTGATGGCAGACACAGCGGTGACAGATCTGCAGCTCCCGGGGCTGGAGGTGGTCCCGGAGGGCTTCCCGGAGGCGGAGGCCGTGGGCGGTGCAGAAAGGAGCTCTCCGCGGCTAACCCTGCCCCCTGTCCTCCTTCCCCTCACCGTGCCCCGCCCACCTGGAGCTGTACGCACCACGCCGCACTTGGAGACGGTTTGGGGTCCTTACTTATCTCCCCGCCCCCGCCATCCATCACCTGTGGGGAGGGCTCCATCTCACCCCGTCTTCTGTTTTTCGTTGTTAATCCTCACTGAGGACATTTTCCCGTTGGTTGTAGTGAGTGGACGAGAGAGGGAGAGACAGAGAGGAACATCGATGTGAGACAAACACATTGATTGGTTGCCTCCTGCAGGCGCCCTGATCAGGGCCCGGGCCGGGGAGGAGCCTGCCACCGAGGTCTGTGCTCTTGACCAGAATCGAACCCGGGACCCTTCGGTCTGCAGGACGACTCTCCATCCACTGAGCCACACAGAGAGGGCTTCCCCCCATCTTCCAATGAAGAAACTGAGGCTCAGGAAAGCCTTTGGCCTGAGGACTGGCCGGTGGGACCATGAGCGTCTGGACCCCACTCCGGGGCTGTGTGGTTCCCAGGCCCACCCCCCAGGCACCCACACTTTCCTGTGTGGTGGGAGGCAGTGTTTGGGCTCCCCACGTGGAGGAACGGGTGCACAGCGGGCTCCCCGTGTGGCGGGGCACAGAGGACTGGGCGGGCGGGCAGCGCGGGGGCAGGAGCCCTGGGCCTGCCCTGCTCGGGCCGTGTGACTGCGGCTGGCCATTCCGGGGTCCCGGCCTCAGAACCGAGGGTGTGACGTGGGCCGAGGCTTCGAGGGGACCAGGTGTGGGAAGAGATTTGCACACAGACCGCCCCCCGGAACGTCCAGCGGAAGTTAGCGCCAGCATCCTGTTGTCACGGTGACCTGTGCTTGTGGCTTGGCCACGGTGATGGCATCGTGGGAAGGAGAATTTCAGGCAGGCGCTGGGAGGAGGGACGAGGAGACGGTGGTCCGAACCCGGGGAGCCCCTGGCTGTGGTGGTCATGGCCAATAGGCTGGCCCCGCGCCCAGCCCCCCGCTGAGCTCCCAGACCCGCCCTTCCCGCTGCCCCCCCCCCCCCCCCCGGGCAGGACGCTGCTGGGCCAGGAGTGACGCGGCTTCTCGCTGTGTGACCTGAGACATGGATGGCAGCCTCTCTGCGCCCCAGGTCTGTCCCAAGTAAGGTGAGAATGACAGCGCCCCCCGGAGATGGTTTCTGGCCGTTCTGGGAAAGGACACGCACTTCTAAGGGGGGGGGGGAAACGGGGCAGCAAGACCCTCCGGTGGGTTCCCCGGCAGACGGCGCCCTCTGCGGCACAGGGGACTCCAGCGACCTGCCGCCCCGCGCTCGGGAGCACCCACTCTTCCCAGCCCCGGGCGGGCACTGGGCACCCCGTCTCCATGGAAAACGCTCCAGGCCCTGCCATTTTGCACCCCGTTGGACCTAAGTCATACTTCATCATTGAGGCCATTTTGTCACCTGGGTGGGGAGTGGCCGGTGCAGACTACGTATGAAAGAAACGCCTTATTCTGAGTCACCCACCCTGTGCTGCTTCCGTTCAGTCCTGATACGTATGACATGAATCCCTGCACATATGTGTCCATGCGCACACATGTGTCTTTGCGGGTGCACATGCATGTGCGTGTGTGTGTGGGGGGGCGGCGGGTGGACGGAGGAGCCCGGATGGCGCCATCTGCCTCCTTCAGTCCTGTCATCACGTCACGCCCTGTGTGGGGAGGGCGGCGTACCATCGTTCCTGACCTTTGTAGACGTAAAACCATCCTATTATCACATACCTGTCAGGAAGGGGAGAGAATCAGATGAATATTCTTTGCCTTTTATGCGTCAAAAAAAAAAAAAAAAGTTATTGGCATTTTCCCAGCTCTGAGCTTACACCAAACCACCCCACTCCCCTCACTCCCCACCCCTGACTCCCTGAGGCTGTTTCTGGGGTGGGGGGGCGCGGTGGTCAGCGGCCCCTGGACCTCACAGCCCCCAGGCCGGCAGCCCGAGCCAGGACTGAGCTGAGCCGCCCGCCGTGGCGCGCACACACCAGCGCTGTCTCCGATGCACGGACCTCAGCCTGGAGGCCCCTGGGCGCTGGGACTCACAGCTGAGCGTGTAAGCTCCAAGGAGGCAGGATTTGGGCAATGCAGGCGGCCAGTCTAATTTTACCTCCACGATGCACGTGCTCTGTAATTGCATGGAATTACGGTAACTGGAACCTGGGTGGGGGTGGGGGGCGCCCGCCTTCCGTGGACAGGACTCCATTGCCTTTGCGGGCTGGCAGCTCCCCGTTCCCTCTGCCCGGCCAGGCCTGCCTCCAGCGTCGCGGCACCCAGCTGGAGAAACGTCAGCGCCCTGTCGCCACTTCTTGGGTGGCTGCTTTGCACAAACAGCGGGCGCGCGAGAGGGAGGCTTTCTTCACCTGCTTGACATTTCTTCTTTCTTTTTTTTTTTTTTTTTTTAATATATTTTATTGATTTTTTACAGAGAGGAAGGAAGAGGGATAGATAGTCAGAAACATCGATGAGAGAGAAACATCGACCAGCTGCCTCCTGCACACCCCCCACTGGGGATGTGCCCGCAACCAAGTTACATGCCCCTGACCGGAATCGAACCTGGGACCCTTCAGTCCGCAGGCCGACGCTCTATCCACTGAGCCAAACCGGTTTTGGCTCTTCTTTCTTTTTTTAAAAAAATATATTTTATTGATTTTTTGCAGAGAGGAAGGGAGAGGGATAGAGAGTTTGAAACATCGATGAGAGAGAAACATGGATCAGCTGCCTCCTGCACACCCCCTACTGGGGATGTGCCCGCAACCCAGGTACATGCCCTTGACCGGAATCGAACCCGGGACCCTTCAGTCCGCAGGCCGGTGCTCTATCCACTGAGCAACACCGGTCAGGGCTCTTTCTTTTCTTTTCTTTCTTTCTTTTTTTTTTAAATATGTTTTTATTGATTTCAGAGAGGAAGGGAGCAGGAGAGAGAGACAGAAACATTAATGATAAGAGAGAACCATGGATCGGCTGCCTCCTGCAGCGCCCCCCCTTCCACCCCCCACAGGGGATGGAGCCCACAATCCTGGCCCGTCCCCTGACCAGGAATCGAACTGTGACCTCCTGGTTCCTAGGTCGACGCTCAACCCCTGAGCCCCGGGCGCGCCTACATTCCCGCCGAACTTGCTCTCCAGGTTCCCGGGACAGACAAGGGCGGCTGGGTGGTTGCGGGTGAGCAGTTAAGTCAACAGGGAAAGGCTTGCCTTTTGTCACCTCTGCCATTGTTTCCTTAAGTATCCTTCACGTCCCGCCTCCCGGAGGCGAGGAGAGACGGTCCCCGCGTACCGCAGCGCTGGGGTGCGGAGAGGTGGGCAGAGGGACCGGCGTGGGGCCTTCCTCTCCGAGGTAGGCGCTCGAAAGGCGTTTACACAATGAAACTAATGAGATTTGGAGCACACTGTTACCTGATATTAAGCTGTTTTGATGAGTGAGGCAAATTGCTGTGGTTAACAAATGTAAAACCATCACTTTTATTGATACAGGTTTGTGTGTGTGTGAAATTAATCAAAGCGTGGGCCGTGATGAACGGCTCCTGCGGAATCCTGTCAAAGGTTAAGAGCTAGTTATTTTTAAGAATGACATGAATCTCGTGGAGACAGTGATTGCCTAAATGACCATTGTAATTACCAATTACTTCTTGAAGCAGAGAATATATTCACGGCGTGCAGTCCTCTAAATACAGGGAGGCATTAGCCCATTTAGTCCTAATGCACGTAATTTAGCTCCTGAAAAGGGCAGATGGGAACACAATGAAAGATATAATAGATACGGCCTAATATCATTCCCCAAGAATATTGGATTCATCAAAGATGAATATTACTTTACGTCAGATTGTTTTTTAGAAACCAGTCAAAATACATTTCATCTCGTCTTTGCCCTCGATCGGAGGGGACAATATCAACAGCGACCTCGTCATCCGAATGCGGTTTGCTGGGAAGCGCGGGGGGGCGGGGGGGGGGCGGTCAGAGCACCGTCTCACAGGGGGGTGCCTCCCCTCGCTCCCCGCTTTGTCAGGCGGGCTGTGCCCCATGATCCGGGGACTTGCAGGCGGGCGGCGATTTATTTGACTTCCTTTGGAGAAGATGTGAGTCAGGCAGGAGCGAGGCCAGGCTCAGAGAGGACCAGAGCAGGGGGGTCCGTGCCTGCCTCCGTTTTGGTAAATGCCCCCCGCTGACAGTTCTCTGGGGGCGTCCACGCCCGGCCCCCTCCCCATCCCGGGACGCTCCCCGGGCTCCAGGAGCAGAGGCCCTGTCCCCACACGGACCGCGGTGCCGTACTGGGACTGATCTAATGACAGCACAGACCTCGCTCCCTGACGCTGTGGAATCCGTGTAAGAACAGTAACAGAAATATTATTTAGTCGGGGCCGCTCTGCCGGCGTAAGGCAGTCACGCTCTCAGCAACATGATGGCAAATATAAACATTTAATCAGCCCTTATTCACCAAAAGAGCCCCCAAATTAATCATGTTTAAATTCTGTGTCTTCGGGAAGCAATTCAGATGCTAAGCAATTCAGATTTTGCTTTTAATTTTTGTTTTTCTTGCCTTCCCCCCCCCTTTTTCTTTCTCTTTTTCTTCTTTTTTTTTTTTTTTTTTTTTGGCTGTGCAGCCATAGATAACCTCAGTGACGCCTTCTCGGGAGAGGCTGAGCCGAGGCGCCTGCCAAGAGACGGGGACTCCAAGCTGTGGCTCTGGCCTGCGCCCCTCCGAGTGGGCGTGCAGCGAGCAGCTCGCTCTCTCCTTCGTGTTCTTGATCAAGGGCAGGAGGTTACACAACGCCCTGTCAAAACAGGCAGCCACCTGCTCCCCAGCCTGCTGGGCCGGGGCCGCGCGGGCGGGGGGCCAGCTCTAGGAAGGTCAGTGTTTCCTGAATCCCTACTACGTGCTGGGCCCTGTGCCAGGCAAGGACTCACCCCTCATTGTCACAAGGTCATGGGCGGGGGGGGGGGGGGAAGTCAGCAGGGAGAAGAGGCAGAGAGGGAGGGAGAAAGCAGGGGGAGGAGGAGGAGAGTGCCAGGTTCAAGGTCAAACCTCATGGCCAGATGACCTTGAGGATCACTTCCCCTTTCCCTGCCTCTGATTCCAGGGAAATGTAAGGTGGGGATGGTGCTTCCTGCCCAGCGGCCTGCCCTGGGCTGGCAGGGGAGTGGGGGGAGGGCCGATGGGCACAGGGTTCATCTGTGTGGCTCCCCATCTGGGCGTCTTCTTGGGCGTCTGCTTTAGACCAGGTGTCTTATCTGGGGGCACTTCTGCCTCCCAGGGGACATGTGGCCAAATCTGGAGACCTGGAGGTGTCAGGCAGGGGGAGAGGGGGCGGGGGGAGGAGAGAGGAAGGGGGAGGGGGGCTGCTGGCATCTAGTGGGCAGAGGCCAGGGTGCGGCCACACGTCCTTCTGGACACAGGAGGCCCCTCAGCAGAGAGTCACTGGCCTGAAGTGTTAGCGGTGCCTGGCGGGGCCCCAGCCCCGAGCACAGCCCCTGACCGCGGCGGCCAAACGGTGGGTGAAGGAATGAAGAGGTGAGTGCAGAGGGCAAAGGGCAGGGCTCCGAGGCGGTGGGGAGCTAGCGGCCACCTGCCGGGACACCTGCGAAGGGCCCGGGGCTCTCTCTACAGCTCCGCCCAGGCGGGTCCCAGCTCCCTGCTGCCTGGCTCGGCCTGGAGGCTGCGGGGACCCCCCCGCCCCCCCAGCATCCTTGCACAGGGGATGTCTGGTCCAGGCCTCGGCCGCAGACAGCGCTGAAGTGGGGGCCCTTCCCCAGGCACCTCCAGGCGGGAGCGGCTGTGCCCTCGGCCCGCCAGCCCCGGGCAGGCGTGTGATTCTCTGCTGCGCTCAGCCCGCAGCGCCCCGAGGGCAGCCCGACTGCACACGCCCAGGAGGAGCCCCGGCAGGAGCCCCGCAGGCGTCTGGGCTCGGCGCAGGGACACGGGTATGTTGGCCCTGCAGGTCCCAAGGGGGGTCCACGTCCTCCCAGAGCTGAGAGGGACCAGGTTCGGGCCTGCCCTCCGCCTGGTGCAGCCCAAGGCCTCGACCACCGGGCAGGGCCAGAGCCCCCCCAAGGGGAGGCCATGCATTGGGGGGGGGTGAGGAGGGGGCACATCGCAGGTGCTGCAGGCCCTGGAGCGGGAGTGGGGGGACATGGGGTGCGCTCGCTGCAGGGGAGGAGGGACACAGGTGGAAGAAGGAGGACCCCATGGACCCACAGTTCTCTTCTCTTCAGGGTCCCCGCCTGACCCCACCCCCACTCTCCCTTGTTCCCTGGGGGTCTAGGCGGCAGCTCCCCGTGGGCAGTGTCTGAAGGGAGGCTGCCTGGGCGGGTCCGAGCCACGCCCGCAGGAGAGGGGCTGTGCCGGGCTCCCAACTGGCTGCCTGGGGACGAGGGGCGGGTCCCCCTCTTCCCGTGGGAGCTTGTGATTCAGGGGCACCACCGCCTGGGCCAGCTCGACCCTGCCGTGGTGTGGAGAGCGTGGCACGTGGGGCGGGGTGTCAGGACTAACCTGGATACTGAGGGCACCTGGGGTGGGGCGCCCTGGGGTGGGGCACTCTGGAATGGGGCGCCCCCTCCTGGAGACCCGAGCAGCCAGAGAGGGAAGCGCTGCCCCCCCACACAGCCCTCACCTGCTCGCCACCTGCCCCGGAGGCGGAGCCGCAGTCAGGAGCCACAGCACCGCCTCTGTCTCTCACGTCTGCCCAAATGCTTCCTCCTGTGCCCGCAACACAGCGCCGCTTCCTGCCGCCCCCGTCCGGCCCCGCGGTGTCCTCCGGACCCACGCTCTTTCGGGGGCGGTCCGGCTCCCAGCCCCCCTTCCCAGCGCAGCTCCCAGACCTTCCGTGGTCGGGCCGGAGCCCAGCCGGTGTGGACAGATCACAGCCTCTGCCCTTCTTGCAGCTCCGGCTCCCCACCTTATTTTTAAAAATATTTTTATTGATTTTATTCACTTCAGAGAGGAAGGGAGAGGGAGAGAGAGAGAGAAACATCCATGATGAGAGAGAATCATGGCTCGGCTGCCTCCTGCACGCCCCCCACTGGGACTGAGCCCACAACCCGGGCCTGTGCCCTGACCGGGAATCCAACCGTGACGTGGTAGGGCTGCCGTGTCAATGCACTGGTCAGAGGTTCTTCTTTTCCCAAGTCAGTGGCCTGGCTGCAGGAAGGCCAGGGACAGGTCAGGGACGGGTCAGGGACGGCCAGGGACAGGTCAGGGACGGCCAGGGACAGGTCAGGGACAGGTCAGGGACAGGCCAGGGACGACCAGGGACAGAACAGGGACAGGTTAGGGACGGCCAGGGACAGGCCAGGGACAGGTCAGGGATGGTCAGGGACAGGCCAGGGACAGGCCAGGGACAGGTAAGGGACAGGTCAGGGACAGGCCAGGGACAGGTCAGGGACAGGCCAGGGATGGCCAGGGACAGGCCAGGGACAGGTCAGGAGCAGGCCAGGGACAGGTCAGGAGCAGGCCAGGGACGGCCAGGGACAGGTCAGGGACAGGCCAGGGATGGCCAGGGACAGGTCAGGGACAGGTCAGGGATGGCCAGGGATGGCCAGGGACAGGTCAGGGACAGGCCAGGGATGGCCAGGGACAGGCCAGGGAAGTCCAGGGACAGGCCAGCGGTCTGGACTTCACGCCAATGGCATCTTCTGAGACATCAGCGCAGCATTACACCCTTTTCTGTGCTGACATGGACTTGACCCAGGTCAGTATCCCCAAAATGGCTCTCCACCTGCCTGCTGATGCCATTGCTCCACTGGCCAGGGAATCACATCACACCCGCGTCTTCCTCCCTCCTGCTACCCTTCCTCCTTTTTTCCCTTCCTCCTTCTTTTTCATTAATATCCTGTGACCACAAAATTAAAATATTCTTTTGTGTCACACATTCAATTGCTGTGCATCATTCACCCATCTGTCAATGCATCCATCCATCCATCCATCCATCTCTCCATCTCTCCGTCCTTCATCCATCTGTCCATGCATCCATCCACCCATGCATACATCTACCCATCCATCCATCTACCCATCCATCCATTATCCATGTATCCATCTATCTACCCATCCACCCATCCATCCATCCACCCATCCATCTACCTATCCACTATCCATCCATCCATCCATCCATCCATCCATGCATCCATCCACCCATACATACATCTACCCATCCATCCATCTATCTATCCATCCATTATCCACGCATCCATCTATTTACCCATCCATCCATCCATACGCCCACCTATCCACCATCCATCCATCTATCCATTCATCCATTATCCATGTATCCATCTATCTACCCATCCATTCATCCATCTATCCACCCATTCATCCATCCATCTACCTACCTACTCATCCATCCATCCACCTACCTACCTGTCCATCCATCCATCCATCCATCCACCATCTATCCATCTACCTACCTATTCATCCATCCATCCATCCATCCATCCACCTACCTATCCATCCATCCATCTATCCATCCATCCATGCATCCATCCATCCATCCATCCATCCACCATCTATCCATCTACCTACCTATCCATCCATCCATCCATCCATCCATCCATTACACATCTTTCTTCCATTTTTCAGTGAGCATGTATTGTACTCACTGTCCCTATAAGAGCAAAGACAGCTTGGTTCATGGGATCTGTGTTTTGCTCCCCACCCACAGGCCTTATTCACTGTTCACTTTACAGGTCACTTCTTGGGGGAGGACAGGTCCAGCAGGCCAGGAACGCTCCTCGAGGCGTCCTTCCCAGGCCCCTGCCAGGGCTTTCCTTCCCTCAGTCACAGGTGTCAGTGCCTCTGGGCTGTCATTCTCTGCATACAGGTGGCCCTGTCTTCCGGGGAGGAAGAATTAGTTTGTCCCAGGAGCATCGCCAGGGGCAGAAATGGAGTGTCCTCCTGGAGGCAAAAGGCAGATTTCCCATTGAAACCCAAGGCCTCCGTTTCAGAAGGTCAGCCGGGAAGGTCTTAAAAAAACATTGCAGCTGGTTGCGAATAGGGCCCTGGGGACAAGCAAGTCCTGTCCAAGAATATTCTCTGGCCCTGAGCCCACAGCCTCTTCTTCTGGCCGGGAATCTGCCCCGTGACCAGTCTCTCCCAGCTTCTGTCACTCATCCTCGCCTGCTTCGAGATGGATGGCCAAACAGGTGGACAGACGGATGGATAGGTGGACTCTGAGCCCTTGTGTCTTTTCCTGGGTCCCGGGTGCCCCCTGGGGAGCAGCTTTTCCTGTCCCGGCTTTTCCTGCACAAGTCAGGGATGCCCATCACTGATCTCTTCCCAGGTGTCCTGGCCTGAGGGGGGTGGAGGACTGGGCACAGGCGATGCGGGAGCGTGGGCCTGGCCCTCCTTCCCGGGAGGGGTGAGTGGTGAAGCAGTTTGCAGAGATGGAGTCTGGGGTCAGGTGGACCTCTCCAGGAAGCTGGGGCCTGACCCACGTTGTAGAGTCCTTCTCTACATTTTCACGTCTCAGGGAGTCCCTTTTTACTTAAGACATCTATTTGTAAGGTCTCTTTATATATTGGAGGGCATTAATCCAGTATCTGACCTTTGTTGATTTATAATATATAAATATTTTTTCTATTCTGCAGCTTTAATTTTGCTAATAGACATGTTAAAATTAACTTTATTGAGTAACTCCTCTTTAAAAAAAAAAAAAAAATCCAATCCCCTCACCTCCTTCCCTTTGGCGACCAGTTTGTTCTCTATGTATGGGTCTGTTTCTGTTTTGTTTATTCGTTTATTTAATATTTTAACTTTTTGATGCAGTTGTAAACGGGACTGTCTCCTTAATTCCTCCTTCCACTCATTCATTATCGGCATATCGACATGCAACCGATTTCCGTATATTGATTCTGTATCCTGCCACTTTACTGAAGTCCTTTATTTGTTCTAATAGTTTGTGTTTTTTTTTTTTTATGGAATCTTTAGGGTTCTCCACACATATTATCATGTCCTCTGCCAATAATGAGAGTTTCGCTTCTTTCTCTCCAACGTGAATGGCTTTCATTTATTTTTCTTGCCTGAGCGCTGTGGCTAGGACTTCCAGTGCCATGCTGAGCACAAGTGGGATCGTGGGCATCCTTGTCTGGTTCCTCATCTTTTAGGCAAAAACTTTCAGCTTTTCAGCACTGAGGATGTGAGCTGCGGGCTTGTCAGCTGTGGCCTTCATTGTGCCGAGGCATGTGCCTTCTGCACCCACCTGGGTGAGCGTTTTTATCATAAAAGGATGTTGAGTTCTGTCCAATGCGTTCTCCGTGCGGGCTCCACGCGCAGGGGAGTTAGGGAAGCCGATGGGAACCGGCAGGCACTTCCGCCACCTCAGCCCAAGCAGCTACTTCCGGTGCCTGGGCACTGGCGGGCGCTTCCGGTGCCTGGGCCCAAGCAGCTACTTCCGGCGCCTGGGCCCAAGCAGCTACTTCCGGTGCCTGGGCACTGGCGGGCGCTTCCGGTGCCTGGGCCCAAGCAGCTACTTCTGCCACCTCAGCCCAAGCAGCTACTTCCGGCGCCTGGGCCCAAGCAGCTACTTCCGCCACCTGCGCACTGGCAGGCGCTTCCGGTGCGGGGGCCTTCACCTGCGCCTGGAGCCGCAGGTGGGCCGGTTGTGCGTGGCTTGCCCTCCTCCCGCTCCTTCTGTGCCGAGGCCGAGGCCCGCGTGCAGCTCTGAGCCTGCGGGCCGGGCAGGTAGGCCGAGCCCCTCACACTGCCGCGCCCCGCGGAGGTGGAGGGTCGGGACCTTGGGGTGCGCGCCCGCTCCTCTGGTGGGGACTCCCCAACGCCCCCGAGGGCTCCCAGTTCCCAGGCTTCTCTGTCCGTCTCTCCCCATGTTTGTTGTCAGAGGCTGTTCGTTGAGCGCTCGGTGGTCCCGGGGAGGAATGGCTACCTGTCCAGGCGCGTTTTTGCGTTTGCTCGTGGGAGGGGTGGTCAGCGCCCCCCTGGCTGCGCCTCGGACCTTCCTGCCAGGCCCTGCTCTAGGCTTTGGGATGCAGGGATGTGCCTTGTACTCCAGCCTCAGGCAGGAAACATGAACGCCAGGCCCTTCCCTCTGCTCAGGGCTCCCGCCTGGGTCCACCCTCAGCCACGCCTCCCACGTTGACCACGCCTCCCACGTTGACCACGCCTCCCACGTTGACCACGCCTCCCATGTTGACCACGCCTCCCACGTTGACCACGCCTCCCACGTTGACCACGCCCTCGTCAGCTGGCTGTACCGGTTGATAATGCGGATTTTTTCCCATGGATGGAGTCACACGTATGTTGATATATTTGCGATGTGATATGTATGCTATTTTGTTGTATCACTCCTGCAGATGACCGCTTGTTCCGATCGATGGCACACGCACTTTCTGAGCAGCCCTTCAAAACGTACGAAGAAGTGGAAAATGGGGTCTCTGGATGGTTTGCCTCAAAACAAGAAAAGTTCTATTGGGACGGTATCCACAAATGACCTGAAAGATGGGGGAATGTGTAGCCAGCGATGGACATTACTTTGAATAAAGCACTTTTGATGTTTCTCTTGAAATTATTGTTTTCTTTAATTACAAAATCTGCATTATTGGCCAGTTAATAACTAATCTGCATATTGGTTAAAATTCGGATACCAGTTAAAAATGCGGATTAGCTTAGCTCTTAACCGGTTAAAAATGTGGATTTTGTAATCAAAGAAAACACAATAATTTTAAGAGAAACATCCAAAGTGCTTTATTAAAAGTAATGCCCATCGCTGGCTACACAGTTCCCCCATCTTTCAGGTAATTTGTGGGTACCGTCCCAATAGAACTTTTCTTGTTTTGAGGCAAACCATTCAGAGACCCCATTTTCCACTTCTTTGTACGTTTTGAAGTGCTGCTCAGAAAGTGCGTGTGCCATCGATCGGAACAAGTGGTCACCTGAAGGAGCAAGGTCTGGTGAATATGGCGGGTGGGTTCATACTTCCCAGGCAAGATCTTTTAACGTGTCTTTAACTGGTTTTGAAGTGTGTGATGGTGCGTCATCAGGAAGCAAAATTACTTTGCCGTGTCTTCTGGCCCATTCTGGTTGTTTTACCATCAAAGCGTGGTTCAAATTGATTATTTGCCGTCGGTATCGATCAGTATTAACGGTTTCACCTGGTTTTAGAAGCTCATAATGCACCACACCTTCCTGATCCCACCAAACGCAGAGCATTGTCTTCTTTCCGAAGCGATTTGGCCTTGCAGTCGATGTTGATGGTTGACCTAGATCAACCCATGATTTTGTGCGTTTGGGATTCTCAAAATAAATCCACTTGTCATCGCCAGTCATAATGCGATGCAAAAAAAGACTTTCTTTCGTGCCGTTGAAGCAACATTTTACTGATGACTCTGGTTTTCCATTTGTCTTTCGTTCAGTTGATGTGGCACCCATTTTCCTTCCTTTAAAATCTTTCCCATTGCTTGTAAATGATCAGAAATTGTTTGCTGAGCAACGTTTAATCGTTCTGCAAGTTGTTTTTTAGTTTGACACGCATCTTCATCCAATAATGCTTGTCATTGTTGGTCTTCAAACTTTCTTGGTTGACCTGGACGTTCTTTGTCTTTCACATCGAAATCATCACTTTTAAAGCATTTAAACCAGCGTTCACAAGTATCTTGAGATGGAGCATGTTCACCATAATTTTCCTGAAGTATACGATCACTTTCAGCAGCACTTTTCTTCAAAATAAAGCAATGAATTAAAACTTCCCACAAATGCTCTTTTCTTGGCATGAAATTTTTAAGGGTAAAAATATCTATGATGTTCACACCTTCAGAAAATTTGACATATGAAGTTTTGAAGCTTGCTGTCAATACAACAAAATAGCAATACATATCAAATCGCATATATATCAACATATGTGTAACTCCATCGATTGAAAAAAAAATCCTCGTTATTAACCGGTCCACCTGGTAGCCCTGCCCCTCACAGCTGGTGAAGGGCACGTGTGATCCCAACTACAGGCTGGAGTGTCTCCGCTCTCCTTATTGATCTCTCCTCACACCCGCCTGCTTCCTGCCTCTCTCCACCTCCCTCCCCTCTGGCTCTCTACGTGGAAAAAAACCCCAGAACATGGCAAGAGGCCTCTAACAAGGGAGAGAGCATTAAGCCAAATTAATTCCAGCAAAATAAGAGGAATTAGGCTTAATGTAAGCAGGTAGCAGGGAACGGCGGAGCCGGTCTTCCCCTTCCCCGGCAGTGAGCCTCTCTCAGCGCTATTTTTTTTTTTTTTTTGCCAAAAGGAAGGGCCCCATGGCTGCCCTGGTGCAGACCCGCCTGTCCCCATCGCCCCCCGCCGCTCCCCCCTAACCGGCCTGGGATTGTGGGTTTGTGCGTCGCTGGCCCTGGTTGGAGCTGATCGTTATGAAGGTTCAGTGCTAACCTCCTCTCCTTATTTCCTTCCCCCGTGAAATTTCAGGGATAATAAACCCTTCTGATTTGGCAGTTACTGGAGTGCGGAATGAGGCCAACCTGAGCCTCCAGAACACAGTGGTGGGGGCCTGGCTGGGCTTGGCCAAGGGGTGCAGGTACCCCCGGCGTGGGGGCGCGTGCTCCGTTAGGCCTGAGGTTGGATGGGTTTGAGTGGGAGAGCCGCTCCGGGAGCAGAGGGCCGTGCTGTGTGCGGGTGACAAGTCCGGGAGGGAATGGTGCTGAGACACGGCGCCGAAATACAGCCGCTGGCCCGTGGGGGCCGCGCTCTCCCGAGGACAGCGTCGAGTCGGCTCATGGTAACGATAAATGAAATTCTACGTCACTTCATGTTTGCGTCACACTCGCAAAGCGCAGGACAGAGCACCACGTGCTGCCGCCCAGTTTTAGCAAAGACAGTGACGAGCTAATCCTGCCGCAGAGCGATGCACGAGTGGGGGACAGCCAGGATGGGGGGGACAGCCGGGACAGGGTGGGGGACAGCCGGGACGGGGGGGGGGGGACAGCCGGGACGGGGGGGGGGGGACAGCCGGGACGGGGTGGGGGACAGCCGGGATGGGGTGGGGGTCAGCTGGGACGGGGGGGGGGGGGGACAGCCGGGAGGGGGGGGGACAGCCGGGATGGGGTGGGGGTCAGCTGGGACGGGGTGGGGGACAGCTGGGACAGGGTGGGGGACAGCCGGGGCTCCGAGGGCGCTGCCGGGGTGGGGCTGCCCAAGCGCCACGCTGTCCTCTGCGGGCTGGTGGCCGGAGCAGGAGGAGAGCCACCGGGCTGCCCCCTGCGATGGTGCCTGGTGTCCCCCCTGGACACCAGGAGCTCCTGGGCGGCGGGAGGCCGTCCTCTGCGGGGAGTGGCCAGGGGGTCCCCTCAGCGGGCCCTGGGGCAGCGCCGAACCGAGCAGGACGCTGCTGTCCCCTCACCTGTCCGGGCGGCCGCCGTGAACTGTGGGCTCAGGGCCCCCGGGGCCCGTCCTCAGGCTCCTTAGTCCCCATGGCGAGTCCCCCGCGTCTTCCCCTGCGGCTCTGGGCTGGGGGTGGGGCCACTCTGACTTCCCTGAGAGCTCCAGGGGGTCCCCTGAGGATTTCCTTAGGGGTCCTGGTCTCCTAGTGGGGGAGGGGCGGGAGCCGTGGGCCAACCCTGGGGTGTCTGGTTGGGCGTCTCCCGCACCCTCCCAGCACCTGTCTCCCGCACATGCATGTGCCACACTAAAGGTTCACGCCGTGTGGGCGGGACACAGATGAAGACACACGCCGGCGAACACGCACATGGATGCACCCCCGCACATAGGTCAGGTGCGCACACGGGGACAGCACACAGAGACCCCCCAGCTCTTCCTAGCCGCCCCCAAGTGGGGCATCGTCTCCCTCCACCACCGTGGCAATAAGGATCCAGTGCCCCCCACCATCCGCTCTCACTGCACCCCATCCAGCCCCACATCTCCTCTTCCCTGCCCCGGCATCCTCTCCCTCACACCTTGCCTGGCCTCATGACCCCTGACCTCCCGGGCCCCGTTTCCTCCCCCTCTCCCCCAGCGCCTGGAACAAAACCCTGGTGTCCTGACGCCTGGCTGGTCAGACCCCCTCCCGCGCTGGGCTGCTGCCAGACTCCCAGCGTCTCCCCCAAAAGACTCCGGGGACGCCCCCATCTCCCCCACATCACACACCGGGCCCTGAGGGAGCAGGAGGCCGAGGGGAACCCTAGGGAGAGGGGGGGGCGAGTGTGGGGGAGGGGACGGGCCTCCCCATGTGACCCCAGCCGGCGGCTCACCCCCCTGGCTGCTCAGGGGATGGAGGGCACTGGCACATGTGGAGCGGAGGGAGCCTGGGACTGGGGACCCCGGAGGGCAGGGACCGTGGGGGACAGGGCCGTGGGCTGCCTCACACGAGAAGGGCACAGGTAGGGTGTTGTGGGATTGAGGGGAGAGGAGACTGTGGCCCCTCTGGTCTGTGTCAGGTCCCCCCCAAACCCCTGTCAAGCTTCCTGCCGCGAGTTCCCTAGGCCTGTGTCACACGTTTTTTTTTTTTTTTTTTTTTTTTTTTACTATTGGAATATATTGATTGCAGAGAGGAAGGGGGAGGGAGAGAGAAATGACCATGATGAGAGAGAATCATGGACCGGCTGCCTCCTGCACGCCCCACACTGGGGACAGAGCCCACAACCCGGGCCTGTGCCCCGACGGGGAATCAGACAGTGACCTCCTGGTTCCTAGGTCGATGCTCAACCCCTGAGCCCTGCCAGGGGGCCCTACATGCTTGTTTATACTCGTAATGGTCGGCAGGAGGCAGTCCTGAGCTTCGGGAACATGCTCTCTGCCAGCCTGTCCGCCCAGGCAGCCTGCCTCTCCAACGCCTGGGTGTGTGTGTGGCGGGGGCGGGGGGGGGGGGCCGGGGGGTGTTCAGGGCTGCTCCTTAGGGACTGGCGGCCCTGGTCCTGTTTCCTAGGCCGTCACAGGACCCTTCCCGGGAGGTCCCACCAGCCAGGCAGGTCCGATCCCGCCCTGCGCAGGGCTGTCCCGGGGCGCCGGCGGAGGATGGGGAGACCACGCAGTCACGACTCTGTCTCTGCGATGCCACAGCCATTTTTAAAACGTCAGTGTCTGCTTTCTGCCGCATGTGAGATGTCCTTCCGCCCACAGAACTGTCAAATAAAAATTAATTTTGGTCTAAAACCCAACCAAACCCGGGCTGCATATTTTTGACACTCACGTCCGCGCGTGCAGGGGACACGTTCTCCCCTAATGAATCATCGCGGCGCTGAAATGGAGCACCGAGCAAGAGTGTCTAGCAGGGGTCCTCAAACGTTTTAAATGGGGGGCCAGGTCACTGTCCCTCAGACCGTTGGAGGGCCGGACTATAGTTTAAAAAAAAAACTATGAACCAATTCCTATGCGCACTGCGGGCCCGGGATGCGTCGGCTGCTAAGCAGGACAGGCAGCGGCACCTGGCGGGCCGGATACATGTCCTCGGCGGGCCGCATGTGGCCCGCGGGCCGTAGTTGGAGGACGCCTGCTACCGCATTGCGCCGACCATCTCCCCGGCCACTGTCTTTACTGCCGTGTGCCGTCCCCAGCCTGGCACACTGGCCGGGGCTGGCGGAAGGCCGTTACGGGCCGCCAGGGAGGGGCCGAGTTTTCAGACCAGCCATTCAGTCTGGCTGCAGCCCCCGCCCCCCGCATCGCTGTTGTGATCTTTTGGGGGTATTTTATCGAGGCAGTAACCTCCCCAGCCGCCTTCACCGCCGTTAATGACAGCACAGCTGCCGCCAGACCCGCCTTGGCGGGCCCCCAGCTGCTCGCTGGCAGCGCGGTTGTTACCTGCAGGTAGCCTGTTGCTGGAATTTCTTCTTCTTCTTCTTCTAATACTATGAACTCTTTTTTAATTAATTTTTTATTTAAAATATTTTTGTTGATTTCAGAGAGGAAGGGAGAGGGAGAGGGAGAGAGAAACATCAAAGATGAGAGAGAATCATGGACCGGCTGCCTCCTGCACGCCCCCCCCTGGGGATGGAGCCCGCAACCCGGGCCTGTGCCCTGACCGGGAATCGAGCCGTGACCTCCTGGTTCACAGGTCGCCGCTCACCCCGAGCCCCGGGCGGGCGAGGGGAGCCTTTCAGACGGGCACGTAGGCCTCGGAGGCGGGCGCCCCTGCAGGGAGCACCTTGCTTAAGGGCAGATGAGCCCGTGTGGCCGGCACCAGGGCTGAGGGTGCTCACCCAAGGGTCGGTGTTGGGATGCGGTAGCCCAGGCTCACCGGCGTGTGGCCCACAGGGGGACCGTCCGGGGGAGCGCCGGCCCGAGGGGTGGGGGCGCCAAAGGGACAGGCCCCTCAGCGCCCGCCAGGCCCGCCCGCCCGCCCGGGGAGGCGCTGGTGCCCCCTGCGTTGGCTTTTAAAGTCCCAGTACCCGTGCCGGGCGGCGGGAGGGGCGCCGGCGAGGCCCTGACCTGCCCACCGGCTCCGGGCACCTGGCACGTCCCGCAGGCTTCCCGGCCTCTCCTGCCCGACAGCCTCGGCGCCTGGAGTCCCAGTGCGATGGCGGGACCTCACGCGCGTCCCCGCTGCGCAGGCGAAACACAAAAAGGAACGTCTCCGAGAGGGAGGGGAGCGTCTGCAGCCCGGAGAGAAGGCCAATTAAACCTCTTCAAACCCCGAGACGCGCTTTAATTTGAGAGCGTGGAACTCTCTTCAAGGGTGCGGGCTTTTGCTAAATATTTGAAGATCGTTACGTATCAGGCTCGTCGGAAGTTGCTGGGGAATCGAATAACACACGCAAAGGGGGCATGGTCTCCGTGGTTCTGTGACCTGGTGGGCGGCCCCTTCACCTCCCCCCCCGCCCGGGCCCCCCACGAGGGCCAGGAGACACCTTTGGAAACACGGGGGGGGGTCGGCGTGGGGAAGAAGGGGGTGACGAGGTGCCCCCCCAAGCCCCCATTCGAACGCTGCCCCCCGCGGTCCTGTGGGTTTAAGTCACCGGGAGTTTCAGGAGCCCCACTCCCTCGCCTTCTTGTCAACGACAGAAAGCGCGACCCATTCTGAACGCCGATCGCCGCGCACCGCGCCCGGCCCCGGAGCTCATCTTTTCCAAATTTAAGCACTTAACACGCGGAAGTGCGCCCATAAATTAACCTGGCGGCCGCCGCGCGGCTCCGTGGGCAGTGATTCAGGCGTTCAGGGCCGGAGGTGCCGAGTGAGGGCCAGCAGGCCCGCGGGTCCACGGTCCCGGGATTGATGTTTAATGACTTCCTATTGATCGGGCGCCTCTTAAACCGGAGGCCTCAGGGGGGTCTTGCATATCCATCACACCTCGCTTTGGCCGCTCTGCACAGCGCGGGCGGTTTCACCTGCCGCCTGCCGGGACGCGGCCTTTGCAGGCAGGAGCCCCGGACAGCCGCCGGGGAGATGGCGGGGTGCTGTCCCTGTGCTCGTGCGTGTGAGTGACGCCGTCCACGCGAAGCCGTAGCGGGATCCGCACCCACGGGCTCGCACACCTGGAAAGTCCTCGGGCGGAGATCAGGAATGGCTGGATCCAGGGGCTCTCTCTCCTCCGTTTTCTCTCCGTCCCCCTCTTTCGCTGCAGTTTGGCCTCGCCTCTGCCTCTCCCTCCCCCTCCCTCTTCTCCTTCCTTTCCCCTCCCTCCTCGCTGCCTCCACCCTGCAGCTCAGTCCCCACGTCTGCAGGAAGGCTCTCTGCCCGTGCGGCCCCCACACTTCCAGTCTGGCATCTCGCACTTCCGGGTCCACCGGAAGGAGAAGCTCTGGGAGCAGCATCTCAGAGGAGACCCCAAAGCCAGCATCATTGCGTCCGCCGGGCTGGCGAGCCCTTCCCGGAGCCGTCCCTGTGGTCAGGGGCCTGAGGCCCTGATTGGCCTCCTCTGACCACCCACCTGCCCCTGCAGGCGAGAGGGGAGCCAGGTTGCGGGGCCGGGTGAGAAAGGTGAAGGGATTTATCAAAAAGAAAACAAAAACAAAACCCCAAACTCACAGACACAGGCAGCAGCATGGCGTTGCTCTCTCTGTCTCTCCCTCGCCCTTCCGTTCTCTCTCTAAAAAGAAAAAAAAAATCTATTGAAAGAGTATCCTCAGAGGAGGGTTAACGACAACAACAAAAAACCAGGGGCCCAGCCCGCGTGGCTCAGGGGTTGAGCGTGGACCCAGGAACCAGGAGGTCGCTGGTTCGATTCCTGGTCAGGGCACGGGCCGGGGTGCGGGCTCCGTGCCCAGTAGGGGGCGTGCAGGAGGCAGCCGGTCGATGATGTTTCTCTCTCGTCGATGTTTCTCTCTCTCTCTTCCTCTCCCTTCCTCTCCCTTCCTCTCTCTCTACTATCGATAAAAACACATCTAAGAAAAGAAAGAGGAAGTGAGGTCCCATGGACAGGAGGTGGGTGGCGGGCACCGTGGGGACAGGTCTCCGGGCCGGGAAGCCGGGCGCGTGTCACGTGCGCGGAGACGCTTGGCAGAGCTGCCCGCTGCGGTCACGCGGGGGAGGAGATGGGAGAGAAGGTGCCGCTGCGGGAGAGGCTGGGACAGCGCGTCCCCGGGGGCGCCGGTTCGAAGCGACACGGGAAAGGCGTGAACTTGAACGTCTGTGTCTGCCCTGTAGGCAGGAATGAGGGGAGCCCGCCAGGCACCCCCAGGGCTGGAGACGCAGCTCCCCACCCTCGAGGTCCGAGGGGAGCGGAGAAGCACTGCCAGGAACAGAGGCTGGCGAAGGGAGATGGCTACCACCCCAGCAGGAACCCCGCGGGGGGTAACCTGGGTCCGAGGAGAAGCCCCCGAGGGTCTGGAGCCCCTGGAACAGCTGGACAAAAAGCCGAAAGGAAAGGAAACTGAAAGTGAGACCCGCTCCCCCAGGCGCGTAGGTTCGAGGAATGTGTTCAACGCCGAGGGGGAGGGACGGGCTCAGGGAGCTGGGAAGGCACGCGCCCTCCCTCCCTCACACGAGAAGGGAGAGGGCGCCCCGAGTTTCTGTCCTCTCCGAGGGCTCAGCGGTGGGACAGCTCAGTCAGAGTCCGGGGGGACAGGAGCTGTCAGGGGAGGGAGGAGGCGGTGGCAATGGTGCGGCTGCGAGGAGGGTTCAGCCGAGCCGTAGACCAGCAGGAGGCTGAGTGCGGGCTGCTGGCTCCAGGGCGTCGGCAGGGGCCACAGATACAGGGACAGGCGTGTGTCCTCTCGCCACATTTTTAAAAATAACTGTTTTCATTTTTAAAATATGTTGTTATTGATGTCAGAGAGGCAGGAAGAGGGAGAGAGAGAGAAACATCAATGATGAGAGAGAATCATGGATCGGCTGCCTCCTGCATGTCCCCCACTGGGGATGGAGCCCCCAACCCAGGCCTGTGCCCTGACCGGGAATCGAACCCTGACCTCCTGGTTCCTAGGTTGATGCTCAGGCGCCGAGCCACGCCGGCCGGGCAGCGGGCTGCAAGTGCCATGTTAACCCTCATCCGGCCCCGGAGGTCAGCGAGTGGCCCTCGGCCCGCTGCGGCCCCCACAGGCGACCACAGCCTGACTCAGACGTGGGACACACGCAGCCCAAGGCCGCGGTGCCACGAGGCCCTGAAGGAGTTAAGTGAGTGGGGAGTGTTATCAATATTGTATCAGTCACAGATGAGAAACGGCAGAGCGGCGTCGGTGTGATTCATTCATCGGTTTATGGACACCGCGGCCTCCGGGGACTGTCACAAATCCACTTGATGTTCCTGAGTGTGAGATTTAGCATTTGGGCCTTTGATTTCCTGAAAGATGTGTAAAAACTCATGCAGCCAGACAACTCCCTGCAGGCGATTCATCTGGGTTGGCTTTTACGTAACAGTCACTCCAATCAAGTGCCGGCAGTAACTCCTGCTCGTACCTCGCCTCCCGATTCCCGTTTCTGAGCTGCGGGGACGAGGGGGGGGGGGCCCTCCGTTCCCCGGCTTCTTCGGGATTCGCAGGCCCAGCGGTGGCCGCGCTTCAAGAAGAAGGCAGCTCCTTGCTTCTATATTTTTAAGTCTCTTTTTAAAAAAACATATATTTGTATTGATTTCAGAGAGGAAGGGAGAGGGAGAGGGAGAGAGAGACAGTAACATTGATGATGAGGGAGAATCATGGACCAGCTGCCTCCTGCACGCCCCACACTGGGGATGGAGCCCACAACCCGGGCCTGTGCTCTGACCGGGAATCGAACCCTGACCTCCTGGTTCCTAAGTCGACGCTCAGCCCCTGAGACAGGCCGGCCGGGCCGGTTCCTTGCTTCTCACCCTCCAGTCCTGTGTGAGGCCTGAGTTTCAGTGCGAGGTGGGGGTGAGTGCGTCAGGAGCCCCTGGGGCCCCTGGAGCTGGCATGGGGGGGCGGGGTCCAGAGGCGGCTTCGGGCCCCCCGCTGCCCCAGGCTGTCTCAGCAGCAGGAGCGGGAGGACGGACGACCTGCCCCTGCTCGCTTAGCCCAGGCGGACACATAACTGCACTCTTAATGGCTTGATGGATAGCGGCTCTCAGCTCCAGGATCCTGCGCGTCCCTTACCACAGCCGCCTCGCCCACCTCTCCGTCTCCGTCTCGATTTCTCATCATTTGTTCCAAAAGCAGGTGGGGGGGGGGGGCACAGGGCCTCCGTGAGCGTGGACACGCGGAACAGCCCGCGGAGAGAGGAACACAGCGGCGCTCCGTTAGGCACGGGGTTCGACCGTCCCTGCTCTCAGCACGTGGTTCCGACGGGCTCAGAGCGCAGCCGCCCTCGGGGTGGGGGGGTAGCCTCCCCGGAACGGAGCGTCTCACCACCGGGGACTGGGAGGAAGGCCCGCTGAGCACCCCACTTGGTCCACGGGGAGGGAGGCGCCGAGTGCTGCCCAAGGTCGCGCTGGTGGAGGGCAGCGCTGGGCTTCGGGACGCGCGGGGCCCCTGCAGGACCGGCCGCTGCTTGGCGGTGGCGACGGAGCGTCTCCCAGGGCTTGTCGGGGCGTCTCAGGTGGGTGAAGGGCAGCCACGTGGCTGGTCCCAGGCATTCCGCCCGCCTCCCGAGGGGCCACGTGCAGGTCACAGGTCACAGGTCACAGGTGCACAGAGCCCAGGCCACGTCACGGGGCCACGGGCTGATACGGGCTGGGCTGTGAGCTGGAGGGCCCGGGAGTGACGCCCACCCTCAGGGGCTCCCCGGGGTGAGGGGGGCCGGGCCGTGGGAAGCAGACCTCCTGGAGCAGTGCGGGGGCGAGGGGGGCGGGAGGAGCGGCAGAAGTCACACAGCCGGCGGCACGGGCGGGGACACGCTGGACACGAACAGGTGAGGGGCCGGAGGGCAGAGCAGGGCCAGACCTAAGGCCTCTCCCGGGAGGTCGGAGGCTCCCGGACCTAAGGCCTCTCCCGGGAGGTCAGACGCTCCCGGACCTAAGGCCTCTCCCGGGAGGTCGGAGGCCCCCGGACCTAAGGCCTCTCCCGGGAGGTCGGAGGCCCCCGGACCTAAGGCCTCTCCCGGGAGGTCGGAGGCCCCCGGACCTAAGGCCTCTCCCGGGAGGTCGGAGGCTCCCGGAGGCGCGGCCCGGAGGGGCAGGGGAAGAGGCGGTGCCGGAGAGAGAACGGTAGGCGTTTTCCAGCCTTGATGACAGATGCGAGTCCTCAGAGCAGAGCCATAGCGCCGGGCCGGCGTGGTTCAGGTTAGGGCACCTGCCCTCGACCTTGGGCCTCAGGTTCGATTCCGGTCACGGGCACATACCTGGGTTGCAGATTTCCTGCCCCAGTTGGGGCTCATAGGGGAGGCAACTAATTGATGTGGCTCTCTCACATCAGTGTTCCTCTCTCTCTCTCTCTCTCTCTCTCTCTCTCTCTCTCTCTCTCTCCTCTCATCCCTTCCCCCCTCCCTTATACGCTCTCTAAAATTAATGGAAAAAAATGTCCTCTGGTGAGGATTAACCAAAAAAAAAAAAAAAAAGTCATAGAGTCCTAAGCAGGATTAAACAATCAGTTCACAGGAGGATCATCACAGCCTGAAAAATAATAAAAATGAGAGAGGTGGGGGGTTCCTTAGAGGGTGCTGGACCGGGGGCCTGTGCCTGCTCCTGCCCTGTCTGGGTCCGAGAACTCACAACACTCACAGCCAACACCTGGAGGGGAAGACGGGACCGCAAACCAGCAGGCGAGATGCCCGGGGGGAGGGCGCGGAGGGGGAGGAGGGCGAGGAGGGGGAGGAAGGGGACGAGGGGGAGGAGGGCGTGGAGGGGGAGGAGGGCGCAGAGGGGGAGGAGGGCGCGCAGAGGGGGAGGAGGGTGAGGAGGGGGGACGAGGGGGAGGAGGGCGCGGAGGGGGAGGAGGGTGAGGAGGGGGAGGAGGGGGAGGAGGGGGAGGAAGGGGACGAGGGGGAGGAGGGCGTGGAGGGCACGGAGGGGGAGGAGGGCGCGGAGGGGGAGGAGGGGGAGGAGGGCGCGGAGGGGGAGGAGGGCGAGGACGGTGTGTGGAAAGGGCAGGACGCAGCCCGGGGCCTGTGTGCGTTGCCCTCGCCTCCGGAGGTGCGCCTCGGGGGCCCTGAAGGAGATGCCCCTCCTGCCCGGCACCCATGGGCGGGATAGCGTGTGGAGCCCGTGGCACCGAGAGGGCCCCTGGCCGGGCGTGAACGTCTCCTGAGCACGGACTGTGGCCTGAGGCCACGTGGGCCCCACGTTCAGTCCCCCCCACAAGCTGCCAGGCGTCCCTTCGTCCCCAGCCCACCCAGCGAGGGCCACGGAGCCACCGGAACATGACCCGGGCGGTTCAGAGCTGGAGCGTCAGGAAGCTCCGTTGCTCCCTAAGGACACGAGGGGGCCGTCTGGAGGGCGCGCGGCCAGCGCATGGAGATGGAATGTGGAAAAGCAAACGTGCCCTGGCTGGGGTGGCTCAATGGATAGAGCGCCGGCCTGCGGACTGAAGGGTCCCGGGTTCCATTCCCGGTCAGGGCACACGCCCAGCTGCGGGCTCGATCCCCAGTTGGGGCGCGAGCAAGAGGTAGCCTATCCATGATTCTCTCTCATCATGGATGTTTCATCTCTCTCACCTCTCTATATTTCAATAGAAATATATTTTAAGAAACCCACAAAAAAACAGGCACGTTTTAATTTTACGTCTCAGAATCCCCCCAGCAGTGCTGTGGAGCACCTAGCGTGTGTACAACCTGTTTTTTTTTTTTTTCTGTGTTTTTTCAAAAATATTTTTATTGATTTCAGAGAGGAAGGGAGAGGGAGAGAGAGAGAAACATCAATGAGAGTCATGGATGGGCTGCCTCCTGCACGCCCCCTACTGGGGGTGGAGCCCACAACCCGGGCATGTGCCCTGATGGGGAATCGACCGGCGACCTCCCGGTTCATACATAGGTCGACGCTCCACCCCTGAGCCGCACCGGCCGGGCTGTGCCACCTGTTTTATGTCCCTGGCGCAGCTCCGGGACCCCCTGTCCAGAGGGCCGCGCTGGGCGGTGTGCTGTGCAGGATGGGGGGCCCGCAGGCGGCCCTGTGTCCGGGCGCAGTTGTCCTCGGCTGGCCCGGGACCCAGACGCCCCGACGCAGCGACTTCCTGGGCTGCAGTGTGCACGCGCCTTGGCTGGCGGCCGTGCCGTTGGGGAGGGTCGCTCCGCAGCATTTGGTGCGGAATTATTACCAAATGCCGGAGGGGAAACGCTGCCAAGCGCTGTATATCAGCTCAGGCCCAAGCTCCTCCACAATGAAATATTTATAACAAAAGCAGACCCGGAGCGGGCGCAGGCTGGGGTGCCCAGCTGGCGAGGGGCTCCGGGCCGAGGGGTCCGTCGGACCCGCCTGCTGGTGCAGGTGCCCCCGGGGTGGCTGCGGGGGGGGGCAGCTCCAGGCCCCGGGGTGCAGCCTGTGAGCCTCTCAGGAAGAAGGCGGGAGAAGCTGCGGGTTTTGAGGTCCCGATGGTGACAGGGCCCAGCCGTTCCCTCCCCAGTCCCCCTCCTCCCCGGTCCCGGGCTGGGCTCGGTATACAGTAGGCGCTCAATAAATGCTGCTTCCCATCACAGCACAGCGCGGCCCATCTGGAAGCCACAGGGGTGAGCGCGGCGCGGCTGCGTGTTCCAGAGAGAGCCATCAATTATTCCCATGTAACATTTTCAGGCGGAAACGTCTCTAAGAGGCTCGCGCATTTCCTCTCCCTCACGGAGAACGCGGGCGCCATTAACCTTTCCGTAATGGCCCAGGGTTGTGCTCTGAACCTAGGGAGCCGAGCGGAGGCGACGCAGCCCCTGGGGCCCGAGGTGCGCGGGGTTCTCCCTCCGCTAATGGCCTCAGAGCGCAGCGCTCCCTCCAGCCGCCCCACCCGGCTCCTCGTGGGGACTTGGGGTTCTCCCCTCCCCAGCAGGCCCCGCTCCTGTCCCTGTGGCTGCGGCTGGTAAGGCCTCCTCTCTCCCCAAAGAACTGGGGGGCAGAGACCAGAGCTCTGGGCATGGTTAGACTTTAAAAAAAAGATATTCTTGTTGATTTCAGAGAGGGATGGAGAGGGAGAGAGAGCTATGGATCGGCGGCCTCCTGCATGCCCCACACTGGGGATCGAGCCCGCAACCCGGGCGTGTGCCCTGACCGGGAATCGAACCGGGGATCTTCAGTCCGCAGGCCAATGCTCTATGCCAGGGGTGGGCAAACTTTTTGACTCGAGGGCCACCATGGGTTCTTCAACTGGACCGGAGGGCCGGAACAAAAGCATGGATGGAGTGTTTGTGTGAACTAATATAAATTCAAAGTAAAGGAGCGGAGGGGAGAGCAAGAGAACCGGATAGAACAGCCGGATCCGGCCCGCGGGCCGTAGTTTGCCCACGGCTGCTCTATGCACTGAGCCAAGCCAGGGCTGGGCGTGGTTGGGAGCGCAGGAAGTGCGGTGATCTGCTTGGAGGGCGCCACCGAGGGGCCTGCATGAAGCGCGCACCTCAGGCTCGGTGGTGGCCGTCCAGGTGGTGGCCGTCCAGGCCACGCAGGGTCCTTCCTGCGTCTCTTCTCGCTTCGTGGCCCGAGGTCAGAGAAGGCGGGTGGCATCTGGGAAAGTAACCAGCTCATTACTCGTCAGCGAGGCCAATCTCTACCCCACCTGCAGGGGTGTAACCCTGCCCCAAAGATCCGCTCAGAGCCGCAGCGGGGTTCAGTGGTTGGGCGTCCACCTAGGAACCGGGAGGTCACGGTTCCGGGCCACGGCTCAGGACGGGACCCCGCCCCAGAGACGCCACGGCTCTGACACTGGCTGGCTGCGTCCCTGCCCTGCACACAGCCGAGCAAGGAGCCGGGGAAAGCGATACAGTGTTTCCTCTGAAGCCAAGAAGGTCCTGCTTGTCCCCTGCTGGGGCGGGGGGGGGGGGGGACCCCCTGGGGCTGCCTAGGGCTGAGAGGTGAGCCCCGGGGCAGCAGAGCCCGCTGAAATGACAGTCAGAGGAGGAGGCCTCGCTGGCTACAATGTGGCTACAGCCTGCGGGTTACCGACCTCCTAGGAGTCTGCGCATAAGCCCTGGGCCCCGCCCCCCCCGGGGCAGGAGGCAGGGGGATTTGGGGGTGTGTGTGTGTGGGGGGGGGCGGCCTTTGGGGCCAGAAGGTTGGAAATGCCTCAGGGGAGCCTCAGACCCTCCCACCCCCGACACAGAAGTCTCCCTTCTCCCAACCGCACCCAAGAACAGGCGGGCGGTGCGGATAGAGGTTCCACGGCGAAAACGCTCGCTCCCTCCGATACTTGGGAGAGAACAAAGAATCAGATACAATTTAGATGTTCCCAAATAAGAGATTGTTTAAATAAATTATGTTGCATCCATTTGAAGGAACATTATGTAGCCATAAAATCATGTTTCCAAGCATATTTAATGACGTGGGGAATACCTCGCGCTACAAGGTTAGAAAATGAAAGCAGGACAGAGAATCGTTTATATAGAACGCCTCCAAGTCTGGAAAAAATAAGACGCGCGCGGAAAAATAAATGCCTGGGAGGGGAGACACAGAGGGTGGCGGGGTGAGGTCGCGGGAGACAGCACCCTTGTCTCCGACCTCTCTGTCTGCATTATTCCTCAGGGCGCGTGCACCAGGGCCGGGATCAAGCTGCAACCGGTATGTGCCCTTGACCGTGATCAAACCCAGGACCCTTCAGTCCTCGGGACAGGTTTTAAGTAATGCTGTTCATGTATTCATTCATTCATTCATTCACTCATTCATTCATTTGATTTGCCAGCGAAGGGTAAAACAGTACCTGATACACAGAATGAATTATTTAAGTATCAGACTAATTTCTGGATGAGTTCCATCAATATTTCCTAATGCCCGAGCTGGGCCAGGGACCCCAGTGATGAAGCAGGCCTGAGGTGTGGCCTCCGGAAGCACCCAGCCTCGGGCAGGGAGGGGCTCCCACAAGCACAGCCCTAGGTGGCACCCCTACGTGAGCAGCGATAGCCCTGGGAGGTCCACAGACTGGGACCCTTGGAGCCGGAGGCGGGCTGGATAGGCTAGGGTGGACATACCATGTCTCAGATGCACCCCAAGTGTACAGATTCATTCCCAGTCACTAGGGGGACCGCCTTCCCACACCATCAGGTGCCAGCTCCCCAGACTGCACTCTGGCACGACCTGCTCACACCCATGCCCAGGCTGCAGAGCGCCCTGGAGGGTGCGGGGGCGCAAGACCCTTGCACTTAAGCCCCGCCCCCCTCCCCAGCCACTGCTCCCATCCCCCACTTGCCATTGAGTTCCACTTTGCTTCCCTCTTGGAGCCTGACACCATCAACCCATCTTCCCTTTCTGATTCCCCAAGATCCTCCGTAAGACTCGATCAGCCCTTCGGTGGAATCAGGATTTAAAATGAAGTCTAGCCTGTGGGCGTGGCCCAGTGGCTGAGCATGGACCCAGGAACCAGGAGGTCAGGGTTCGATTCCCGGTCAGGTTGCAGGCCTGATCCCCAGTGTGGGGCAGGCAGGAGGCAGCGGATCGATGATTCTCCTGCATCACTGATGTTTCTATCTCCCTCTCCCCCTCCCTTCCTCTCTGACATCAAGAAAAATACATTAAAAAACATAGAAATAAGACGAAGTCTATGGTGACGTAGGCCTGGGCTGGCTGCCCACCCCGAGCTCCAGGCCTGTGCCCTGGGCGGGGCTGGGAAGGCTGACTCGGGCCCCGAGTGTTGGCAGCGCCATTGGGCTTGTGCTCGGCCTGCCTGGTCCCCGATTGCTCTGTGCACGCGGTGGTGAGCCTCAGGGTCACGCAGGGGAGCCCCGCGGCCTTCTCGGGGAGCCTGTCTGCCCTGAGGAGCCACATCGTAGCATAAGCCAGCCCCAGCTCTGTCGCTTCTGAAAGCCGCGTTTTCCCGGTACCCGCTCCTTTAGTTTCTAGCAGCAACGTGGGCGCCGCTCCCCACGCAAAACCAGGTGGAAACCGGAGCCTTGCGGAGGCGGGGCCTGGCCACAGCCCGGGCCGCGTGGTGGGCGCGTGGCAGCAAGCCACGGGCATTGAGGCCCCCCCCCCCCCCCGTCGTCCTGAGAAAGTGAGGTCTTGACTCCCCACCAGGAGTTGTGTTTCTCAAACGGACACTTCCAGGTCCCCCCAGATGCAGAGATCGTGGGCTACTCCATGGACTCCCCCCTGCGGCCAGCATCCGCCGGCCCCGTTCCGGCCAGAAGGTCCACTAGCTTTGTGGGTCCCTGCCTCGCCCCCCCCCGCCCCCCAAACCTACCGCCAAATGGATGCTATCGATTGCAGATCCCCACAGGCCTCAAAGCGACGCCCCGCACCTCCCCAGCTGTCCCGCCTGCGGCCCCGCACCGGGGCGGGGTGGGAGGCACCGGCGCTCCGTTGGCGTCTGAGTAACGGGCACGGAGACGCCCAGGGGGTCCTGCCGCAGGGAAACCACGGTCGTGGGTAAGTTACATCCACGCGTGGCCCCAGATGGGACCGCTCGCTTCCCAAGCGCCGCCTGGGAAGGTGCCGTCCGTCCGGGCTCTCCCCAAGCGCTCCGTGGACGAGTGCGGAGCGGGCTCGCCTGCGGCTCGGAGAGAACTCAGTTCCCCGGCTGATCGGTGGCGGGGAAGGGCGTCGGGCCCCTGTGCTTCCCGCCCTTGAGCCTGGGCTCCGGGCCCCTCCAGGTCGCTCAGCCGCTTCCTCCTGCTTGAAGGAGATGATGGGTCTGAAGTGGCTAATATTCTCCTAGACACGGCCTCTCGGTGGTCCTTGGCTTGTTAGACGGTGGGGAAACGTGTTCTGGTCCCCCTCCGCGCCCCCCCCCCCTCCAGAGCTCAGCACCCTCTTCAGACGCTCCCCTGGCCTCACTGTGTGGGTCACATGGCCATGACAGTGGCCGGTTTCTAACCTTTTTTTGGGGGGCAGGGTGGGGGTGGCTGAGGCTGGCTGGGCTGGGACAGAGGTCAGGGCCCCTCTATGATGTGACAAGTTTCTTGGTTAATCCTCGCCCGAGGATGATTTCCCACTGATTTTAGGGAGAGAGAGAGAGAGAGAGACACATCGACGAGAGAGAAACACATCGACTGGCTGCCTCCTGCACGCGCCCCGACCAGGGCCCTGGGCCGGGGAGGAGCCTGCAACCCAGGTACGTGCCCTTGACCAGAATCGAACCCGGGGCCGCTTGGTCTGCAGGCCGACGCTCTAGCCACTGAGCCACACAGGCCAGGGTGGTGTGACGGTTTCATGTCACAGGAGGCGCTCTGACATGAGTGGCCTGGCGTGGCTCCCACACCCGCCCACGGCCACCGCCCACCCAGCTCACAGCCCACTCGGCTCATACTGATGCCCGTTGGTCCCAGGAGGGCAGGAGGGGGGTGCCACCTCGGAGACCCGCCTCCGAGTCCCGGGCTGGGGACTGGCTGTCCTTCCGGGACCATGAGGACTGTGAGCACAGACTGTGTGTGGATGGTGGGCGGGGTGGGCTCCCAGAGAAATCCCGCAGGGTGAGGAGGGGAGGGGGCCAGGGGGGAAGGTGGGAGGCCCAGGAACCCTGGACAAGGGACAAAGGATGGGAGAGCCCCAAACTGTGGAGGTGGCCCCCAAACCCATGGCGGGGGGAAGATTTCTCAGGAACTCTCGGTGCTATGGTGGGACGCAGGCAGGTGTCACGTTTGGGCCTCTGTGCTGGTCCAGCGCCCCCCGCGCCCCACCGGGAGGCGGTGCAGGGCCGTCTCCCTGGGCTCCCCAGATGCAGGCATGGGGCGTCCTCAGGGGACGCAGAGCGCGCGGGAGCCGACAGGGGGCGCGCGCGAACTCCCACCGGAACCCTGTGCGGGGCTCAGGCCCTGGGCTCAGCCTCCCGCCAGGCTCTCAGGCTACAAAACACACCCCGCTTCCTCTCCGCAGCTCCGTGCACCAGCCCGGGGTCCCCAGGCCGCCTGGAGCGCGGCTCCGCTGAGACGCAGGGCCCCTCCAAGGCGCCTCCTGCCTCCTAGCCTGGAAGGGGCGCCCTGGGCCTGGCATTGCCCATCCGTGTGATTGCAAACCGGCTGGGCACCACGGAGGGTCCCGGAGAGGTGGCGAGACACCCTGTCCAGCTCCCTGCCTCCCGGGCGGAGGGTTCAAAGGCGACCGTCACCCCCATTCTCTTGGGGAGAAAGTGCCTTTTCTCCGAGTCCATATGGGCACTTCCTCTGGACCGGCTCAGCCTCGCCGGCCCCTTTGTCCCGGCTGTCAGGGAGAATCACTTGACTTACAATAACAGGGTCAAAAGACGACAGAGGATAATCAGTTGATCCACGAAGAATTGGCATAAAGAACACCCCATCGAGACGTGATGGCGTAGCTGTGATTGCGATGCTAATTTCTACACAAGGAAAAAAAAAAAACAAACCCTGTATTTGGGAATTTGTTGGAAGAGAATTTCAGACACATCCGATTGGAACATGTGGACTGAATGCCTAAACTTTTTTTGGGGGGTGGGGGGTGGGGAGGAGATGTAAAAAGCACCAAAGCAGAGATTTGAATGGACTTTAAGATTCTCATAGAGCTAGCGTGTTCGCCAAACCCATCCTTTTCCTGCTCTCCAAAAAGCTAGGAATGAGAGAGAGAAAGGGAGATAGAGATGGAGATAGAGATGATAGAGACAGAGATGGAGATGGAGATGGAGATGGAGATGGAGATGGAGATGGAGATGGAGATGGAGACAGAGATGGAGATGAGAGAGATAGATAGAGACAGATGGAGATGGAGATGAGAGAGAGAGAGAGAGATGGAGATGGAGATGAGAGAGATAGATAGAGACAGATGGAGATGGAGATGAGAGAGAGAGAGAGATGGAGATGGAGATGAGAGAGATAGAGACAGAGATGGAGATGGAGATGAGAGAGATAGAGACAGAGATGGAGATGGAGATGAGAGAGAGAGATGGAGATGGAGATGAGAGAGATAGAGACAGAGATGGAGATGGAGATGAGAGAGAGAGAGGGAGATAGAGATAATAGAGATAGAGACAGAGATGGAGATGGAGATGAGAGAGAGAGAGAGATGGAGATAGAGATAATAGAGATAGATAGAGACAGATGGAGATGGAGATGGAGATAGAGATGGAGATGAGAGAGATAGAGATAGATAGAGATGGAGATGGAGATGAGAGAGAGAGAGAGAGAGAGAGAGAGAGAGAGAGAGAGCTTGCTTGCTGGGTTCTCAGGACAGAGTCTGAGGGGGTGGGCAGTGGTGAGCAGGTCTGGTGCCCACCTCAGGTGCACTTGGAAAGCGGTCACCCACGGGAGGAGCCAAGGCCGGTGCCCCAGCCCCAGCCCCAGCCCCAGCCCCAGCCCCCCCGCGCTCGGAGGTGCCTCCCTGCTGGAAGTTTGGGCACCTGGCCCTGCTCTGGGACAGGTGCTTGCCACTGACGGGCTCCTTCCACAGGAGCGGTGGTGATGGGGAGGCTGTAGCTGCCTCTTCTGCATCTTTGCTTTTCATGGATGGTGGTACCCTGGTTTAACCCCCCTCCCCACCCCCCTCCGTTGTCTTATGGGAACTCAGTTGGGGCAGGCTGGACCAAATCCTACCTGGATCAATGTGTTAAGGTCCCTGTGGCTTGGTCTTTTGAATAATCAATCTCTCTCCATCGCTTCTTAATCATGCTTAACTCAGGCCTCTCCCCCACCCCCCTCCCCCCTCCCCCCCTCCCTCCCTCCCTCCCTCCCTCCCTCCCCCCTCCTTCTTTCTTTGTCAACTCTTTTGGATCCTGTCTTTCTGCTATTAACATTCCTCAATGTCACATGCGAGTCTTTTCTTTAAAACAAGCTCCTCATTGGTGTGTCTGGATACTTCTTTTATTATTATTACTGAGTCCTTTCTCCCCCATAACGACACCAGGATCATTATATAATCCCACAACAAAGAGGCTTTGAGCACCAGCTTGGTCAGCCCCAGGACAGAGAATGCATAATTGCATTATTCAGCTTTCTCCCTTCTTCCCCTCTTCCTCGCTCCACAGAAACCCAACCCCAGGCACCGCTCACGTCCCCACCTTGCTCCCCTGCCTCTCAGGATTTGCCAAAGCCCGTTGACCGGGGCGTTTACAAAAAGTTGCCTTTAAAAAAAGTTATTTTGTTGGGCGATGAGTCCCGGAGCCCACCCCGCCAAGATTATTCCGGACCCATAAGGCAGAGGGCCTGCATGACGTTTTTTTTTTTTTTTTTTCCTCCAAGTTTAATTACCGTATGCTAATTTCCTTGCCTACTACGTGATTAATTAAAATCATATTTTCATAATCATTTGGCACCGGCATTGTTTTAGAACGATCATGATCTCCTAAACAGCGTCGGCAAATAAAGTCGCCTCTAATGGCAGGCGCGGGAGGCCGGGCTGCGGGCCTCTCCCTGTTTGTATCGCCGCGATTGGCAACATAAGTGCCTTATTTACACTAAATACGCCACAAGGTTACAGCGCGGATCAACGTCATTTGATCGCTGATGACTCCCTTAAACGCCGGGGCTGGGACAGCTTCTCCGCGACCCGCCGTCCACCGAGATGCACCGGGGAGTTCCTTTTCCCCCCAGAAAAGAGACAGACTTTAAATAGTTTCGGGAGCAGGTAAGCATGACGCTTTTTCGCTCTCCCTTCCCCGGCTCGCCTCTCCCTCCCTGGCAATCTCTCTCTCTCTCTCTCTCTCTCTCTCTCTCTCTCTCTCCCTCTCCCTCTCTCTCCCTCTCTCTCGGCTGGATAAAAAATTCTTTAGTCAAAGGCAGGAATGCAAAGTAGTGACAAGCGAAGGGGCTGATATATGTCTCCGTAACGAGTCTGACAATCAGAATGCAGCTCTTGGAGAATAGATAGATTTTAATAAGTGTGTTTACATGAGCTCAAGGTCAGAAGCAAGCTGCGCTGTGTTAAATGGTTTCTTAGTTGCTAGACAGAGAGAAAAAATGGACGATCACACACCATTCTTTGTAGATTATTATATCAAGGGTTCAGTCTCTGGCTCATCAAAGCTAAATGCCGCAAGACCTATCTAGTTGCTGTGAATTATGCCAGGGCGACAATGGAGAGCCTTTTTAATGGTACAATGCATTTCACCTACCCGAGAGGGGGAGGCCGAGCCGGGCCGGGGTTGTCTGCGGGGCTGGGTGATGAGTATCAATGAGCGGGGCGATCGGAGCGGAGGCGGATGAACATGCAGCCCGCCCAGGCCGGGCCGGGCCGGGGCCGGCGCGCGGGGCTCCGCCGGGCGGGCGCGAGAGGCGCGCTAGCAGGGCGCCGGTTCCCCCCTCAGCCCCAGAAAATGATCAAGTCAATCATGTGGACATGTTTCATTATTCATTGAACACAATCTTTACAACGCTCCGTTTACGTGCCGAGTTTGCGCCCCACGCCCGCGTCTCGATATCTAAGGTAAGAAAAACAAAGCGGGGTGGTGGTGGGGGGGGACCGCGGGGCGCGGCGGGGTGGGGGCGCGCCGGGCGCGGGGGGGGGGCCGGCGCGGGGGGGGGGCGCCCGCAACTGGAGGTGGCAAAGTGAGTTTGGACTCTTGGCGTGGCCCCCTCCCCTCCCCCTCCCCATCTCGGCGAGGCCTGCGCCCGGTTCCTTCTGGCCCCGTCTCGATTAAAAAATACGCTCTAATTAAATATCCGTGGCGGTGACGTGGGCGAGAGGCTGTCAGCGGGGGGACGGGAAGAAGCCGGGAGCGCGGCGGCAGCTGGGCGCGGATGGCTCTGGCGAACTTCGGAGGCAAGTGGGACCCGCGCCTGGGCCACCGCCTGCCCCGCCCCGCAGCCCCCGACCGTTACTTTGAAAAGGAGTCGCAGGCGCTGGCGCCCGGCGCGCCCGGGGGTGGACCCAGCGCCCGGCTCCGGGCCCAGCTGCGCCCCCGTCCGCGCCGGGCCCTGCGCCCTGGGCCCCCGGGAAACTTTCGCAGGGTCTGGGGGGTCGCATGGGGAGGGGAGGCCGGGGCCACGCAAACTTCTGATCGAGTGACTTTCCCCATTTTCCCGGTGCCGAGATGCGGGGCTCCCGGCTCCCTCCCTCCCCGCGCGGCTCGCTGCGGGATCCGCCGCCCGGGGGGAGGGGTGGGGAGAGGGGAATTTATAATCATTAAAAAAAAAAATCAAAGTTAGCAGCTGCTCACACTGTGTGAAAGTTGCAGGCGCCCGGGCCGCAGAGACCTGCCATTTTGTGTGCTCACTGTCCTCCCGCGCCCCGGGAGCCCGCGAGGCCCAGGCGGGGGCGCGCAGGCCGGGATGCGGGGTCCGCTCCGCCGCCCGCCAGGCTCAGGCTGCAGCGCCCGGAGCGCAGGCGGCGCCCCCAGAGGGCCCGGCTGGGCCCCCCCCCCATAGACACCGAGACAGAAATAAGTAACAGGTTATGGAGGGAGCCACAGCCTGGGCTGCAAATGAGGCCAATCAGAATGGGGGGGGGCGCGGGGGCGGGCGTGGGGGGCTGGAGGCCGGGGAGTGGGGGGTCCAGGGCGCTGAGGAAGAGTGCAGTTTTGGGGGAACAGACCCCCCCCCAGCCCAGATGCAAGACTGGGGGCCAGTGATTTGCTGACAAACCTTGCTGTTTGCTTCCCCACGTTATTTTTTGAAGAGGAAGAATTGAGGAAAACAGTCGTAGGCGGGACCGGGATGTATTTTAGGCAAAAAAAAAAGGGGGGGGGGATTTTTCTTTGATGATGAGTAGGAAAGTGCCCAGATCTCACGCGCCCATCTGTTGCAGTTTTGCAAATAATTTAAAATATAGATCTCTCCATACAGACGGGGTATGGGCAGGGAAGGGGGAATGGCGAGCGCCCACAAGTTAGTCAAAAGGAAAGGAAAGGAAAGGGGGTGCGGGGCCGGGAGGGAGCCCCCCCAGCTCCTCGGCGGGGACTCCGGCCGGGCTCTCTGGGGGGGACAGGTGGAGAGTTGTGCCCCCCTTTTCACTTCTGTGTCGTGCGTCCCTCCTGTCCACCTCTCGGTGAACGCGGCCACTACCCGGATCATGTGGGGACGTGGGGCCACGCGGACCCGGCGGGTCCCAGCCCGGCGCGGAGGCTGCGGCCGCGGGGTTTTGTTTGCGGGTACTGTTGTGTCTGAGAAGCGGTTTTTCAGCGCCTTCGCGTTCACTTGAGCGAGAAAACACGGAGCCTGCGCGGCGTCCTGACCGGAGGGGCTGGTGCGCCCAGGGCGTGTGGTGCTGGCGGGAGCGCGGGGGGCGCGCGGGCAGCCGGGAGGGGCGCAGCGCGGGCGGCCTGGGCTCCTGCGCTTCCTCGGGCCGCCGCCGCCGCCGCCGCCGCCGCCGCCGTGCAGTTTAGCGGGGATCCGACAGGGGCCGCGTTTGCCGAGCGCATCCGGCGGGGCGGGCGGCGCGAGCGGGCACGGCTGCAGGGCCAGGCTGCCGGGGAGCCTCGGGGAGGGCCCGGGGCGAGAGGGTGGGATGGCCGCGGGGAGCGAGCGGGGCGTGAGCACTCCCCATCCTGGTCTCCTGGGTCCCCAGCAAGTGGGCAGCCCCTGGAGCCCTGGCTTCGGCGCCCCCGTCTCCAGCCAGGGCTTAGGTGAACTTGGGGTGGGGTGAGCGCGCGCGCGTGCGTGTGTGCATGTGTGCATGTGTGTGTGCGTGTGTGTGTGCGTGTGTGTGTGTGTGCGCGCGCGTGGAGTAGGGGTGTCGGGGCGCAGTTTTCTCTCCCGAGTGACAGGAGCTCCCGGGGCCCTTACTTTGAGGCCGGCTCTGCGCCCAGCCGCGGTTGGGAGGGGCGATCTTTTCCCATCACTCACATCTTTGTTCATTGTTCAGAGTGGAGGGCAGGCGACTTCAAGAGACGAAAGAGAGGAAAAGGGGCGGGGGGGGGAGGAAAAAGAGGGGGGCAGGAAGAGGGAGGAAGAGAGGCTGGGGGACAGCGCCCCCGCCCGCGGGGTCGGGGTGGACCAGGAGGCAGGAGCGGCGCGGAGGGTCTCCGGGAAAGTGGACCGTACCGCTTTAATGAACTTCGCGATGCTCGGCGGCGGGACCTGGCGTAGCCGTGACGCGCCCCATAAATCCGCCGGCCCGGCTGCTCCCGAACTCGTGCGGTCGCCGCCGCGTCAGACCCAGCGCGCGCCTCCCCGTCCGGAGCCATTTGCATAATTGGATTTCTTTTTTGGCCTCCTTCTTCCTCCCTGAAACTTGTTTGAAAACCGCGAGGACCTGCCCGTTGGGGAAGCGGGTGCCAAGTAAGTGCCCAGCGGTGCCCTCGGCGCGCCCCGGGGGTCAGCGCGCGCAGCCGGCGGGCGAGGTGCGGGGAGCGGGCGCGCGGCGGGGTGGGCCTCGCCGGTGGGGTGGGCAGCCTCGGGCTCCCCGCTCCTCCGGGCTGGCAGCTCCGCAACTTTTTTTTTTTTCCTCCGTCTGCTGACTTTTGGGGCAGGTGAGGCCGCCTGGCCCGCGCATACCTGTAGCGAGCTGGGGAGGGAGGCGATTTCGGGGCGCCGTGGAGTTGGCACCTCTCGCTGGGGCGGGCGATGGGTCTTGTCCGCCGTGGAGGGCAGAGCTGTGGGGAGCGGCGGCTGCCGGTGGCGCCCAGAAGCGGCTCCTCACCGGATGCCTCCCCCATTATCCCAAGGTTTGTGTCTCTGTGTGCGTGTGCATATGTGTGCATGCGTGTGCGTGTGTGTGTGTGTGTGTGGTCGCCGGTGCTTGGAAAAGCAAAGCCAAGCCGCCCGCACGGGAGCAGGCAGGGCCCTCGCACTTGCCCTGTCTCCCCTTCTCTCGTGGGTGGCTGTGGCGGGCAGGAGGGCAAACGCAGCGGTTTGCTGGAGGCAGGGTCACGGAGAAATGGGCAGCTCTGTTGGCAATGCCAGCGGTGCCACAGCCAAGCGGGAGCCGCTTCGGAAGGTGCCAACCCTTGCCCGCCCTGGAGAGCGCGTTCGCAGCCTCTCGGGCGGCATTAAACATGCACAATACATCATCATCGTTATTTGCAGCAAGCAGGACCTGGGGAAGTCGATTTGCTGGGGATGGACTGTCACCCTAGTTTCCCTTCTCTGGGAACTTGCTGGAAGCTGGGCCCCCCACCCAGCCCAGCAGGGGAAGGGGATTCTGGGTGCTGCTGGGGAGTCGCGGGGGGCTCCAGGGCAGCCCTCCGGCCTCTGCTCCGGGGGAGCCTGGGGCTCTGGCTGAGGCTGCTTTAGTTATGATGTCATTCTGATAGCGCAGAGCAAATGTCTCCTGATCCACCATTAACCGCCTGGCTGATCTGCCTGGTAACGAGGGCCCGGCGGCCAGGCGTGGGCAAACGCAGGCTCAGGGGCCCTGGGGGTCCCCCCCCCGCACCAGGACCAAGGGGCTGCCAGAGGCCTCGCCCTGGGCCCTACCTGTGAGCCTTGTCCTGCTTCCATCTAGACATGACAGGGACGCCAGGCCCCTGGACGGAGGGACCCTGTTTGCCCAAAGTTTGGAAAACTTTTAGAAGCCTTCGCTTTCCACAACACCCTTTATCCGAAATAAAAAAAAAATATATTTTTATTGATTTCAGAGAGGAAAAGAGAGGAAGGGGGAGAGAGAGAGAGAGAAACATCCATGATGAGAGAGAATCATGGATCGGCTGCCTCCTGCACGCCCCGCACTGGGGATGGAGCCCGCAACCGGGGCCTGTGCCCTGACCGGGGATCGAACCGTGACCTCCTGGCTCATAGGCTGATGCTCAACCACTGAGCCACGCCGGCTGGGCGGTCTGGTAAAACTTGAACATGGTTGTAAGCAGGCAGAGACCCCTGGATCTGGGACCCGGGGCTGGGGGCCTGGATCTCAGTGTTGGTAACATCTGCCCACCACCTTCGGTCCCTGAACTGTGACTTTATGTAAATGTCGCTGCATGTAAAGCGGGTTTTTAAAGAGTGTTCGGTGATTTAAGATTTCTTCGGATTGACGGTTCACGTGAAATTTGCATAAATGGGATGAGAATGAACTTAACATCTGGGCCTGTGAGAAAGGTTAGTGCCTCGTATGTCACCTGCAGAGAACGCGTGTACAAGGCTCGGGCTGAGCGGGGCGCGGGGAGAAAGTCCTGGGACAGGGATGGTTGTCATGGAAAACCTGGGCAAGCACTTCCAATGGATCCGGGTTCCCGGCGCCCAGGCTGGGGAACGGGCTTGCTCTGTGCGGGGAGCGTTTGACTTCTGAGCAGGTTTCAGATCCTCGCAGCTCAGCGTTGACTGCTGGCTGGGCCATCTGCGTGATGACCCGGGGTGGCGGGGGACAGCAGCCGCACTGTCTGGTCGACGCCAGGAGCCAATGACCCCCATGGGGGTGCAGGCAGGTGGCCAGGACAGGCGCCCTGCGAGCCACAGCACCCCACTGTGCTGAGTCCCCGAAGCTGCCTGATCAGGTGGTGATGAGGTTGTCTGCTGGGCCTCGGGTAACCCGAGATACTTCCCTCAGCTCAGACCTACAAATGCACGCCCCATGAACCCTGACCCCCTTTTGAGCAAGTCACAACGGTCTCTGGATCGCCGGCCTGAGGAATCAGCCTTCCCCAGACGCCGGCTGCCTTTGCTCAGGAGTCGGCTGTGAATGGCACAGGTGTTCTTAAAGTGCCTGGGCTGGAGGGAAGGGAGGCAGCAACGACGCCGAGAATATAGAGGAGCTCGTGCTTCCTCGCCCCTTTGGAAGGGGATCATAAAAGAAGGAAGCAAATAGGTTTATTTTTCCAGTTTGAATGAGGACAATTATAGCTCTTTACCATCTTTGGATGCAGTGTGTTAATAAGCCTTGTAAGTAAGCTGTGATATCAGCCTGCATTTTGTCCTCGGCATTATTTAATGTGAGGCTTGTTGCGCGTTTGGAATGGAAGCGAGCTTTCCGCCGGTCCGCTTGGGTCCACGTGGAGGACTGAAGGCCCGACACCCCTGCCAGGACCCGGCGGTGAGTGTGCACCCGCTCCCTCCTGTCCCCACGGGAGACCCTAGGATTGCGTCAGAAGGCCCCTGGCGGTCAGCAGGCCAGAGGCATCTCCCGGGCGGTTGGAGGGTGAGCTGGCGGGGTGTAACAGCCACACACAGGTGCACTGACCTCAGACTCCTGTGGGCTGTGGGGCTCATGGGGGGGACCCACACCAGCCCTGCGTCTCGAGCCCGTCCACGAGGGGCTGCGGCTGGGCCCTGAGGGATTGGGGGGAGGAGGGGCCCCAGGGCAGGTGGGGCCGTGCTCAGCGGACTGGTGTGTTGTCCTTGGTTGTGTGTGTCTGGCTGGGCGCTGGTGGGAGAGACCTTCGGTTGGGAGAGGGACTGTCGCTCAGGCCTCGCTCAGCGCCCTCAGAGGGCTGAGCAGCTGAGCTAAGCTGGGGGGTCACACGTGCGGGCAGATGGAGCTAAGCCAGGGGGTGCCCCCACTGGGGGCTCGGGTGCGGTGATGCTGGTGTGTGTATGCATGTGCACGAGTGTGTGTGTGTCTCCGTGTGTGCGCACACGAGTGTGTGTGTGCACAAGTGTGCACGTCTCTGGTGTGCATGCCTATGTGTGCATGAGCAGTCATGTGTCTGTGTATGCACGGTTGTGCACGTGTATGTGCGTGCATGAGTATACACGTGCTTGCGTGTGTGCGTGCTTGAGTGTGACATGTCCATGCATGCACTAGTGTACGCATATCCGGGTGTGTGTGCACGTGCTGGGGAGGGTGTTTCCTGACCGCAGCACCGCTTCGGCCATGATTTCCTGTTCACCCACCTGGCACTGCCCGGGCGGGTCAGTGAGTTTGTGAACACGTGTGGGGTGGGGGTCAGGCCCAAAAGCTGAAGGAGTAGGAAGTGGAAGGAAACATACATGTTCAGAACCTGGCCCCGGGGTGCAGGCCGCCTCCTGGGGCAGATGTAGACTTTTCCCCCAAACGAAGGCAGACGTGGGCCACTCGGCAAGCCCCCTGGTGGGGCCCGGCCCTGTGTGGGTGGGCATGGGGCCTTCTGCCCAGGCCTGGCATCCACAGGCTCGCGTGGGGCCAGGGCTGCTGCTGCTGCTGGCTCTGCCGCTGCTTGCAGATCCACATCCCACTTTCACTTTTAAAACTCCCTGTACATCTTCCGTCTGTCCCTTCTCGTGGCGTGCTGCTACCACCGAGGACATGGATACGTGGCTTTCCGCAGCCTCTGCGCCTGCGGGGGTCGGGTCAGTGGCTCTGAGACGGGACTGGGGTGGGGGGGGACATGCCAGGCTGACCGGAGCCCCGGTTTTCTAGACAAGGGTTCGCCCAGCCGCACAGTGGACACGGCTGCTCGCAGAGGCTGTCCTGTGTGTGGCAAGGCGTTGGGCCGCGTCGCTGACCTCTGACCTGTACATGCCGGTGGCACCCGCCCCCTCTTTGTGACACTCACACTTGTATCCAGTCGTTTCCATCCATCCCCTGGGGGCCCAGCCCCCGCCCCCCTCCACGGCCTCCACCTGCCAGGCCTTGTCCTCAAGGGTGAAGGGGCCCAGCCCGCAGTGTGCACAGCCAGGGTGAGACATGTGTCCCGAGGACCTGGGACTCCAGGGGCCTGGCCTGGCCCGAATGGAGCAGAACTGGGGGGTCCGCGAGGAGGGAGAACCCGAGTGGAAGGCAGAGCGGCTCCTTTGCTCATTCAACCCCTGCAGCCTCTTTTTTTTTTTTTTTTTTCCAAAAGGATACATTTTAAAAAATATTATTTTTATTGATAGAGAGGAAGGGGGAGGGAGAGAGAGAAACATCCATGATGCGAGGGAATCATGGATCGGCTGCCTCCTGCCTGCCCCCCGCTGGGGACCGAGCCTGCAACCCGGGCCTGTGCCCTGACCGGGCATCGAACCGTGACCTCCCGGTTCCTAGGTGGACGCCCATCCGCTGAGCCACCAGCAGGCTCTCTGCCGCCTCTTTACGAGGGCAGGTGCTGTATGCGCCCCCCCGTTTCAGGAAGGAAACGTCAGGGATGGAGGGGCTGGGGGGTGGGTCCAGGGGTGGCACCATCAGACTTCCTCCCGGGTTAGCACGCCCCAACCCCCACTGCTGGGCCGCCTCCGCCTGCACCGACCCGCGCCAGCCCGTTCCCGGGCACACTCACCACGAGCCGGAGCCGCTCACCACAGCCTCCCGACCTCGGCGTGGGGGGCGTGGGGGGCGTGGGGGCTGAGTGGGCAGGGAGAGGACCGGCGTCGCCAGGTGGGTGTCTGCGGAAGGGCACGTGGATGCTTGGGAGGGACGAGGAGGTGCAGGGAGGACGCGTCTGGAGGTCCCCTCCCCCAGCCACCCGCTCTCACGTGGCCTTACGAGGAGTGCCCTGGTGACACGGGAAGATGAGGCCGTGGCGCGGGCTGACGTTACCCGAAGGCTCTCAATCGAGGCATCACGGCCGTGAAGACCTGCGCCCGGGGGCCGGTCTGTGGTGAGCGGGTGGGCCGTCCCTTGCCTGTCCCTCGTCACCTGCTGGCTCGTCTGTCACCTGCCGTCCGTCCACCAGCTCCCTGGGCACCTTCCACACCTGCCCTGCTCCCCCCCAGATAGCACCCTCAGCCCCTTCGAGATTTCCCAGCCCCTTGTGGATCTGTTAGCCCAGTGGTCGGCAAACTCCTTAGTCCACAGAGCCAACTAGCAACAGGACAACGATTGACATTTCTTTGGAGAGCCACATTTTTTACACTTAAACTTCTTCTAACGCCACGTCTTCAAAATAGACTCGCCCAGGCCGTGGTATTTTGTGGAAGAGCCACCCTCAAGGGGCCAAAGAGCCGCATGTGGCTCGCGAGCTGCAGTTTGCCGACCACTGGGTTAGCACATCACACGTGCACCCGCCCCCCCCCCCCCCCCCCCCCGTGCCAGGACGAGGGGCCGCTGCCCAGGCTGCAGGAGCTAAGCCGCTGGGTCCCGGAAACCCAGACGCATCACAGCGGCGCCCACTGAGCAATTTTTAAAAAATATTTTTTAAAAATATATTTGTATTGATCTCAGAGAGGAAGGGAGAGGAGAGAGAGGGAGAGACATCCATGATGAGAGAGCATCATGGACCGGCTGCCTCCTGCACGCCCCGCACTGGGGATGGAGCCCGCAACCCGGGCCTGTGCCCTGATGGGAATCCAACCCTGACCTCCTGGTTCCTAGGCTGACGCTCAACCCCTGAGCCCCGCCCGCCTCCGCTCCAATGACTGTGGACGCCGAGCTCCCGGGCACCTCTGGGGGGTGCAGAGATGGCCACACACAGCCCCCCTCCCGGCGGCCCTGTGTTCTGCATCGTAGGCGCCCTGTTATATTTAGTCCTCCAGCAACCAGTGAAGGCCCCCCGCCCCCGGCGTTGTCACCAGTGGGCACGGGGGCTGCGACAGCCTGTTGTGGCCGCGGCTCGTGCGCGGCTGAGGGAGGATCAGGGGCCCGCTCACCTGGCCGGCGCGCCCGCCTCCCGATTCCACCCCCAGAGGGGGGGACTGTGACAGGGCTGTCCGTCCCCGGCACGTGGGCTCTCCTTCACCACGGAAGTGACCCCTGTCCACCGCGACTTGGAGGACAGACGCCTTGTCGTCCACTTGTTTCCCGGAGGGAGAGCCCAGATGGGAAACTCCATCGGGAGGCGGCACCCCCCCCCCCTCCCAGAGAGCACGCGGTCGGCGGGCCCCGTAGGGATCACGCGATGTCAGCCACCGAGTAGCCTGATTATGTAATTTTATCTTTCAAAACGGCGAGACCCATTTATTCCCGATCGGCACACACGTAAGAAAATGCAATTCTTGATTGAAATCTATCGAAGCCCAGGCAGGCCCGGCCTCCCACGGTGTCTCAGAGAGGCCGCTGGGCTCTGCGCCTGCCTGCGGAGGGCTGGGAGGGTTCTGCGTGCGCGGCTGGGATGGGGGGGGGGTGCCCAGGGTCGGGGTCGTCATCCGAGTCTGCTGGGAGCAGAGAGCATCTCCGGCGAACATGGCTGGGCCTGCACACCGAGCTCAGCCAGCATCTGAGAAACTTTATTCCCGAACGTGGCCTCGGAGAGAGGCTCAGCATGCGGGAGGGGGCGGCGGCCACCCTCCAGGGACCTGAGAAAAGGTCAAAGGTGGGTGTGCATGTGGGATTGGGGGGGGAAGGGGGGCAGAGGGTCCCATGTGGGCACGGAAGGGTTTAATCTGAGAAGCTGCAACCTTGCAGATGGTGGGGGGGGGCCACCAGAGCCAGCCGGCGCCCCCACGTCCTGCCGTCACCCTGGCGCGGGGCTCTGAGCCGCGGGGAGCCGGGGGACCCCGCCGGGAGCTCTCCTGGCTCCGGGTGCGCTGCTCACGTCTTAAGCAAAAAGCCAGACGCTGTCTGCAGTTCCTCTGGGTGACGGTTCTGACAACTTAATATCTATTTTCTGTGTTTTATTTTCTGTCCCCCCCCTCCCCACTCCCCGCCGCCCGCCAATGTCTTCCTTCTCGGCTTCGCAGCGGCGTCCTGAATGTGTTGAAAAAGCTTTTGTTCCAGTTTGGAGGTGGGAGCATCGGAATGTGGGTCCCGTCGACATGCTCAGGGGGCGGGTTTGGGAGCAGGAGACGCAGTGATGGACGTGGGCATCTGACCCGGCTGGAGGCTGGAGGCTGGGAGGGGTGTCCCCGTCGGCTGCTCCCCAAGGAAGCTCAGGGGCTCCCGAGCCCAGCCAGGGCCCGGCCGGCTGACCGGCTGACCTGCGTTTCCCACGACGAAGCCTCTGCGATGTGTGATGTCACGGGCGGGGACAGGGCCCGTCCTTGCGGGGTGTGTGTGCCCCAAGCCTGTGGGCACGCGGTCCCCGAGGGATACGTTCCGGACCCCGCATCGCGGCCGTTTTCAAAGCCCGCCCCGGCGAACCGGCGGCGTGGGGACCCGCGGCCCTTGCATCTCCCGGAGCCGGAGGCCGGCACCTGGAGCCGGGGGTTCGCCTCGGGCCTGCGGGGTTGGCAGGCACGGGTGCTGGGGTGACCCCGGCCTGGCTGCGCGTGGAGGCCCCAGGCGCGTGGCCGCCGAACGCCGCCCCCACTGCGGGCACGTGCTCAGGGGTCGGGGCCGAGAGGCCCAGCTGCGTCCTCCTGGGGACAGACTCTCCAGGTGGAACCGGGGCCTTGGCTCCCGTGGGGGCGGCTGGCTCGGGGCAGAGCGGGCGCCCCTCTCCAGGCATTGGGGGGGGGGGGGCTGAGCGGAATCCAAGGCTAAACGGGCTGAGAATCTTGTTTAAAGGGGCGGCCACGTGTGCTCGCCCGGCCGCGTCCCAGGGCAGGCGGGGTGAGGTGGCCGGCCTGGGGCGCGGAGGAGACCCTGGCTGGTTCGTCTTTGGCCCCCGCCCGGTAGCCCTGAATCCACACGGGGCGCCCATTTCCCGCCGGCTGTGTTGTTGCCCAGGAGGAGGCGACCTGAAGGGTCCATTGGGGAGGGGGAGGGGGTTCGTGTGCATTTTATTCCCTAGTTAATTATTTTTTGCAAGGGTTACATCGCACCTGCATCGGGTCAAAATCCGTAAGTTAGGTTCCGCATGATTTAGTTCTTAGGGACGTCCCCCCTCACCCCGGGATGAAGATGCCGATGTCACTGAGCCGGAAACACGGCGTTCGTACATGCGGGGGCGCGGGGGCCTTTCTGCGTCTGGGGTGTGAGCGGTGAGACAGGGACAGGAGCGGGCTGGTCTCGGAGTTACTCCCCTGGGGGTCAGTGAGTACGAGGACTGGTCTCCGAGGTTCCAGAAGATGCATTTTAAAGGGTCAGCTGAGCCCTGGCTGGTGTTGCTCAGTGGATAGAGCATCGGCCTGCGGACTGAAGGGTCCTGGGTTTGATTCCCGGTCAAGGGCACATGCCTGGGTTGTGGGCTTGATCCCCAGGGGGTGCATGCAGGAGGCAGCTGATCAATGAGACATTGATGTTTCTCTCTCTCCCTCTCCCTTCCTCTCAGAAACAATAAAAATATATTAAAATAAAAAAATAAAGGGTCAGCTGTACAATGTGGGGAGGGGCTTAGGTCTTCACTAAGCAGACATTCTCACCCAACCCGTCACAGGTGTCTCCACGTTTCCAGGATACACACACATACACATGTACACGCATGCACACACATGTGCACACGATACATGCGTGCACACACATGCACACACAGCCGACCGGTTGCTGGAATCTTGGTGGGCATATGATGGGCCCTGGCTCTTCATCCTTTCTCTGAGCCAGAGCCAGAGCCCCCCAAAGAGGCACTGCCATTCATTCATTCATTCATTCGTTCGTTCATTCATTCATTCAGTGTCCACGGCAGGCTGGGTGCTGGGAGCGAGCAGAGCCGCCTCGGGGCCGTGGTGAACACCCAAGTGCGAGTGGCCGCAGTGACGATGCATCCTCAGGCTCCAGGTTCCCCATGAAACGCACGTGTGTGTGTCCCAGGGACGCACTAAATTGCACTCGGGCATGCACACTGGCGTGCACACTCATGCATCGAACCGGGGGCCGCTGCATTCAAGACGGGACTCCATGAGAGCGGGGGCATCGGAACACCTCCTGTCCTTTTCCCGTGGGGAGCGGGCGGAATCCTGGTTGGCTACCCTCGCGGAGGGGTCCCAGATGGGTCCCCGGAGGACAATGCCAGCCCCGAGGAAGCAAGATCCCAACTTCCAGGGAAACACAGGGAAGAACAGGCCTGCACACGAACCCCTAGCGCAGACGTCCTCAAACTACGGCCCGCGGGCCACATGCGGCCCGCCGAGGACATGGATCCGGCCCGCCGGGTGCCGCTGCCTGTCCTGCTTAGCAGCCGACGCGTCCCGGGCCCGTAGTGCGCATAGGAATTTGTTCATAGTTTTTTTTTTAAACTATAGTCCGGCCCTCCCACGGTCTGAGGGACAGTGAACGGGCCCCCCATTTAAAAAGTTTGAGGACCCCTGCCCTAGCGTGTAGTGAGTGCGCACCCCACCGGCGGCCCGGGGCTCTAACAGGCAGGTGCCCTCTGCGTTAACCCTGGGCACCCCAGCCTTTCGCCGGGGGAGGGAGGCATTCCCACGTGGCGGGCCCTGCCCAAGGTCACACAGCCGGCAGCCGGCAGGGCTGGGCTCTGAGTGGAGCTCAGCTGGGGACGTGTGGTGCTGGGGACCCCGGCCCGGCCCTTCCCTGGAAGTGGGGTGTCCAGAGCAGACCGGGAGGTGGAGAAGCGAGGCTCACGAGACAGGCCTCCTCGGGGCTCCTCCCCAGCGTCTCCCCTTGAGGGGCGGCAGCATGGCCGTGGGTCCTGGGGCCGCCGGGGTCCCGTCAGGCCCGGCTTTCACATGAGTCTGGGCACCGCACAGGCTCCCCAGCTCCCCGCCCCCCGTTCCCCCGGTGCACACACACTGCGGGCGCCGCCGTGGGCCCGATTCCGTGGCTCCTGCAGCTCCAGGCAGAGGCCCGGGAGACACAGGGCTCCCCCCGTCAGCGGTGGCCGTGGAGGCGCCGTGATCCCAGTGGCAGCCTTTGCATCGGAAGTTCCAGTGGAAACGAAGGGTGTGCTGCCGGCTCTTGGGGTGCTGAGCTTTCCCCCTCAGGACCCTAATCCTCGCTGGAAGAGACTTCTCCCATTGATTCTAGAGAGAGCGGGAGGGAGGGAGGAGGTGGGGGGGGGAGAGAGAGAGAGAGAGAGAGAGAGAGAGGGGGGGGGGGAGGACATTGATGTGAGAGAGCCACCTCAATGGGCTGCCTCCTGCACCTGCCCTGACCGGGTCTGGGGATCAAACCTGCAATCTAGGTACGTGCCCTTAACTGGAATCGAACCTGAGATCTTTCAGTTCTTGGGCGGGTGCTCTAACCACTGAGCTGCCAGCCAGGCCCTCATCAATTGGTTTTAAATGATTAAGTAAATTTCATTACATAACTGTAAACATTCCACATGGTCCCACATACATATGGCATTTCACGTCATCGGCACCTCCACATAAAGTATTAACAGGTGAACGACTCCATAGAAAAATTATGGAAACTAACACGTGACTTTCAGAAAAGTTGCTTCAAGATTTCTCCTTCCTGAGCAAAAACCTATGGTAGATGAAGAGGAAAGATGTTTAAGGGGACTAGGAAAGTAATTATTTTTTTTTTAAATTTTTTTATTGATTTTTTTTACAGAGAGGAAGGGAGAGGGATAGAGAGTCAGAAACATCGATGAGAGAGAAACATCGATCAGCTGCCTCCTGCACACCCCCTACTGGGGCTGTGCCCACAACCAAGGTACATGCCCTTGACGGGAATCGAACCTGGGACCCTTCAGTGCACAGGCCGACGCTCTATCCACTGAGCCAAACCAGCCAGGGCAAAAGTCATTCTTTTAAAAATAATTGATTTTAGAGAGAGAGAAGGAGGAGGGGGAGAGAGATAGATGAGAGATAGATAGATAGATGAGAGAGAGGAGAGAGAGAGAGAGAGAGAGAGAGAGAGAGAGAGAGAGAGAGAGGGAGAGAAACATCGATTTGTCGGTCCACGTATCTATACATTCAGTGGTTGGGTCTTGTATGTGCCCTGACCGGGATCAAACCTGCAGCCTTGGCGTATGGGGACACCAATACCGAGCTCGCGGCCTGGGCCAGGAAAAGCGAACCTTCCGGCAGTCGGAGCAGCCGTGGCGAACAGCAGTCTCTGCTTTCTGCCGTTCAGCTCTGCGCCTGTAGCTTGGCTGTTGTCCACTCACCGTCTGAGTATCTTAAAGTAACCGTGCCAGCACGGAGATCGTCATTTTCCTTTCTCTGCTCCTGTTGGAATAATATTTTCCCCCCGAGCGTGTAAATACAGACCTACATTTGTGTGTGTGTGTGTGTGTGTGTGTGTGTGTGTGTGTTGAAACGTGAACCAACCATCCTCGCTCTTCCTCTGAAGGAATATTTCAGGCTGTAGCGAAAGTCGTTCGGGGAGCATTTGGTGGCTTATTTTAGTCTCTGTCACGACTTGCCACGTGATTGTTCCATATTCATCTTGAGAAGTGACACGAGATTCCTTCTTCCAGAATAAACGGTAAGTAATGTAATAATCCCGAACGAGAAACCCTACTGCCGAAAACACGGCATTCTCCTCCACCGTGGAGCGGAGTGCCAACAATAGGTAGGATTAAATGAGATCAATATTTTGACAGGGCCCTATTATGTCTGGCTCACTAATTTGGAGAAAACTTCTGTCTTCCATCCGACACTGCAGAGCGTCAACACGCAGCGGCTTCCGCGCCTCCCCGCATCCCGGGGCACGCAAGGCTTTGGGGGTTATTTTTGGAGGAAAACGAGTTTTGATTCCGCAGATGTATAGCCACGGCTTTGTGCAGGGTTTTGTCTCCGGGAACAATGAGAAAGTTTCGCCACGCCATTCGTATGCAAGAGACGGCTCCCCCCAAACTCCAGGGCAGCACAATGCTACATAGTGTATTCATAGAAACGGACATATATGTGAATGCATGTGTGTGTGTGTGTGTGTGTGTATGTATGTATCCCATTGTTCTGTTTCATTGCCTTCATGCACACAACACACACTTACTCTTTTTTTTAAAAAAAATATATTTTATTGATATTTTACAGAGAGGAAGGGAGAGGGATAGAGAGCTAGAAACACCGATGAGAGAGAAACATCGATCAGCTGCCTCCTGCACACCTCCCACTGGGGATGTGCCCACAACCAAGGTCCATGCCCTTGACCGGAATCGAACCCGGGACCCTTCAGTCCGCAGGCCGACGCTCTATCCACTGAGCCAAACCGGTTTCGGCCACACTTACTCTTTTTAAAAATATATATATATTTTTATTGATTTCAGAGAGGAAGGGAGAGGGAGAGAGAGAGAGAAGCATCAACGATGAGAGAGAACCATGGGTCGGCTGCCTCCTGCACGCCCCACACTGGGGATGGAGCCCACAACCCGGGCCTGTGCCCTGACCGGGAATCAAACCCTGACCTCCTGGTTCCTAGGTCGACGCTCAACCCCTGAGCCACGCCAGCCGGGCACACACTCACTCAGTCTTAAAGGCCATCGTCATGGATGTTCATTCACTTCACCCCAAGTTTCACTAGCTTCCTCCTCTTCTAGAAGAATCTGAAGTTTCTGGTTTCTGAGTACCGAGTGTGGGCGATTGAGGTCAATGCTAGCAGGCTCCTATCGACCGGGCCACGTGACAGAAGGGATTGATCTGCCCAGGGTTGCTCACTTCCCATCGCACGGGGCCTGCCCACCTCGCCCACCCTGCATCACCCCCCAATCCTTCCCAGGGCACTTCCCAGGGCCCCACCCTGCCCCCCGGGACTGTGCTGTCACCTTCCTGCAGACTCGCACCTCCCATGTGGGCAAGGAGTGTGCGTCTCCCCGCAGTCTGCCCTCCTTTGTTCTCCGGAGAGTACAAAAGCCGGGACGCAGAAGAGCCGACGATAACAGGCCATGTGTGTTATTGATGCCACGTTAATTGTCTTATTGATGATCGCTTGAGCCGGAGAAACATGCTAATATTTATCAGCCTGTGAACTCATGTGCATTTTCTTGACTCAAGCCATCATGACAGCAGCATCTCCAAACCCAGGTGGGGTGCCCTGCGCCCCACCTTTCGTCTACGGGGACCCAGGCCCACGGACAGCTGCGTCGGGGAGCCCGGTCCGCCCTCTGCTCCTGCTCCCCTCGGCTCACAGTTTCCTCTGGCCTCGTCCCCCCTCTGGGAGCGATCGGCTCAGGAGCACCTGCATCAGCACCTGGCCAGCGAGGGGGCGGGGATCTGACCCCCCGCGCCTGGCAAAGAGGGCAGCGCCAGCCGGCCTTGGCGGTGCCCAGAGATGCTTGTTTTTTTCGTTTCTTTTTTGAAGAGACAGCTGTTTCCCTCCTCCTGGGAGAGGCCCACGGAGCCCATTAGGAGGATTTAGAGCAGGTCAGGGCTGGGATGGAGGCCCCGGTGCTGTCGGGAGGCAAACGCCGCTGAGGAGGTTGCATAAGCCAAGTGGACGGGGAGCCCTCACGGCCTCGTGTGTCTCCGTGCAGCCCCCCTCCCACCCGCTCGCCTCGTGCGCTGGGCGCCGGGTCCCACGGGCCGTGACTCAGTTCTGTGGACCTGGGTCCCACGTGCGGCCTTCGGCGTGGCCACTTCTTCTGGCCGGACCCTCTCATCTGCACCTTTTTTTTTTTTTTTTAAATATATTTTATTGATGTTTTTACAGAGAAGAAGGGAGAGGGATAGAGAGTTAGGAACATTGATGAGAGAGAAACATCGATCAGCTGCCTCCTGCATGCCCCCCACTGGGGATGTGCCCACAACCAAGGTACATGCCCTTGACCGGAATCGAACCCGGGACCCTTCAGTCCGCAGGCCGACGCTCTATCCACTGAGCCAAACCGGTCAGGGCTCATCTGCACCTTTATCTGGCCTCCTGGGTACCTGCTGTGTCTCACCCCAATGCCACCTCCTGGAGGGCCTCCTCCTGGCCCCCCTCCCCCACCCACCCATCACCTCCTCTCTCACAATCCCGCTGTATTGTTCTCGCAGGAATTACGTGTATCGATTCCATGGGCGGTTAGCGCCTGTTCCTGCTGCCTCCCTCCCCTGAAGCTGGACCCCCCGCGGCCCGGGCCCTGGCAGGGTCCCGGGCGGCTGCTTCCGTGGAGAGCAGAGACCTGCAGTGCCAGCCAATCCATACACGTGTGTGTTTTCTTAATGTAAATATTTAAAATATATTTTTATTGATTTCAGAGAGGAAGGGAGAGGCAGGGAGAACATCCATGATGAGAGAGCATCATGGATCGGCTGCCTCCTGCACGCCCCCTACTGGGGATGGAGCCCACAACCCGGGCCTGTGCCCTGACCGGGAATCGAACCCTGACCTCCTGGTTCATGGGTCAGTGCTCAGCCACGGAGCCACGCCTGTTGGGCTCACACGTGTGCTTTGAAACAACGCTACTTTCCTGAGAAAAATGTGGATTCGGGAGTCTGTCCTTGGACGGTGTGGCATCATGTGACAGTGCCCCTGCCTGTCCGTAGTCCTGCTGGACACGGGAGCTGGGTGGCTGCTCTGAGCTCCTCGGAGGTTGTCAGACGGGAATGCGGAGGCGTCCTCTCTGGGGCCCGTGCCCGTGTCCCTGCCAGGTGCGGGGCACTGCCCACCAAGGCTGTTCCTTGGGCTGTGGCCGTGGAGCTGTGCCCTGCGAATTCGTGACCCTGCCTGGCCGCCGTCCCCCAGGCCTCTCCGGCATCAGTAGGTCAGGCACGGAGGCTCCGTGCGGCTGCTGAGAGCCAGCTGCGTGGGCCTGATTAGCTCGGTGGCTCCCGTCCTCGCCCTCGGCGGGCGGCTCTTGACGGGGGTCCCGGGCGGGGAGACGCCACCGCCGCCCTGATTGGGGAGGCGCTCGCGGGGCTGATGAGCGGAGGTGGAGTCACCCCACTGGCTTCAACGAGACACTCGAATCGCGGAGGATGATTGCGGAGCCGAGAGGGGCCTCCAACCCGGGCCCCATCCTGCCGCCCACGTGGCTGCCATTGGGGTGCTTGACGCTGCGCCCGCCACGGGAAGAACCTGTTTTCTGGAAGACTCGTCTTCCTCCTCCCAACAGCCCCTGGGCTAGAATGCCACAGGGAGGTGCCCGGCGGCGCCCTGGCCGGCGGCCTCAGTGGTCACAAAGTCACCCGGGCACCGAAGGGTCGTGGGTCTGTGCTTGGTCAAGGGCATATCCCTGGGTTGCAGGTTGGATCCCAGGCCCCGATCGGGACCAGTGTCCCTCCCTCCCCCCTTTCTCTCCCCCTCCCTCCCACTCTCTAAAAATCAATGGGAAAAATATCCTCAGGTGAGGATTAACCAAAACAAAACAAAAGAAAGAAAGACAGACAGACAGAAAGAAAGAAAGAAAAGAAAGAAAGGAAGAAAGAAAAGTAACAGATGAGGGATCTGGGGGCGAAACCTCACTGTCTGCCCCGTGGAGCCCTCCTGGACCCCACGGGTGGTTTGCTGGGAGAGCTGGATGGCAGTGAATTTCCCAGCATGCATCTCTTCCCGATGTCCCCGAGGACAGGACTTCCCGTTCTCGTGCCTCAGCGTGTCCCCGTCTTGCCGGCTCCCACCCTCCCTGCCACGTCCGGCACCTTCAGGATGGCAGGGGGAGTCATAACTCCTCAGAAATGACGGACGGGAACCAGGGCGTGGCGTTGGGGAAGGACGTAGACGCAATTCCCAGGGGTGTGTTCGTGACGTGTGGGCCCCCTGGGCTGACAACGATTTGCTGCCTCTTTTCCCTTCAATTCAATGAAGACCATGCGACTGGACCCTGTGACTGGACCTGGGGTGTCTGGAAACCGCTGTTCCTCAGAGGCAGAACTTTTGGCCCGGCCGGCGTGGCTCAGGGGTTGAGCATCGCCCTAGGAACCAGGAGGTCACGGTTCGATTCCCGGTCAGGGCACAGGCCCGGGTGGCGGGCTCCATCCCCAGAGGTGGGGTGGGGGGGGCGTGCAGGAGGCAGCTGCTCTGTGATTCTCTCTCATCATGGATGTTTCTCTCTCTCTCCCTCCCCCTTCCGCCCTGACGTCAATAAAAATATAAAAAAAGGAAAGAAAAACAGAAGGCAGAACTTTTGGGGGGTCGGCTCTCCCCGGGAGGGCGCTCCTCATCAGGTGAAATGGGAAATCCTGGCTGCTGTGCTTCTTGGGGATGGATTCTGCCTCTAATTAAGGAGGGAATTCCACCCTCGCCGTGGGCGGGCGGGGGGGGGGGGGGGGACCTGGCGGCAGCGTCCCATCGGGATCCCGGCATCGCTGACTCATGTCTGCCTCCCAGCGCTTCTCCGGGTCTGCCTGTGCCCGGCGCCCCGGCACCTGCTGCCTCTCCGTCTTCGCTACCGGGTCGCGTGAGTGCGTATTCGGGGGGCGCCCACCTTGCACCCCCCCCCCCCCCCCCAGGCAGGTGGAGTCCAAGCCGCATCAGATGCAGGGTCGGGGCACAGGTCGGGGTTTGTCCTTTGGGTGATGCATTACCCAGCTGCTCTGTTCTGTCTGTGCAATGAGGCAGCTGTGCCCAGCGATCCCTCTGGCTCCGCGGAGGGAGGAGCGTCTGGGCGGCCTGTTAAACTGCGCTGTTCCTGCCCCCCCCCGCCCCCCCCCCGCCGGGAGCCCGGTTTCGTAGACGGTGCCGTTGTCCATGGAGCCCCGGCCATGGTGGGCTGTTCTGGTCCCGCTGTGACCGGGTAGGAAGTGGGCCCACAGAAACGGCGAACCCCAGTCTAAACGGCTAACACACTTAGTCTGCCGCGTCCCGGGTCTCCTCCTAATTTGGTGGCATTTTGCAAAAAACGGCCAACCATTCCTGATCACATCACAGAGGCCGTCCCAGCGTCTTTCCTTCCTGAGAGCCGGCCCCTCCCGGGAAGGTGGCAGCATCAGCCGTGGGCGAAAGTCCCACAAATGGTTTACTCGGCCTCCGTCCACGGGGAAGTTTTCCTGGCGCCTCCGGCGTCCAAGCCGGCAGGGCCGACTGGCCTGGCCCTGCAGGAGTCGCTGGCGCAGCGGCTGCATCTCCGCGTTGACATCAGACTCGATAGAAACGGTAGGCGATGATCGGGAGCTGCTTCTGTCATTTTAAAAGCCTGTAGCTTCAGCCCGGCCGGCGTGGCTCAGGGGCTGAGCGTCGACCTAGGAACCAGGAGGTCACGGTTCTATTCCCCGGCAGGGCACAGGCCCACTGTGAGCTTGATCCCCAGTAGGGAGCGCGCAGGAGGCGGCCGATCCATGATTCTCTCTCCTCATTGGTGTTTCTATCTCTCCCTCTCCCTTCCTCTCGGAAACCAATAAAAATATATATCTTTTAAAAAACTTAAAAACGTTTAGTTTCAAACAGGAAACAAGCAAACAACAAAAACACAAAACCTACCAGCTAGGACCAGTGGTCGGCAAACTCATTTGTCCACAGAGCCAAATATCAACAGTACGATGATGGAAATTTCTTTTGAGAGCCACATTTTTTAAACTTAAACTTCTTCGAACGCCACGTCTTCAAAATAGACTTGCCCAGGCCGTGGTATTTTGTGGAAGAGCCACACTCAAGGGGCCAAAGAGCCGCATGTGGCTCGAGAGCCGCAGTTTGCTGACCACGGAGCTAGGCTGGCTTAGGCCTTCAGCCTTCTGTGTGCTGAAGTTGGGGAGATGTCCAGCGGCCGTGAGCAGGTGTGACCCCAGACTCCTGACCGTTATCTTATAAACCCGTGGTCGGCAAACTGCGGCTCGCGAGCCACAGGCAGCTCTTTGGCCCCTTGAGCGTGGCTCTTCCACAAACTACCATGGCCTGGGCGAGTCTATTTTGAAGACGTGGCATTTGAAGAAGTTTAAGTTTAAAAAATGTGGCTCTCCAAAGAAATTTCAGTCGTTGTACTGTTGGTATTGGGCACTGTGGACTAATGAGTTTGCCGATCACTGTATAAACCATCAGTCCCCACCCCATCTTCCTGAGTCCCTCCTGGGGCCAGTGGGTGTGGCTTTCCATGGTGGGCTAGGGCTGGTGGGTGTGGCCAGGGCAGGTGGGTGTGGCCAGGGCAGGTGGGTGTGGCCGGCGCGGTGGGCTGGGCTGGGTGGGCGTGGCTTTCCACGGTGGGCTAGGGCAGGTGGGTGTGGCCAGGGCGGTGGGCAGGGCCTGCGCGGTGGGCTGGGCTGGGTGGGCGTGGCTGTCCATGGTGGGCTAGGGCAGGTGGGTGTGGCCAGGGCCGTGGGCGGGGCCGGCGCGGTGGGCGGGGCTGGGTGGGCGTGGCTGTTCACGGTGGGCTAGGCAGGTGGGTGTGGCCAGGGCGGTGGGCGTGGCCGGCACGGTGGGCGGGGCCGGCTGGGCGTGGCTGTCCACATGGCCAGCAGCGGTTCTGAGTAGCCGGTGTTCTGATGCCTGATGGGTTCCCCGCTGTGGCCTGGAAGACCCCAGGGTGGAGGGAGTCCAGTCCTTGGTCCTGTTGGCATCCCTCCCCGGACACAAGGTGACATGAAGCGGGGCGAACGGATCATCGCCAGGCGCAGATTTCCGGTCAAATGACAGCTCTCCATCTTCTGCCGAATGCGCCCGGGTCCTGCGTATGTCATGGGCCGCGTCAGCACTTGAGATGGCACCTAAGAGGGTGCTCGCGGGTCCCACGCTTACAAAAGCACCTTGGGCTCCTCCCGCGCGTCCTGCCTGGGGGCTTGGGGTGCCCCGTCCGGAGTTCTCCTGAGGAAGACGAACGCTGTGGACCGAATACTCTCCTCCTGCATCGGGTGGGGGCCCAGCAGCGAGCGCCCAACAGCTGGAGACGAAGGTGGTAGCTCAGCTGCAAATACTAATAACAGGAAGGGGGGAGGGGGAGGGGGAGGGGGAGGGGGAGGGGCCACCCGCCCCACGTGGCCTGGTTCCCCCAGGAGGAGCCTGCAGCTCAGAGTCCCACGGGAGGCACGGTGGCCGTAGAGCCCCCGCCCGCCCAGAGCACCGCTCCGCCTCGGGCTGATCCCTGAGGCTGTGAGGCTGTGCCAGTCAGACATGGTCAAGGGCTAGGGAGGGAGCTGCCGGGCCGGGGCCTTTTTGGGGAGGGGATGGAGGCCAGGTGACAGGTCACGAGGTCACCAGGCTCCCGGGCCTTTGGCTGGGGAGGGCCTAGCGCAAGGACACGGAAAATCTGGTTCCTGTCCACGCCCACGGCGGGAATGTGGGGGGACACGCCCATGGTGGGAATGTGGGGGGACATGCCCACAGCTGGGAATGTGGGGGGACATGCCCACAGCTGGGAATGTGGGCGGACATGCCCACGGTGGGAATGTGGGGGGACATGCCCACGGTGGGAATGTGGGGGGACATATCCAGGGCTGGGAATGTGGGGGGACATACCCACGGTGGGAATGTGGGGGGACATGTCCAGGGCTGGGAATGTGGGGGACATGCCCACGGTGGGAATGTGGGGGGACACGCCCATGGCGGGAATGTGGGGGACATGCCCTGTCAGTAGTTCCTTCTCTGGGCAGACCGGCACCCTCCAGATTTGCCCCCCAAGCCGCGGAGAGGTGAGGACGGCTCCTGTTGATGTTGGAAAGCCGCTCAGGACCCTCCTGCGGTCACAGGTGTGGCCCGCGCCGTCCCTGGTGGCGCGCCCTCCGCAGACGCCCTAAGGGCGGCCCCGCATCCTTCACTGGGCGCTCTCCCGGCGGCGTGCGCGTCCACGGGCGGCCGGGCGGCAGGTCGCGGGGCAAGAGGACGCCAACGCTGGAAGAGGGCGCTCACCTGGGCGTCCTCCGAGACACTGCCCTGTCCGCGTGGCGCTGGGCCTCGGGGACCAAGCGCTGGGGTGACCCCCGGGGTGATCGGGTGCGTCTCCCCGGCATGTCTCCGGTGCATTTTCCTGGATTTTACTGTTTTTAAAATAAATAGGGAGGGGGACAGAGAGAGAACAGCAACGATGAGGGAGGATCCTGGGGGGCGGGGCCGGCTGCCTCTTGCACGCCCCCCACTGGCAACCCCAGGCGTGTGCCCTGACTGGGGATCGAGCCCGGGCCCCTCAGCCCGCAGGCCGTGCTCTATTCACTGAGCCACCCAGCTTTCCTGCTTTTTAAGGGGCGTGTTCTGCCCTTGGCTGGGGGGCTCCGGAGGGGACTTGCGGGAGGGGCGGGTGCAGCTGCGGGATTGGGGGGCGGGGCCAGCTGCGCACCCGGAGAGGAAAGATCCTTCCGTCCCCAGCGCCTCGCACCTGTACCTGCACCTGCACCTGTACCTGCACCTCCACCTGTACCTGCACCTGCACCTGCATCTCCACCTGTACCTGCACCTGCACCTGCACCTCCACCTCCACCTGCACCTGCACCTGCACCTGCACCTGCACCTGCACCTCCACCTGCACCTGCACCTGCACCTGCACCACCTCCTCCACCTGCACCTGCACCTGTACCTCCACCTGCACCTGTACCTGTACCTGTACCTGCACCTCCACCTGCACCTGCACCTGCACCTGTACCTCCACCTGCACCACCACCTGCACCTCCACCACCACCTCCACCTGCACCTGCACCTGCACCTCCACCTGCACCTGCACCTGCGAGCTCAGGTGGCGCGGGCCAGGATCCCGGATCGGGAAGGCCCGCCTGGAGCTGTGGGGCCGGAGCCCCCTGCTCCCCGTGCTGCCCGCGGACCCCCAGGCAGGATAAGCCGGGGGCGGAGGGATGGAGTCTCGGGCCGCGGCGTTTTGGTGCTTTTTGGGTTTTGCTGTGCTGAGGGGGCGGGGTCAGGGCCGACCCTGAAAACTCCATGTCATGTCGCTGTTGTCTCTGCGTTTGGGAGAGTCTTCGAGGCCCGCGTGGTCTGCCCGTCGGTCCCCGGGCCTGGGGTCGCGGCCTCGGTGGTGTGGTCGTTGGGGAGCCCCGGGGACACCTTGGGGGCACGTCAGGGGAAGGGCCCGGGGTCTCCATGGAAACCACCTCGCTCGCAGGTGGCGTCACTCGGGGTTTCCTCCCACGTTGCGTGGGCCGTTAGGCGATGATGGAGATGGTGGGTCATAGGGCGCAGGTGAGCTCCAAACCCCGTGGGTCCCGGGGGTGCAGACGGCGGCGAAGCTGGGGCCCCCCCACCCCCCGCGGTCAGGGCGCGGCCGCTCCTCATGTGTGTGGAGAGAGCCGAGCGGGGCGCCGCCCTTTAACCTTGACTCGGGCGGTGAAAACACAATCAATATGCAGATGGCGAGTGATAGGGTTTATTCGCCAATGCCCCCCCGTAAATTCAACAAAAAAATAAAAGTGAGAAATAAAGCGAGCCCTGGCGTGGGGGGGCTGGCGGGGGGGGTGTTGGCACCCCACACACCAGAAGGCTGCAGGCTCCACGCGGGTCAGGGTGCACAGGGGAGGCACGGCCGATGTTTCTCTCTCACCTCCACGTTTCTCTCTCAACGTATCTCACGGCCGACGTTTCTCTCTCACCTCCACATTTCTCTCTCAACGTATCTGTGCGTGAGGATTAAACAACAAAAAGCAGATAAGTGAAATGAAAGGGGAAAGAAACCCCAGCCTCCCGAACGTTTGGCTGGCTGACTCGTCCAAGGATCGTTTGGCCTTGAAATCCTAAAAATATTAAGTTCTTCTGCCTTTCAAATAACGCTTTATGTTCCCTTTAGGGAGCCCTCCCTGAAGTGTTGGGGGGCCTGGCCAGGCTTTGGCCACACAGGACCCCACCTCTCTCCCCACGCGCCTGGGGTGGGGCCGGGGGTGGGAGGCCGGCCCTGTGCCTGGGGTCCGGTCTCCTTCAGGTCACAGCCTCCCTGAGGCCCAGAAACACCGACTTGGGACTTTTCACGTGTTTTCTGCGCCCCCTCCCTCCTCCCTCCCCTGTTTGATTAGCTCGAGAGCCACACACCTCCCTGTCCCGTGAGTAGACACCAGCTCAGGCGCCCCCGGGGGCCATGGGCGTGCAGAGGGCAGCTAAAGGCGGGAGAAGGAGGGCGGCCTGGGCGGCCGGACGCGGAGCCTGGGGTGGAGGTGGATGGAGAGGGAGACAGGCGGTTTCTGGCCAGATCCCCGATAAACCAGCGTGGCGTTTGCCAGAGGGTGTTACCGTTTCTCCGTAGGGAGAGGAGAGGGGAGGCGGAGGATGGGCACCCGTGGGACCTTTCGGGCATCCAGTTATTTTATTTTATTTTATTTTTTAAAAAGTATTTTATTGATTTTTTACAGAAAGGAAGGGAGAGGGAGAGAGAGTTAGAAACATCAATGAGAGAGAAACATGGATCAGCTGCCTCCTGCACACCCCCTCCTGGGGATGTACCTGCAACCAAGGTACATGCCCTTCACCGGAATCGAACCCGGGACCCTTGAGTCCAAAGGCCGACGCTTTATCCACTGAGCCAAACCGGTTAGGGCCATCCAGTTATTTTAAAAAGTGGCTGTGATTCTCGTGGAAGCCAGTAAGTTTGTACCGCATTTGCTCTGCGGTACTGCACGAAGGTGGGGCGTATTTTGAGGTGATGACGATGATGATGACGACGGTGACGGTGATGGTGATGATGGTGATGGTGAGCAAGAGACGGTTGGAAAGATCTGGCTCCAGGGACTGAGACGTATGCCCGCGGTGGGTGCTCACCCTCCTGGGACAACTGCCCGGTGGACAGGTCTCCACCCCCGGCCCCTCATGCCACCCGCCTCCTTGTCCAGTGCGGACGGGACCTTGCCGGCGTGCTGGGGGCAGGAAGGATGATAAATACTGTTAATATTCAGAAGGAAGAATTGACTGGAAAAAATGTGCCTTTGATTCACTAATCTCTGACACGGAGACAGTTTTTTGAAGTCTGTTGCTATAATTAGAATTCTATAAGCCATTTTATGTCTCTATCAAAATTTTAAGAGACATAGAAAAGTTAAGGTTTTTTTGGGCTTACGATTCATCATATCGGCGTGAGTCTCTCCACGGCTTGGGCCTCGGCGTGAAGCAGTATTTCGGGGCCGGGGACACGATCTGTCACGGGGACGCCAGGGCCAGCAGCCACTCCCCCGCCCTGGGGCTGCCCTGCAGAGATGGGGTTTCAAAAATGGCTCACAATGGTCTCTCTGCCTTGTTTTGATTTATTCTTTGTAGCTGAGACGTGGGGCTGGATGCCCGGACGTGCCATTCAGAACCTGTGACCTCCCCACCCGGGCTGTGCATGCGCCTCCTGGCTGGGCGGGGCTGGCAAGGAGGAGGGGGGACGCTGGCTGATGGGGATACGGGGCTCAGGGGAGTCACGGCTGCACTCGGAGGTGGGTGATTGGTGGCACGTGGCCCGTGAGCCACGTGTGAGGGCCTGTCCTTAGGCAGAGGGCAGGGGCAGGCCTGGCGAATAAAAGCCTCCTCGGGTTATGGGGAGTCAGAGACGTCGCCAATCCCAGCCCGATGTTCAGTTTCTACTTTTTCCTCCCGAAAGCAGATGCTGATGCTGTTCCTGTTCTTAAAAAAAAAAAAAAAATCAGTTTGCAAAAAGACTGATTTAACCACATGGAGGGGGGACCGGGGGGGGGGGGGTCACCATTGCACTATGGCGATTAGCATGGAGATGAGCTCCCGGTAGCTGGCTGGAACTTGTCCCTCACGGAGTGCGCGCTGCGCGGTGAAAAGGGAGATTATGTCTATCTGGTTGCGCCATTCCCTGATAGATGCTCCGTGTCAGGGAGCCATTGTCTCCCGGGAAAGACGGAGAGCTCAGATCCCCACGTTCCCTCCCCCGGTGCTCCAACGCGGCACTTTGAAGTTTTTATAATCCATCTGTCATCTCCGGCGCGGAGGGCACAGGCTCCGTACCCTCCATCCCCGTGCTCTCCGCCCGCGCCACGGGACGAGCGCTCCGGTGGGAGGGGAATGTCAAGGCACTGGATTCCTGGGCTCTGTGGACGCGCGGCTCCGGGCAGGAGCGTGGCCTGCCTTTTGTGCAAGGGTGTCAGGGACCCATTTGGCATTGGGTGGGGCGCCCTTGGCTCTCTCTCTCTCTCTCTCTCCCCCTCCCCTCTCCTGGAGTGCTGTCTTAAATCTGATTGTTCTTGTTTGAAAAGGAAAGTTCACTCCAGCCTTCTCTGGAATGTGGATGGGAAGTGTGCCAGTTGTCTTAGCCAATCAGGAGCCGGGAACTGTGTTGCAGGTGCAAAGTGGCTGAGGCTGCTGTCCCTGTGGTTCATTGTTAGTGGCAGAGGCTGTTTTCCCGTGGTTTCATGTTAGTGGCAGAGGCTGTTTCCTGTGGTTTCATGTTAGTGACAGAGGCTGTTTCCCGTGGTTCCATGTCAGTGGCAGAGGCTGTTTCCTGTGGTTTCATGTTAGTGACAGAGGCTGTTTCCCGTGGTTTCATGTTAGTGACAGAGGCTGTTTCCCGTGGTTCCATGTCAGTGGCAGAGGCTGTTTCCTGTGGTTTCATGTTAGTGACAGAGGCTGTTTTCCCGTGGTTTCATGTCAGTGGCAGAGGCTGTTTTCCTGTGGTTTCATGTTAGTGACAGAGGCTGTTTCCTGTGGTTTCATGTTAGTGACAGAGGCTGTTTCCTGTGGTTTCATGTTAGTGGCAGAGGCTGTTTCCTGTGGTTTCATGTTAGTGGCAGAGGCTGTTTCCTGTGGTTTCATGTTAGTGACAGAGGCTGTTTCCTGTGGTTTCATGTTAGTGACAGAGGCTGTTTTCCCGTGGTTTCATGTTAGTGGCAGAGGCTGTTTCCTGTGGTTTCATGTTAGTGGCAGAGGCTGTTTCCTGTGGTTTCATGTTAGTGACAGAGGCTGTTTCCTGTGGTTCCATGTTAGTGACAGAGACTGCTGTCCTGTGGTTTCATGTTAGTGACAGAGGCTGTTTCCTGTGGTTCCATGTTAGTGACAGAGACTGCTGTCCTGTGGTTTCATGTCAGTGACAGAGGCTGTTTCCTGTGGTTTCATGTTAGTGGCAGAGGCTATTTTCCCGTGGTTTCATGTTAGTGACAGAGGCTGTTTCCTGTGGTTCCATGTTAGTGACAGAGGCTGTTTCCTGTGGTTCCATGTTAGTGACAGAGGCTGCTGTCCTGTGGTTCCATGTTAGTGACAGAGGCTGTTTCCCGTGGTTTCATGTTAGTGGCAGAGGCTGTTTCCCGTGGTTTCATGTTAGTGACAGAGGCTGTTTCCTGTGGTTTCATGTTAGTGACAGAGGCTGTTTCCTGTGGTTTCATGTCAGTGGCAGAGGCTGTTTCCTGTGGTTTCATGTTAGTGGCAGAGGCTGTTTCCTGTGGTTTCATGTCAGTGGCAGAGGCTGTTTCCTGTGGTTCCATGTTAGTGACAGAGGCTGTTTCCTGTGGTTCCATGTTAGTGACAGAGGCTGCTGTCCTGTGGTTCCATGTTAGTGACAGAGGCTGTTTTCTGTGGTTCCATGTTAGTGACAGAGGCTGTTTCCTGTGGTTTCATGTCAGTGGCAGAGGCTGTTTCCTGTGGTTTCATGTCAGTGGCAGAGGCTGTTTCCTGTGGTTTCATGTTAGTGGCAGAGGCTGTTCCCTGTGGTTTCATGTTAGTGGCAGAGGCTGTTTTCTGTGGTTTCATGTTAGTGACAGAGGCTGTTTTCTGTGGTTTCATGTCAGTGACAGAGGCTTTTTCCCGTGGTTTCATGTTAGTGACAGAGGCTGTTGTCCCTGTGGTTTCATGTCAGTGACAGAGGCTGTTCCCTGTGGTTTCATGTTAGTGGCAGAGGCTGTTCCCTGTGGTTTCATGTTAGTGGCAGAGGCTGTTTTCTGTGGTTTCATGTTAGTGACAGAGGCTGTTTTCTGTGGTTTCATGTTAGTGGCAGAGGCTGTTTCCTGTGGTTTCATGTCAGTGGCAGAGGCTGTTTTCTGTGGTTTCATGTCAGTGACAGAGGCTTTTTCCCGTGGTTTCATGTTAGTGGCAGAGGCTGTTGTCCCTGTGGTTTCATGTCAGTGACAGAGGCTGTTTTCCTGTGGTTTCATGTTAGTGGCAGAGGCTGTTCCCTGTGGTTTCATGTTAGTGGCAGAGGCTGTTTTCTGTGGTTTCATGTTAGTGACAGAGGCTGTTTCCTGTGGTTTCATGTTAGTGGCAGAGGCTGTTTTCTGTGGTTTCATGTTAGTGACAGAGGCTGTTTCCTGTGGTTTCATGTTAGTGGCAGAGGCTGTTTCCTGTGGTTTCATGTTAGTGACAGAGGCTGTTTTCCCGTGGTTTCATGTTAGTGGCAGAGGCTGTTTTCCCGTGGTTTCATGTCAGTGATAGAGGCTGTTTCCTGTGGTTTCATGTCAGTGACAGAGGCTGTTTCCTGTGGTTTCATGTTAGTGACAGAGGCTGTTTCCTGTGGTTTCATGTTAGTGGCAGAGGCTATTTTCCCGTGGTTTCATGTTAGTGGCAGAGGCTGTTTCCTGTGGTTTCATGTTAGTGACAGAGGCTGTTTCCTGTGGTTTCATGTTAGTGGCAGAGGCTATTTTCCCGTGGTTTCATGTTAGTGACAGAGGCTGTTTCCTGTGGTTCCATGTTAGTGGCAGAGGCTGTTTTCCCGTAGTTTCATGTTAGTGGCAGAGGCTGTTTTCCTGTGGTTTCATGTTAGTGACAGAGGCTGTTTCCCGTGGTTTCATGTTAGTGACAGAGGCTGTTTCCTGTGGTTTCATGTTAGTGGCAGAGGCTATTTTCCCGTGGTTTCATGTTAGTGACAGAGGCTGTTTCCTATGGTTTCATGTTAGTGGCAGAGGCTGTTTCCCGTGGTTCCATGTTAGTGGCAGAGGCTGTCCCCGTGGTTCCATGTTAGTGGCAGAGGCTGTTTTCTGTGGTTTCATGTTAGTGACAGAGGCTGTTTCCCGTGGTTTCATGTTAGTGGCAGAGGCTGTTTTCTGTGGTTTCATGTTAGTGACAGAGGCTGTTTCCCGTGGTTTCATGTTAGTGACAGAGGCTGTTTCCTGTGGTTTCATGTTAGTGGCAGAGGCTATTTTCCCGTGGTTTCATGTTAGTGACAGAGGCTGTTTCCTGTGGTTCCATGTTAGTGGCAGAGGCTGTTTTCCCGTGGTTTCATGTTAGTGGCAGAGGCTGTTTTCCTGTGGTTTCATGTTAGTGACAGAGGCTGTTTCCCGTGGTTTCATGTTAGTGACAGAGGCTGTTTCCTGTGGTTTCATGTTAGTGGCAGAGGCTATTTTCCCGTGGTTTCATGTTAGTGACAGAGGCTGTTTCCTATGGTTTCATGTTAGTGGCAGAGGCTGTTTCCCGTGGTTCCATGTTAGTGGCAGAGGCTGTCCCCGTGGTTCCATGTTAGTGGCAGAGGCTGTTTTCTGTGGTTTCATGTTAGTGACAGAGGCTGTTTCCCGTGGTTTCATGTTAGTGGCAGAGGCTGTTTTCTGTGGTTTCATGTTAGTGACAGAGGCTGTTTCCCGTGGTTTCATGTTAGTGACAGAGGCTGTTTCCTGTGGTTTCATGTTAGTGGCAGAGGCTATTTTCCCGTGGTTTCATGTTAGTGACAGAGGCTGTTTCCTGTGGTTCCATGTTAGTGGCAGAGGCTGTTTCCCGTGGTTCCATGTTAGTGGCAGAGGCTGTCCCCGTGGTTCCATGTTAGTGGCGGGTTTAGTGGCTGGAGGCAGCCTGCTCACTACAGAAAGGATTCCATCATCGTCTGAACAGAAATGCTCTCCCACCTGCTGAGCTCGGGGGGTGAGCCCTGGACGAGACGCCTTTAAAACGGGCTATTTCACGGGCGGCCGTCTCCTCGGAGTGGTTAGCGCTGCCGGATCGCGCATTAGCTTCTCGCCCATCGAGTCACGGGTGGTTAAATTCGTTGTCTTATGTGAAATGAGCTTGATGATCCCGGCTTAGCCTCTAGTGAGTATTAATTCACGTTATGAAATATCCCGGAATAACTTAGCACCGTGTGGCATCATTTGCATTTTTCTCAAGATAGGGGCAATGATAGTGTCTGTGGATTCTCTCTTTCTCCCCCACTCAGAAGAGGGCGGCTCTCCTTTGCGGCTCTCGGGGTGATCGCCTGTGGGGTTGCGGTGACGACTTTGCTGGGATCATTTGGCTTAGGAGCGCGGCGTAGCTCAGCCCTAAAACCTCACGAGGGATGTTCGCAGCGACAGGACCCCAGCCGAGACAGTCCAGGATTTCATGGCCTGCACACGCGTGCAGCTGGACCCAGAAGCACACGTGTGAACCTGGAGAACACACACGGGGCTGACACACGCAGTTCGGGGGACTCCAGGTGTCCCGCAGTGCGTGCGTGGAACCTTCTCCCTTGATGAGACAGGAGGAGGGTTTTTCCGGAAACGCAAGATCCTCGCTCAGTCATTCATTTAGCGAAAACTTCTTCAATCCGGTCTGTTCGGACTCACGGTGGGAGGATGGGGCGGCTCCATGTCCCTAATTGAAATCCGGGCACCATCAAAACCTGTCTTTCTACAACTCCAAGACGGCGGCCCGGGAGCGGCCGGGTCAGGCTGGGAACCAATTTTCTTCTCATTACTTTTGATTTTGGAGTCGATACAAATTTCATCAGTGATCGCAGGGTGCGGATGCTCGTCTGCCCGGGCCGTGACGCCGGAGAGTGTGCGCTCTCTGCTCAGAGACTGACGGCCGAGCGGGCAGGTGGGTCAGCGGGGGACGAGGGAGATTGGGGAGCTCACAGCCTCCCGGGTGGCTGCCCTGCTGGGGGATGGGGGTCCGGGGAGAGGGTGGAGGCCCCCGGGCCTGAGCCTGGGCTGTGACCTTCTCCCTCCCTCCCTCTGAGGCAGCTGCTCCTGTCCCCCTTCCCAACCCCCGTCTGCAGCCCTCATTTCTCTCCTCCTTCCCCTTCTCCTGTTCCCGCAGCTCGCAGCATTTCCGACCCCACGGAGAGTTAATTGTAGGGAGAGGAGGGAGGGTCCCAACTGTGCAGGAGTCAGTGGGGTTTTGGGGGTGCCCTGGGCAGAGCCGGCGTGTGGCGACGGGGACCCGGATGTCCCAGGCTCCCTCGTTCCCCTGCGCCCGGCTTGACGCTCTGCGCGTCCCGGGTTCAGCCCATCTGTCAGCAGGCAGTGGCTTAATTGGACGTTTTTTACGAGCCCAGTTTGCTATTTATGTTAAAAGCAATTCGCAGAAATGCCCTTTCTTCACGATGCGGTATTGGCAATGGCGACGTATGTTTAATCACATTTCCATGAGTAATTATCTAATTCGCGTGATTGCCCGTGTAAACCGGGGGAAGAGGACAGGGCCCGGCTCGGTCCCGACGGCTCTGGCTTCCCGGCGACATCGGGAGGAGATTTTTATTAGCCACGGGGGCTCCCCGAAGCCGGCAGCGGGGAGGGAGAGGCCGCGGGGAGCTCACGCGGGTCCCCTCCCCCGGGCGCCCGGCTCGGGGCTGTCCTTCGGAAGATTTCCCGGAGGCCGAGGTCACTGACGTTTGTGAGGCCTGTTGAAAAATATTCATTTATCAGTATTGGTGCCACTGTAAACAGTGATCAAGAGACAACATTTGCGACAGTCAAACCGACAGCATTTACTTTCATTTTCTGTCATTTTGGTAATTATGTCAATCAAGACCCACAACTAAAATGATACTTTCGCATGCAGGAAGAAACGAGGGATTCAGATCTTAAAAAGACCATTACCATTAGCTTGGAAACGTGCGCCATTTCCCCGTAATTGTTTCCCATCGCGTATATGTCTTCATTCGCCGCCGCGCGTGCCGTTGATCTTTTATAAACAAAGTAGCACCCATCTGCTCCTCGAGACACTCCTGGCGCCCATTCACGGCAAAAATAATACGCGTCCTAATGGCTGCCGCGGATTCTGAGGTCTCCCTTTTGAAATTGGTCTTGGCAGATTATTCGCAGGTACTTGAGTTGCATCTGTTTGCAATTTTGCAAACGCGGAAGACTTTAATGTCGAGCGCTGCACGAGGGCTATTTTAATCCGCAGATAACACGGGCTGTCATCGGAAGCCACATTTATCTTTCTGGAAGGCGGGGGCCCCTGTTTAACGTTAAAAGACAGCGAAAGGTCAGGGCCGAGGCCGAGGTCTGAGCGTCTCTCCTTTCATGTGGGGGGGGGGGGGGCCCTTGCGCGCTCCCCTCCCTCTCGGTTTCGGCTCACGACCCCACTGCCGAGAAGAGGATGTTTTGCCAATAAAATGAAAGACCAGGAAGAGACTCCATCCGAAACGATGGGAACCCGGGGCCCGTCACCGCCATGTGGCTCGCAGCTGACCGGCTTTCGGTGGGCTGTGTGTGAGGGAGGACGAGACACGGCGGGCGCAGGAGAGGGAGGCGGGGCCGCCTCCCGGGAGGGGCCGAGCGGGGGTCCTGGGAGGAAGGTGGTCAGCGCCGGCCAGCGTGTGGTCACCATCTGTCTTCTGCACGGAGGCCACCCCTCCGAGGATCGCTGTGGGGCCCTGCTTCTGCGTCTTTGTTCGAACGCTGGGGCCCGGAGACCTGGAGGCAGGCGAGCGTGTGTTCTAGAACGCGGGCTTGGGCTGGTCAAGGCTGAGTGTGTGGGCGCCGGTCCTGTCCCCCCGGGGGGTGTCCCGGTGGGGATGGAAGCAGCAGCCCCAGGCCATTTCTCTGCATGTGAGTGCACCCCCCGCACCCGTCCCCGCCACCCTCCCCGTCTTCTCTCTGGTCCTCACATGTGCGGGGGGGGCGTGCGTGGCGAGGCTGGAGTGGCGCTCCCGCCCTCGGTGGTCATGTGGCCACGGATACCGCCTCCGTGGGCGAGGCCGTCCGCCGCTGCGGGGAGACGTAGAGGCGGTCAGCGTGGAACTGCCACGGGTGGCCTCCAGGAGGACAAACACCACGGTGTCACCCCACAGCCCCCAGCCCCCGCCACGGCCCGTGCCGCCTCCCGGCTCCGGTTCGTCAGCGAGAAGCCGAGCGCCCACCCGCCGCAGCCGGGCCACGGGCTCTGTCACCGGGGACCGGCCCCTCCCGCGGTCCGGGGTCTTTCTGGCGGCTCACGGGTAACACGGAGCTGAGAACGCCTTCGGAGCGGGGAGGGACAGTGTGTGTGTGTGAGTCCTGTCGTCGCTCGGGGGCTTGGCCAGCTCCACAGGCAAATGGGGTCAAGTGTACGCTTTTCTGTCTCTAGTTCTTCCTTTTTCTCAAAGTGTGTTTTTACTGGTTTCAGAGAGGAGGGGAGAGGGAGAGAGAAACATCCGTGATGAGAGAGAATCCTGGACCGGCTGCCTCCTGCACGCCCCCCACTGGGGATCGAGCCTGCAACCCGGGCCTGTGCCCTGACCGGGAATCAAACCGTGACCTCCTGGTTCCTAAATCGGCACTCGATCCCTGAGCCACGCCGGCCGGACGGGTTTCTCTCCCTTTAGTGCTCGGCCACGTGATGCTGAGGTGCAGGGAGCCCGGGTGTCTCAGAGAGCCGGAGTCTGGGGAGGTTCGCCCTCCGCCCGAGTTCCGGGCAGCGTGGCGTGTCTGCCGGGGGCCCTCCGGCCCTGCTCACAGGTGATGGCGCCTCCCTGCCCAGGTGGGGACATCAGGCAGCTGTTCCTGCACAGGAGCGCCCCCCGCCCCCCGATTTCCTGGAGTGGCTCTTGGCCGGGGTGGACCCGGCCGGTGGGGCGGGGATTTCGCGTCCTCACTGCCGCTGCGGGCCCTTTCTGGACAGGAGACCCTCCGGGGTGTGGTCACCCCGTGGCCGGAGCCCACGCCCGTCTCCACGGCCCCTGGACGTTGGCTTTTCCCACGTGAGAGGCGCCCGTGGGGGTGGTTTAGGGTAGACTCAGAATGGAGTGTGTCGGCCACTCCTGGTGGCCTCTGGGCTGGAGAGTGGCAGGGTGCGGCTTCCGTTTGGAAATGACACCCGGGCCCCGGCCCCCCGCCGGGTCTCCGTGACTCTCGGAGCCTCGGGTCCCCGCAGAGGAGGGACACGCCCTTCATGCTGCATCCGGTCCTTCTCCTTGCACCCGAGGGAGGCCCAGCCTCCACGCCTGTCCCGTCGGCCCCGGGCTGGGCGGGGCTTCCGGCCGCCTCTCCCCCGGGGCCCGCCTGACACCAGGCTGCCTCAGAGGATGCACGGAATTCACCTGTGAGCACCTGGGCACGTTCAGACCTTTGAGGGCAGGGGTCCTCAACCTTCTTAAACAGAGGGCCAGTTCCCTGTCCCTCAGACCGTGGGAGGGCCGGACTATAGTTTTAAAAAAACAACTATGAACAAATTCCTATGCGCACTGCGGGCCCGGGACGCGTCGGCCGCTAAGCAGGACAGACAGCGGCACCCGGCGGGCCGGATCAATGTCCTCGGCGGGCCGCATGTGGCCCGCGGGCCGCATGTGGCCCGCGGGCCGTAGTTTGAGGACCCCTGTTTTAGGAAAATACAGTCAGCACATCGGAGCTGTGAGTTCGCAGATGTCCCTGCTTAAGGGAGGCCTAAGTTTAAAGAAGTGAGTGGATTCCAAGTTAGAGAATGAAAAGGCAGAGATAACGGTCCAGGGGGCCGGGAGGGTGCTGGGAAGGTGCCTGGTGAGGCCTGAGGCGTGGGCACGGGAGGGGGTGAAGGCGGCGGGTACGCCCAAGCTCTCGGCCCACACCCCCGGGTCTGGGCTCCCAGCGGGGTGCAGCGGCCGGCCCGTGGGAGGCCTGCGGTTCCCGGCCAGCAAGGACGGACCTGCTCCTCCCCTTGGAGATGCGGGTTTGCTTTAGGTGGCAACGGGGTGTTTCACCGAAGAAATCTCTGCCTGCCCGGCCGGCCTGGCCCAGGGGTTGAGCATCGACCCATGAACCGGGAGGTCACGGTTCGATTCCCGGTCAGGGCACAGGCCCGGGTTGTGGGTTTGACCCCCATACGGGGCGTGCAGGAGGCAGCCGGTCCGGGATTCTCTCCCATCATGGATGTGTCTCTCTCTCTCTCCCTCTCCCTTCCTCTCTGACATCAATAAAAACGTATTTAAAAAGAAAAGAAACCTTTACTAGCCCACAAAAGACAAATTAGAACATTGAGCCCAGAGCCCCTCCATCAGCTGGGAACTTGGGGACAGGGCCGAGGCCCCCCATCTTTCCCTTCCACTGTGGCCCCCAGGACACGGGTCCTCGAGGTCCCGAGGGAGAGAGACAGGCCCCTCCCCATCCCTGTGAGGAGCACCGGGGGCGGGCAGTCCAGCTGTGGCCTGGGGTCACGCTGAGGTTCCGGGTCCTCTCGGGCCCCCTCCTGCCGCTGTTTCTGTTAGTGTTCGGGGCGGGGGGGGGGGGGCGGGACTCAGCATCATCATCAGGGTTCCCAGTGCTGCTCCCCAGTGTCCCTGAGGTTGGGGCGCTCCGGGGTTGCAGACTTGGAGAAGCAGGTGGTCAGGGACTGTGCTCTCTCAGGGGCCTCAGTTGCCGGGTGCTGGGGGTGGGGGGTGAGAAGGCCGGGGGAGAGTGGGGGTGTGATGGCATCCCTCCCTGCTGCGGGGAATGTCGGGGGACCGGGGACCCCTCGGGACTCCGCCCTGAGCACACTCAGCTTCCCCCTCCGCGTCCCGATGGCTGGGGTTGGGCGGCTCAGTAGCTGAGACTTTGGGGGGGGGGCACCAAGGAGGTGTGGTTTCTGCTGGGAGGAGCGGGTCGACCCCATGGGAGTCACCCCGTCAGGTGTGGGTGCTCAGAGAGGCAGGTGGGGGGACACAGGGGACATGTCCCCGGCAGCACAGGGCCGAGGGAAGGAAGGAGGAGGCGGGGCGAGGGGTGGGCGGGCGTGCGTGTGGCCGGGGGGGTGGGGGGGGAGACCCAGGGCGCGGCGCAGGGCGGAGTGCGGTGTGCGGCCTGCGGCAGACCGTGAAAGCTCAGTAAATATATTTTTTAAAAAAATAGGTGTTTATTGATGTCAGAGAGGAAGGGAGAGGGAGAGAGAGATGGAAACATCCATGAGGAGAGAGAATCATGGACCGGCTGCCTCCTGCACGCCCCCCACTGGGGATGGAGCCACAACCCAGGCTGTGCCCTGACCGGGAATCGAACCCTGACCTCCCGGTTCCTAGGTCGGCGCTCACCCCCTGAGCCCCGTGGCCGGGCTACAGGCTCAGTAAATATTTAAGGGGACGGATAGAGGGTGAGCAGGGCTGGCTTTGTGGGCGCCAGAGCCGGTCCCGAGTGTAACTGTCGCAGAGAACCCTTTCCGAGTCCCCGTCCCGTCGGAGCCCCCCACACTGCGTGCCGCCCCCCGTGGACGGCGGGCCCCCCGAGGACGGGCGGAGGTGCCCTCCCCTCTCCGTAGCTCAGCGTGGAGGACTCGCCCATGGGGGAAGGCGGGGGATTAAAAACAACGGGCGTGTGCCGTCCGGGAAAGCGAGGACGTGGAGGTGGATGCGGCCACGAGTGAGGCCATCCTTCTCACCCCGCGATCCCGGCTCTTCTGACCCCGCCCGCCCAGAAACGGCCTGTTTGACCAGATGTCCAGCTTCTCACTGCTGCAAGGAGAAGTCTCCTAGGGCCAAATGTGAGGAGCGTGTGCACGTGTGTGTGTGTGTGTGCGTGTGTGTGTGTGCATTCCCACATGCACGTGGGGGAGCAGACCCTGCATTTCCACCGCGTCTGAGAGTTAGGCACCGCCCCCCCCCCCCCGCCGAGTCCTTCCTGGGGCATCTTTCTCGACAGAAACTCCCAGATCGGGCCAGGCTGCAATTCACACACAGGCAAGCACACGCAAGCACACGCCATGTGCACACACGCGCCCACGCACTCACTTCGGACTCTGAGAAACTTGGAGAGAAAACAAGGACACCCCGCCGTCCAGAATCCCGGGAAGAAGCGGCCAGCCCTGGCCTGGCCTCCGGGTCGGGCCGCCGGTGCGTGGCGGGGTCAGCCCCGGGCCCGCGGAGCCGTCTCTCTTTCTGTCCATCTTTAACGCGGACGAGGCAGCTCCGTGCGGACGCCGAGTGCCGGAGGCCACCCACCGCGGGCGCTCCCAGCCGGGCCGCTGCCGGGAGCTTCTTAAACGGTGCTAATCAGCCCGCAGAGGCCTGTCCCGGACCCATCGGCGTCTGGCTCAGATGTGCTGATGACCTGGAACTGAGAGTCAGGAGGCAGGCGGTGTGTGTGTGTGTGTGGGGGGGGGGGGGCGGGAACTCTAGGCTGCGGGTGCGGGGGGGGAGGCTGGAGACACTGCCAGGGGAGGGGATCCCCAGCCTCCCCTCCTCACCAACCCCTCCCCTGTGTGTGAATGCATGTGCGTGTGGACATGCATGTGTGCATACATGGGCACGCATGTGCATGCATGTGCATGCATGTCTCTCTGTGTGTTCCTGTGTGCGTGCGTGTGTGCGAGATTGTTCAGGGCCAGGGACAAAATGGAAGGTTTCACGTTCTGAAATATTTACCAGGGGGCTTTGGGTTTTGTATACGTTAAAGGAACCAACAGACATTTTGGCCGCTGAGGGGGTGAACGGTAACGTGTGATTATATGAAAAAGTAAAGCCAGGGCTACTCTGAAGCTTCCCCTCCCCCACTCTCTCCTCCGTGGGGCAGGCAGACTCTCCCCCCCCCGCCCCCCCCTCGCCCCGCCCCGCCCCCCCCCCCCCCCCGCCCCGCGGTCTGGGGAGCAGGCCTCCCAGGAAAGATGAACAAAAGTGTCGCTCTCGTCACCGCCCAGCCAGCAGCCTTGAGGCTGAGGGTCAGTTGCTATTTCTATTTTAAACCTTGATTTTTGCAAAGTTTGTCTTTTGACTGTTCTCATTCTAATGAGGCTTAGTGGGGGGATCGGCTCCAAGATCCAATGCCAGGCTGGGAGGACAGAGAGAGAAATCCTGGAGGAAAGAGAAAGTTCTGCTTTGGGGGGGGTGGGGGGAGAGAGAGAGAGAGAGAAAGAGAGAGAGAGGGGCAGCCTGCCTCACTGGCCCGTCACCGGCCCTCCCAGCACTTTCAAAGCTGCGCTGTTGGCCATGCAGCCCTGTTGCTGCTGCTGCTGCTGCTGCTTGACTCTGGACATGATCTGTGGCTCTTGGGTTCTCAGGTGCTCCCTCCTCCCCCCCCTCCTCCTCCCCCCTCCTCCTCCCCCTCCTCCTCCCCCTCTTCCTCCCCCTCCTCCTCCCCCTCCTGTTCCTCCTCCTCCTCCTCCCCCTCCTCCTCCCCCTCCTCCTCCCCCTCCTCCTCCCCCTCCTCCTCCCCCTCCTCCTCCTCCCCCTCCTCCCCCTCCTCCCCCTCCTCCTCCTCCTCCCCCTCCTCCTCCTCCTCCCCCTCCTCCTCCCCCTCCTCCTCCTCCTCCCCCTCCTCCTCCCCCTCCTCCTCCTCCTCCCCCTCCTCCTCCCCCTTCTCCTCCTCTCGTGCCCAGGACATGGGTCCCTTGGAGCCTGGAGACAGGCCGCCCTCAGCCCAGCCTGCCCTGCCCCTGCCGGGTCCTGGTCCCTCCACCTCTGCTGGGGGAGCCTCCAGCAGCTCAGAGGCCACCTCCTCCACCCCCACCTGTGGCAGGTGAGGCCACGTGTCCCTGGGCGGCTCTCTGTGCACCGTGGCATCTGTCACTCTGTCCTGGGGGGATACGCCTGCCGTGGGCGAGCGCCGTGGCAGAGGGCACTGGCTGGGCAGGTGCTGGGCCCCGGGCCCCAGGCAGGAGGAGGTAGAGATTGCACACAGGTATCTCCAGGGCTGGACATGCTCCGAGGCCTGGGCGGTGTCAGGAGGCGGGCAGGGAGCGGGCAAAGCGAGTGACGAAACACCAGTTGCCCCTTTTCACCCTGCCCTGCCTGGTGTCACCTCCTCACCTCTCTGCTGGCCGACCTTGGGCGGGGACACAGGTCTCCTGGGCCGGTCAGGGGCTCCGCTCTCTCGGAAGCTCACGGATTTTCTCCCCAAGAGGCTGCCCCTTCGGTCAGAGCATAGGGACGGGTCCCGATTTACACCCGCTGGTGCCCATCCCTGTCCCTGCCAGGCTGATGGGCACCGCATGGCCGGGCATCGGGGGACCAGGGCGGCGTCCCTGCGTGTGGCCCAGCAGTGGCTTCCCCAGGGGGCCGCTCGGCGCGTGTTTAATCATTCGCCGGTGTTCTCTCTGCGTCTCCCTGCCCCTGATGGTTTTGTCTTTCCCTAAATATATTTATTTGAAATTCTGTGATCAAAGAGTGAAAGGAAAAAAAAAAAAAAAAAAAACAAAAACACCCACACAAAATAAAGCAGGATATTAAAATGAAAAAAAAAATTTGTGAGGAGGTTGGAATGTCAAGGTCGTTTTTATTAGCAAAGTTTGCAAGAAGCAGCCTCGTGCATCTACGTGAACTTCCCCCATCGAGCGGCTAGGCTCAGCCGGGCGTCGGGAGGGACCCTGGCTGGCTCGCCCGGGTTTCCGGCGCCTTCTACTTCAGGCAGGAAAATTCGTTTTAATTAAAATGAACGGGTTTTTCTTGATCATATTTTAACACACGGGCACGCGCGCGCGCACACACACACACACACACACACACACACGCACGCACGCACGCTCCCACACATCTGTGTTCGGAATTGATAAAGAAAGGACTCCGGTTAAATAATCCACTTTTGTCTGACAACGGAATCCGTTAGAGAGGTGCAAATATGCAGAGAGCTCGTTGGAAATGCATCCCAGTGGCTGTCAGCTTTTATTATGCGGGAAGGTGTCATGTTTGTTCCGAAGCTGAGTGCAGATGGCAGAGTGGAAGAAATGGATCACTAATTTTAACAATGATTAATGAACAGAGATAGAAAATGAATTACATTGGACTATCGGAGGCAAGAAATATATATTTTTTTTTTTTGGTGAAAATTTTGACTCATCTGCTCGGCTGTTCTCTGCAAATTACTTTCAGAAATTCTATATGTTGTCAACAGTTGACTGCATTTTCCATTACTGTCTATTTCTGTTCTTAAGTACTTTTGTGTTATTAGAGATACATAATTTCAAAATACCAATACATTTCTGATTACTTAGAGAAAATATATGTAACGGTGTGCCTGTCCCATAGACGCCGGCCATAAAAGTCCTGTTTTGTAATAATCTTTCATTCTTCCTCATTTTATCACGACATTAGGGATATTTGATAAAGAGAAAGGGGGTGGGCGGGGACTCCTCCAGAATAAAGGAGCCACGTCAGCCACGGAGGGCTGTCTGGTGGCTCATGTGGCCTCCCGCGGCCGCCAGCCCTGGTTCAGCCTCTGGGGGCCGAGGCCCCCTCCGCCCGTCCTCCGTTGGGGCAGCCGCACACCTGACACTGACCTGCTCCAGGTGCAGGAGGTCATCACTGTTTGTTTTTGTTTGTTTTTGTTGTTTTTTTTGAGGAAGAGAGAGAGAGAGAGAGAGAGAGAGAGAAACATCCGTGATGAGAGAGAGAATCATGGACCGGCTGCCTCCTGCACACCCCACACGGGGATCCAGCCTGCAACCCGGGCCTGTGCCCTGACCCGGAATCGGACCCTGACCTCCTGGTTCGTAGGTCGGTCGACGCTCAACCACGGAGCCCCGCCGGCCGGGCATTGAGATTGTCCCAGAGACCTCCCTCCAGAACCCTCCTCTAGTCCCATCTGCTGCTCCTCCAGAAGAGGTAGTGAGTGTCCATGGTGCTTCGTGGGTCTCATTTCCTGCATACGTGTGCATGCGTGTGCATGCGTGTGTGTCCGTGTGGTCTGCCGAGGATGGAACAGGGTGTGTTTGGTGGCGATGCTGCCCCTGGCGGCAGGCCCACGCCGGTGAGCGCTCGCGTGGAGAAGGGGGCAGGGAGGACGGGCCTCTTCCCCTCCCTCTCCCAGGCTTCCTTTTTATTTGGGGGGGCGGGGGGTGGAGGATATTAACCATCTTAAATAGGTTGACCTCAAGATGTCTCATTTCCGGAGACCCTCTGACTGAGAAATGGTGTCCTCGTCTTTGGATCCCGTGTTGTCTGGGGAGGCACCAAATTTCATCCGTCGGGAGTCACGTTAAGCGGTGACATGAGCCAGTGTCATAGTTCAGACGACCTAGTCGCAGGTCAGCCGTGTATCAGCCCATGGATGCAACCCCCCCCACCCCCCCTCCCAGCCCCCTCCAACCCCTCTCCCACCCCCTCTGTCCCCTCCCACTCCCTCCCAGCCCCCCTGCTCCCTCCCAACCCCCCTCCCACCCCCCTCCCAGCCCCCTCCCAGCCTCCTCTGACCCTGGCCGGCCTGCAGCCTGGGCTTGGCGGTTCCCTTGCACCCAAACCTCCCGCGAGTGTGAGCGGGGCGCAGGGCCCGGCGGTCACGGGCTGAGCGCCTCGGAGCTGCGGCGTCTGAACAAATGGCCCATCCACAAGGACTTCCTGTTCCTGCGAGCGCTTTCCAAGTTCCCAGGCTGACGGCTTTATTTATGCTCTTGACCTGCGGGAACGAGCGGCTGCTTAGAAAGCAGAAGGCTCCCGTGATGAGAGTGCTTGGCGCAGGGCAAACTGCGGCGGGAAAAGGACACTGCTCCTCGCTCCGGAGCGAGCACCGTGGGGGCCTCGCCTCCCGGGCTCCTCTGGGGTCCGCCTGTCTGGGCGCCCCACCCACTGGCCTCGGGGTCCCCGAGGGAGGACGCCCGTGTCTCCCGCTTTGCTCGCTCCTGGGCACAGTGACCCCGGAGAAGGTGGAGACGTGTCTGCAATGGGCGCACGTCACACAGAGGGCGCGCTGGGGCCTGGTGGGCGTCCTGGGGCCTGGTGGGCGCGCTGGGGCCTGGTGAGCCTGCTGGGGCCTGGTGGGCGCCCTGGGGCCTGGAGGGCGCGCTGGGGCCTGGAGGGCGCGCTGGGGCCTGGTGGGTGCGCTGGGGCCTGGTGGGTGCGCTGGGGCTGGTGGGCCTGCTGGGGCCTGGTGGGCGCCCTGGGGCCTGGTGGGCGCACTGGGGCCTGGTGGGCGCCCTGGGGCCTGGTGGGCGCCCTGGGGCCTGGTGGGCGCGCTGGGGCCTGGTGGGCCTGCTGGGACCCGGTGGGCGCCCTGGGGCCTGGTGAGCCTGCTGGGGCCTGGTGGGCGCGCTGGGGCGGGTGGGCCTGCTGGGGCCTGGTGGGCGCCCTGGGGCCTGGTGGGCGCCCTGGGGCCTGGTGGGCGCGCTGGGGCGGGTGGGCCTGCTGGGGCCTGGTGGGCGCCCTGGGGCCTGGTGGGCACCCTGGGGCCTGGTGGGCGCCCTGGGGCCTGGTGGGCCTGCTGGGGCCTGGTGGGCGCCCTGGGGCCTGGTGGGCGCCCTGGGGCCTGGTGGGCCTGCTGGGGCCTGGTGGGCGCCCTGGGGCCTGGTGAGCCTGCTGGGGCCTGGTGGGCGCGCTGGGGCCTGGTGGGCGCCCTGGGGCCTGGTGAGCCTGCTGGGGCCTGGTGGGCGCGCTGGGGCCTGGTGGGCGCCCTGGGGCCTGGTGGGCGCCCTGGGGCCTGGTGGGCCTGCTGGGACCCGGTGGGCGCCCTGGGGCCTGGTGAGCCTGCTGGGGCCTGGTGGGCGCCCTGGGGCCTGGTGAGCCTGCTGGGGCCTGGTGGGCGCCCTGGGGCGGGTGGGCCTGCTGGGGCCTGGTGGGCGCCCTGGGGCCGGTGGGCGCGCTGTGGGAAAACAAGGGCAGCGCCGTGGAGTCCTGCTCAGGTGGCGCGGCGTCTGCCGAACACGCGGGAAGCACGCAGCGTGGGGGAAGCGGGTGGGGATGCTCCCGGAGCCCAGTGAGAACGTGCCTGGGGCCAGCCGGCTGGTTGCGTCTCTCTCTCTCTCGGCAGATGTGCTTCTGGAATCCTCCGCCAGCCCGGGCGCCCGCCACGGGGGGAGCGGGGAGGCTTGCTCACAGACCATCACAGGTGGTTGCTGGGAGGGCGCGTGGGGTGCTGCAAGGCAGTGAGAGCTCCGTGCATGCGGTGGGCACCGCGGCCTCAGCCTGGGGCGCCTGGTGTGAGACCCACGTGGAGGGGTGAGCTCGGGCAGGAGAGAATCCCCCACGGGGCAGACGGAGAGGTGCGAGGCGTGGAGGCGTGTGGGTGCCCCACGTCAGAGACGAGGACCCGGCAGGCACAGGCCGTCCCCACGATGTGGGGGCGGGAAGTCGGGGGGGCGATGACCCACAGGAAAGTCTACTTGAGACAGACTTTTTAAAAAATATATATTTTTATTGATGTTGAGAGAGAGAGAGAGAGAGAGAGAGAGAGAGAGAGAGAGAAACATCAAGGACGAGAGCGAATCATGGATCAGCTGCCTCCTGCACGCCCCCCACGGGGGATCGAGCCTGGAGCCCAGGCCTGTGCCCTGACGGGGAATGGAACTGGGACCTCCTGGTTACTGGTTGAAACTCCACTGCTGAGCCCCGCCGGCCGGACTCCGATATGTGTATCTGAACCCCGAACGCGGCGCTGCCGCCTTCAGACGCGCACACCTGACTGCTTGGCCTGAGCGCGCTCCTGTCCGCAGGGGCCTGGTTTCTGGCGCGTGGCCCAGCCTCTGCTCGGAAGGATGGGCACGCCGCCGCCGCCGCAGACCAGCGGCCGGTGCTCTGGAGCGCAGTGGGCCCCCCGGCTGCCACCTGGCACCGGGGTTCACGGGCAGCTCTGGGCATTTTCTTCATTTTATTTTTTATTTTTTGTTGTTAATCCTCACCTAAGGATATTTTCCCATTGATTTCTAGAGAGAGTGGAAGAGAGTGGGAGAGACAGAGAGAGAAACACATCCACGTGTTGCTTCCTGCACACGCCCCCACCCGGGCCCAGGCCGGGGAGGAACCTGCAAGTGAGATACGTGCCCTTGACCGGAATCGAACCTGGGACCCTTTGGTCCGCAGGCCGACGCTCTACCCACTGAGCCACAGCGTGCAGGGCCGCTCTGAGCGTTTTCCAAGGCTGTTGTCGGCGGGGGTTCGGTTGTAGGTACCTTCCAGCTGATCGGAACCAACTCAGGTCTGACCTGAGGCGTCAGGCAATTGGAAAAATTGTTTTTAAATATCTTTTCAACGGGGGAATCCATCCACAGACGGGGACGCCCACCCACCAACACGCTCACTCACTCGGCCTCCGTGGTTGCCTTTTCGGGGACTGTGCCTTTGGGGACACCTGTGCCTGTCAGCGCACCCACCCCTGCCCGGCCGGCATGCCCTCTGACCCGCCCCCTCAGCCCGCCACCCCCCCCCACCCTGCCTCCCGGAGGGAACACTCAGGCCGCGTGGAGCGATCATCACGGCACGGCCCAGAGCAAGGCCGGGGACACGCCAGGTGCTGTCATCCCCCCCCCCCCTCCCGTGGCCGCAGGTAAATAACGGGTTGACCTTTCCGGGGCTCTGGCACTCCCCTAATCAGAACTGGGGATCTGGAGAACAACACTTCATTTACTTGATAGACAAGAGCGCAATTGTACTTGAAGTGATGTGATTTCTAAATAGACACCGCCTGTCAGAAACAAATGCGTTCCAAGTAAAATGTAGCTCAAGGAGACAATTAGCACACAGAGGTGACGCCGTAAACAGGTGTGCCCATTATCCCCCCGGCTCGTGGCAATATATTCGCGTCTCTTAGAGTGATGGGGGTCACGTGACGGTTTGGCGAATTATCTATCGGGATCATCTGACTGATGAAGCCGCCGCTGCGGATCATTTAAAAATGCATCTCACAAATTACATGGTAGCTGGGAAAGGCAGGTTTTTTTTTTTTTTTTTTTTTTTTTTTTTTTTTTTTTTTTTTTTTTAAGAACAATGCTTTTCTGCCGAAACCGGTTTGGCTCAGTGGATAGAGCGTCGGCCTGCGGACTCAAGGGTCCCGGGTTCGATTCCGGTCAAGGGCATGTACCTTGGTTGCGGGCACGTCCCCAGTGGGAGGTGTGCAGGAGGCAGCTGATCGATGTTTCTCTCTCTCATCGATGTTTCTAGCTGTCTATCCCTTTCCCTTCCTCTCTGTAAAATATCAATAAAATATATTTAAAAAAAAAAAAAAAGAGAACAATGCTTTTCTGAAGCTACGCGCCGGCATCCGTCATTTCCCCTTGGAAAGAGACGGAGACCGGTCCATCCCGCTGGGTGTGCCGTCGGTGAAGGTTGTGTAGATTCATGACGGTGTTTGTTAACGTGTAAAACATTTTCTACCTGGTCTCGGTGACTCTGTTTTTCTTATTTTATTTTATTTTATTTAATTCCGTGCTGTTTCCGGAACACCTGCCCCAGCCCTGTTACCTGTGGGCAGAGCAGCGGGAAGATCCTCTTTCTAAGGATGTTTACAAAACCTTTTTTTTTTTTTTTTTTTTAAATCCTCATCCAAGGATATTTTCCCATGAATTCTCAGGGAGAGTGGAAGAGAGAGCGAGAGACAGAGAGCAACATCGATGTGAGAGAGACACCTCGATGGGTTGCCTCCTGCAGGTGCCCCCGACCAGGGCCTGCCGCCGAGGTCGGTGCCCTGGACCGGAATCGAACCCGGGACCCTTTGGTCTGCAGGCCAACGCTCTAGCCACCAGAGCCACACCGGCCAGGGCTGTTTACAAATCTTCACCAAAATGGAAAGACGTGGAAGGTGGGAGGGAAAGGCCATTTTCCTCGGCTTCCCTGCGCACTGTGAGGGTTGCACGTGCTGGAATCGGAAGAACAGGAGCTGTGCCGCGAGGCAGCGAGGGGGCCGCCGCCGCCAGAGTCGGGAAAGGCCGGGCTTCCTGGGGCCCTCGCCCCCCCCCCCCCCAGCCCGGCGCAGGCTCTGTCCTCACGGTGCGCGCTCCCCGGCGCTCCCTCCGGCGTTTTGAATCTGCCGCGTGGAGACGTTTTTGTGGAGCGCCAGGGACGCTTGCAGGAGCGCGGTCTGTTTCTGCGTGCGCCTAGGAAACCACAGGGCAACGGTGGCATGTTTTGCGTGGCCTCCAAGTCGGTTTGCCCTTGAATGTCCTTGGTTTTCTCCAGAAGGAGCGGGAGCTGGAGCTGCGCTTGGTGCGGTCGGAGGGGGCAGCTCGGCAGGGCGGCGCCTGCTGGCACCCATGGCCCAGACGGAGGGTCCTGCCCCCCGGGAGGGCCCTGCGCGCCCCCCCCCCGCCCGTCCCTCACCCACACGGTGTACGTGTCTGTGCTGGGGGCGGACGAGCGGAGGGGCCGTGGCAGCCACCCCCGCCAGCAGGGAGTGCGCGTTCCGTGGCCCAGCCCACGCGGCGCTGGTGTGGTCCGCGCTCTGGTCTGGCCGGGCTGGCCGGGGTGCTGTGTGCCCCTCGGTGGCTTTAATGGGCGGCTTCTTCACCGCACGCGGGCGTCTGCTCCCGGCTGCTTTGCGGCGGCAGGTCTCCGGCGAGCTGTCCAGACGTCTCGCCCCGTGGTGCCTGGCCGCTCCCTCTTATTGTTGAGACCCAGGAGCTCCTTGTATATGTTGGTGCCGTCCTTTCTCCACCGTGTCTTCGCCCAAGACCCTCACCCGGGGGGCTCGTCTTCTCTGTCTCCTCACACGTCCCCTTGTCACCCTGCGCCGCCTCCCGCCGCAGCCAGGGGCCTGGTCCTCAAGGGCCCAGCAGCCTCTGTGTGCATGTGCTCACACACAGACACACACACACAGATACACACACACACAGATACACACACACAGATACACACAGACACACACAGATACACACACAGACACACACAGACACACACACAGACACACACACAGACACACAGACACACACACAGATACACACACACAGATACACACACACACAGATACACACACACAGATACACACAGACACACACACAGACACACACAGACACACACACACAGATACACAGACACAGATACACACACACAGATACACACACACAGATACACACAGACACACACACAGACACACACAGACACACACACAGACACACACACACAGACACACACAGACACACACACAGACACACACACACAGATACACAGACACACAGACACACACACAGATACACATACAGACACACACAGACACACACACAGATACACACACAGACACACACACACAGATACACACACACACAGATACACATACAGACACACACAGACACACACAGACACACACACAGACACACACACACAGATACACACACACAGATACACACACACACAGATACACACACAGATACACACAGACACACACACAGACACACACACAGACACACACACACAGACATACACACACAGATACACACACAGATACACACACAGATACACACAGACACACACACAGACACACACACAGACACACACACACAGATACACAGACACACACACACACAGATACACATACAGACACACACAGACACACACACAGATACACACACAGACACACACACAGATACACACACACACAGATACACATACAGACACACACAGACACACACAGACACACACACAGACACACACACACAGATACACACACACAGATACACACACACACAGATACACACAGACACACACACAGACACACACACAGACACACACACACAGACATACACACACAGATACACACAGACACACACACAGACACACACACAGACACACACACAGACACACACAGACACACACACAGATACACACAGACACAGGTACACAGACACAGATGCACAAACAGATGGGCACACAGACACACACACAGACACATAGACAAACAGACACATAGGCACACAGACACAGATACACAGACACACAGACACACAGACATATAGGCACACAGACACACAGACATATAGGCACACAGACACATAGGCACATGGACACACACACAGAGACACACACTCAGACACTCAGACAGACACACACACACACTGACACACATACAGACCCACACAGATACATAGACATACAGACACACACTCAAACACACAGAAACAGACACACAGACACACACAGATACATAGACATACAGACACACATTCATACATACAGACACAGACACACACAGATACATAGACACACAGGCACACACTCAAACACACAGACACACAGACATATAGGCACACAGACACACAGACACACACTCAAACACACAGAAACACACACACAGACACACACAGATACATAGACACACAGACACACACTCAAACACACAGAAACACACATACAGACACACACAGATACATAGACATACAGACACACACTCAAACACACAGACACACACACACAGACACACATACACACACACACACACACACAGAAAAATATAGAAAAAAATGCTTCAAGATAGCAACATCAGTCACATCAGCCAGTGGAATTGTGGGTTGTTGTCATTTTCTTCTTTGTAGTAGATTTATTTATATGTTCTAAATGTTCTACCCGTGAGCACATATGGCTTAATTAAGCCGTTTTATAAAACAGAAAGGAAACGAAATAAAACCAAAAGCAACCCCTGCAAAGGAGACCCCGCGACTGGCGAGTTAGAGCGCACGTAACTTCCATTCTGACGTCAGCACATCTCCAGGGAGCCGGCACCTCAGGTGACATGGACGATAATACATTTTCTCCCGAACCTGCTTCCGAGAACAAACGAGTTTGTATCACGGCCAAATTCCGCTGTCGCAACGGCCGGAGACTTTGCTCAGCTCAACATCAGCCCTTTTTCAGGAGAAATAGAACGCGAGCCGTCCCTGCTGGCCACGTAGGCAATTGGGAAATTTTAAAGCGACGTTACAACGGCAAAGAGAAACCGGTGAAGTGGGTTTTAAGGGGCTGTTTTGTTGAATTCAGCGTCTCCAAGATACGATTCCAACCTGTACAGAGTAGAGAGGATACACCCGAGACACTTCTCATCCTCAGAGCAGGACGCGGGCTTCACCCTCACGGCGCGTCCCGTCGGCGGGGAGTCCAGGCGCCCAGCAGCCGCGAGGTCGGGGCCTGCCCGCCGCCGGTCGGCACCAGTGGGACGGGAAGCAGACCCTGTGCGCAGCGACTTCAGTGGTGCCCTGAAGATGTGAAACATGTGTGAGGTTCGGGTGGCGATACCACCTCTTAGAAGGCACTTACAGCCCTGGCCGGTGTGGCTCCGTGGAGAGAGCATCGGCCTGCAGACCGAAGGGTCCCGGGTTCGATTCTGGTTGCAGGCTTCTCCCCGGCCCGGGGCCCCGGTCAGGGCGCGCGCAGGAGGCAACCAATGGATGTGTTTCTCTCACGTCGATCTTTCTGTCTTTCTCTCTCTCTTTCACTGTCTCTACAATTCAATGGGAAAATATCCTCGGGCGAGGATTAATAAAAAAAAAAAAAACCCTTAAAAGAAATAAAAAGAAGGCGTTTATAGTCTCCTATAGTTTCTTCCTCCGTGCGCATCACTCTGTGACTGGGGCCAGAGCGGTCTCAGCTCGGGCCTCCTGTGGAGTCCTTGGGGCGAGTCCTGAGGGGGGGAGGGGCCCGGGGCTGGGCTGGGCAAGGCCACTGGCTCCTGGAGGAAGCAGCTCCGGGCGGGCGGAGCCGGGTGGCCCCCCCCCCCCCCGCCCCGCCGGGTGAGTTCAGCTCCGGCTCCCCACTCCTGTGGCCGCTGCACCCCTGCTGCTTGTCATAGGCGGCACAGGTCTGGAGCTGCTGGCCTGTGCGCCTCACCTGAGCACCTTGGTCCACAGGACACGCTGTCCTCCGCCTCGTCCTGGCCGGAATCCCCACCGGGGGACGAGGGGAGGAGTCCATGGTGGGATCATGCCGAGGTCTGTGCGTGCTCCTGAGGACACGGGCACGCGGGACGGTGGGCGTCTCTGACCAGTGGCCACCGGGCGGGCTCGGCTGCCTGGGGCACACGGGCTCTCCGAGCTGCAGAGAGAGATGCTGCTCGGGGTTGGGGTCGGGGGGGGGGGGTGCTCAGAGCGGGGCCGCGGAATCAGCCCGCGTGGATGCAGACCCTGATTCCTGCGCCCGCCAGCCCTTCACCTTGGGCCAGGTAGTCCATGGCTGTGCCTCAGTTTCCCATAGATCAGGGGTCCTCAAACTTTGTAAACAGGGGGCCAGTTCCCTGTCCCTCAGACCATGGGAGGGCCGGACTATAGTTTAAGAAAAAAACTATGAACAAATTCCTATGCGCACTGCGGCCCCGGGACGCGTCGGCTGCTAAGCAGGACAGGCAGCGGCCCCCGGCGGGCCGGATACATGTCCTCGGCGGGCCGCCTGTGGCCCGCGGGCCGTAGTTTGAGGACGCCTGCAATGAACGTGATGATAGCCCCTGCCTCACGGGGGTGTCATGAGGGTGAGGGGAGCCAGTGGGTCAATCAGTACCTGGAACTCTGGGGGGGGGCGTGCTAAGTGCCCAATCAATGTCAGCTGTCACTCCTGCTGTGCCAGGAGTGGTTAGGGCGTGGGCGTGTCCCTTCCCACGTGATGTCTGCACCAACGTGCATGTGTGCACACATGTACGTTCACTTGTGTGCATGCACGTATATGTGGACATGCATGTATGCATGTGCATGTGTGTGTGTGCATGTGAAGGAACCCTGGCTGTTTCCTGGACTGCATTTCTTTTAAAAATGTTTTTTATTGACTTCAGAGAGGAAGGGAGAGGGAGAGAGAGAGAGAAACATCAATGATGAGAGAGAACCATCCATCGGCTGCCTCCTACACGCCCCCCACTGGGGATCGAGCCCACAACCCGGGCCCGTGCCCTGACCGGGAGTCGAACCGTGACCTCCTGGCTCCTAGGTCGATGCTCAGCCACGGAGCCACGCGGCCCGGCTGGACCGACTTTCTTTAACGGCTCAAGTCCTGTCCTCTTCCAGCGCCACCAGCCTGCACCGCGTCAGCAGCCGAACACCTCCCGCTCCCCTGATGTCCCGCTCTCCTTCCTCCTCCTCCTCAGGGCCGCTGTGACTATGAACTAATTGTAGGTTTGTGGGGGGACTTGCAAGCAAACGTCAAAGCCGAGCAACTTCAAAAGGCCGGGGGGCGGGCGGGGACAGGGCTACCGGGGGAGCACAGGGGCCGAGGGGGTGCCGGTGCTGTGGGCGGGGTGGGAGGTGGGGGTTCCCCCATTTCTTCAAAGGGGACACCACGGGTTTCCAGTCGTCACTTAAACGCTCCCGTGCAACACTTGGGCCCTCTGACGGCTTCAGCACAGCGGTCACTGCCTCTGGCGCGGCCTGGGCCCCGCGGGCCGGCAGCCTCGGACGTCCCGGCAAGGGTTAACCATCAATCTGGAGCGCCTTACAAAGGAGACGCTGCCTGATTATCCGGGGAAAGTTTTTTTTCTTAACTCTCAGTGAAGCAGTACTAATTATTACTCCAGCGTAAATGAGGTCATTTCCTATTAGGAGAACAGAATGCCTGGCCGCGCCTTGCCAATTCCTACCAGCTATTTTTCACACAGACTCAGCTTTTTTTCGTGGTTTTGTGTTGTTGTTTTTAAAAAAAATTTTTTTTTTTTTATAAAATCCATTCATTTGTATTAGAAAAGTGTAAACCGTCGCAATAATAGTCGCCCGTGATTACCCAGATGAGCTTTTGTCATGTGTGGGTTGTTTGAATACCATGTGTCCGCCACGGAACAATTAGGCAGCTGAATGGATCTTTAAAACAATCAGATACTTTTATCTCCCTGAAAAAAAAAGGGGGGGGGGGGAAACACACACACACACACACACACACACACACACAAAAACCCCACATTCCTTGGACGTACACCGTCCGACCGCACATCCCGGGAGCGGCGTGCGCCCGGCGGGGTGACTTCTCGGAAACAACGTTGATCAAGGACGAAAAGACATCCGACGCTCGTCCCTCCGTGTTTTCATTTTTCCGTGCAAGCGGAGAGACTTAAGGAATATTGTAGCAAACAAAGGGTAATTGTTTCAGCCCAGATGTTGCTTTTGCACAACAAGCAGGTTACAATGTTCCCACAGAGCTGATGAGCCCAATCAGGGAAATGATTAAAAATTGATTTTGTCCCTGTAATTACAGTATGTAAACTACTTAGCTTGGATTGCAAAGGAAGTGATTTTCTAATTACGTATATACTCTGGTGTCTAATGATTGGTTTTTTGAAGTAATGAAGAGAGAGCGCTAACGACTCCTCGGTGTTCTGGCGTTTAAGAAAGACCATCTTTAGAGTAAGCAGCACCAGAGAAAGAGTTTAAATTGAATTTTCAACACTGTTAATGCGCACATGGGCTTGTTTATTAAAGAGACAGGGGCGTAATTTGATTGGCTCCGAGCATCTTGGCTTTTTTTTTTCTTTTCTTTTCTCTTCCCCCCCCCCCCCCCCCTACGCTAAAGCATGTAAGATACTGCCTGATTATCTGGGGAGAGTTACATGTACGGGGCGGCCACCGGCAGGAGGAAAGCCCCCCGCCTCCTGTCACCCCGGTACCTGGTCTGGTAGCTTAGGGTGCAGGTTCCCCGGGCACGCCGCCCTGTGCGTGCGACCCCTGTTTGCAGGCCGGGCCCTGCTGGGCCTGTGGGGGGACCCCGTGGAGTGGGCCGGGCCGGCGTGGCTCAGGGATTGACATCGACCTAGGAACCGGGAGGTCACGCTTGGAGTCCCGGTCAGGGCACAGGCCCGGGTTGTGGGCTCCATCCCCAGTGGGGGGGGGCGTGCAGGAGGCAGCCGATCGATGGTTCTCTCATCATTGTTTCTCTCTCTCTCCCTCTCCCTTCCTCTCTGACATCAATAAACATATATTGAAAGAAAAGAAAAAGAGAGAACGGGAGGGATTTCAGCTCCTTCTCTGCTCAGACACCTGGCAGCTGTTGGGTAGCAGCCCAAGGAGGAGCCAGTGCTCAGTGGGCGTGGCCAAGTGGGCGTGGCTAAGTGGGCGTGGCTTTCCCATCCAGACAGGCAGTGGTTCCATGGGGACCGGGGACTGAGAGCCCGCATGCCCCTAAGCCAGCCGTGGGCAAACTACGGCCCGTGGGCAAACTACGGTCCGCGGGCCAGATCCGGCCCGTTCGGCTGTTCTATCCGGCCCGCGGAGCCGAAAGAGCGGAGGGTTCTCTTGCTCTCCCCTCCGCTCCTTGACTTTGAATTTATATTCGTTCACACAAACACTCCATCCATGCTTTTGTTCCGGCCCTCCGGTCCAGTTGAAGAACCCATGGTGGCCCTCGAGTCAAAAAGTTTGCCCACCCCTGCCAGAGGGCGAAGGCCAGGACAAGGGGGCTGTTCCTCACAGGCCCCCAGGGGAGGGCAGCAGATGGGAGCTGGGGGCACGGGAACCTTCACTGCGGTGTCTGAGGGGAAGGCAAGGAGAGGCGTGCGAGCAGGCAGAGGACTGGCTGGGTGGACACTTCCGGCAGGCGCTGGGCGTGGGGCCGTCTCCTGGCGTCAGGTGTCCGCCTGGGTGGCGAGGGCGGGGGACGGCGGCCTGGAGTGTGAGTGCCAGGTGGAGGGGTGGCTGGCATGGCTGGGGTGGGTTGGTTTGCACAGGACCGCTGCGCCCCCAGGGGAGGCACGCACTGTCTCTGGGCCAGCGGCTCAGAATAGAATCCAGATTCCCTGCTGTGCCCGACAAGGCGCTGGATCCTGAGGGGCCCGTTTTCCTCCCATGTCCCCGCCACCGCCCACACCCTGGCCACGTGGAACTTCTTGCCGCTCCTGGGGTGCACGTCTTCTTCCTACCCCAGGCCCTTGGCACTCGCTGTCTGCTCTGCTGGCCGAGTCCTCCCCCACGCCTCACTGAGTTCTGGTCTCTCATCAGGGGTCACGTTCCTAGACAAGTCTTCTCCGATTGCCTTGCCTGAAACGGGAGTCGCCTGGTCCCCAGACCCCGGGAGGCCCTGGCCGGTGAGGGCTCAGTGGGAGACGATCCCCCGATGCCCTGCCCAGATTTCCACTCGGATTTGGAGGGACATTGGCTGTGTCGCTGGGGCCACGTTGAGCCCTCTGAGTCCCCAGGGAAAGGGGGGTCACTCCCTGTGCTGGACCTCTAAGTCCACCCTGAGGAGCCCCCATCCCTGGGGGGCGGGGCTGAGAGGGGCACCCAGAGCCAGAAAGGGGTGTTGGGCCCTGGAGGGAGCGCCCTGGAAGAGGCCGAGCTCTGGACACGGGAGAGCCCGCCGCCCCGGAGTGCAGGGTTCAGAGGCGCCGGCCACAGGCTGGGTCTCTCCCAGACGGGCCACCTGTCGCCACGCCCTTCCCAAGAGAGGCCTGAGGGGTGTGGCTGCCTCTCTCCGAACCTTCCTCCCTGTTTCCTGGAGGGAGTGCATTTATCTGCCTCCCGTCTGCCTAGGGCCTTGGAGAGGCCTGGCATTGCCCCAGGCAGTCAGACCCCGCTGCCCCCAGCACCTCTGCCCCCAGCACCTCTGTCCCCCAGCACCTCTGTCCCCAGCACCTCTGTCCCCAGCACCTCTGCCCCCAGCACCTCTGTCCCCAGCACCTCTGCCCCCAGCACCTCTGTCCCCCAGCACCTCTGTCCCCAGCACCTCTGTCCCCCAGCACCTCTGCCCCCAGCACCTCTGTCCCCAGCACCTCTGTCCCCCAGCACCTCTGTCCCCCAGCACCTCTGTCCCCCAGCACCTCTGCCCCCAGCACCTCTGTCCCCAGCACCTCTGTCCCCCAGCACCTCTGTCCCCCAGCACCTCTGTCCCCCAGCACCTCTGCCCCCAGCACCTCTGCCCCCCAGCACCTCTGTCCCCTAGCACCTCTGCCCCCAGCACCTCTGTCCCCAGCACCTCTGCCCCCAGCGCCTCTGCCCCCAACACCTCTGTCCCCAGCACCTCTGCCCCCAGCGCCTCTGCCCCCAGCACCTCTGTCCCCAGCACCTCTGCCCCCAGCGCCTCTGCCCCCAGCACCTCTGTCCCCTAGCACCTCTGCCCCCAGCGCCTCTGCCCCCAGCGCCTCTGCCCCCAGCACCTCTGCCCCCAGCGCCTCTGTCCCCCAGCACCTCTGCCCCCCCCCAGCAGCCTCTGTCCCTTCCTTCTCCAAGATGGAAGACTCGCCACCTTTCCAAGATGCCCGCCCCTCTCATATCAGGGACTCTGGACCTTCGCTGTCCCCTGGCCTCCATCCCTGTCCCCCAGGCCCTGAGGCACCTGCACCCCGTCCTGTGCCCTCCCTGCCTGGTGCCTGGTGCGCCCGCCACGTGCCTCTGGCTGGCTCCCTGCTCCCTGTCGCACCAGACTCCACACAGTGGGCCGTTTCTGGGTCCCCTGCGGACCTGCTGCCCCTCCCCCCACCGCAGGGCCTGTGCGCAGTGGGGTGAGCGGCTGAAGGCACAGGCCCCCAGACTCACTCGAGCTCACCTGCGCCTTAAAGGGGCGACAGGGTCTCCAGTCTACAGAGTGGGGGGACCTGGGGCAGCGAGAGGTGATTCTTCTAATGGGGTGGCTGCTCCCCAGCTCCCCACTCGGCCCCTCCCGCCCTCCTCTGGTACAGGCACCAAGCTGGGCGGTGTGTCCTGGGTGGCTGCCTCCCTGTCCCTCAGCGTGGGGTCCCCGGGAGGCAGGGACCGGTGAGGCCTTGTGCTAGGCCCCCGTTTCTGATCCTGTCACCGCGTTCTCTCTCCGCCCGCGGCGACGGTGGGGACGGCAGACACAGGCGCCCCCCCTGCTTAGCCTGGTCTGAAAGCCAGGCCATGGTGCCACCAGGGGCCCAGGCCCTGCACCCGGGGGGGGGGGCAGCACCTTTGGGCAAAGCCGGGCAGTCAGGAGAGCCCGGGAGAGGGCACCGCGCAGGTGGCGGGGCCTCGGCGGCTCCTCATGGCGGGAAGCGGGGACAGTGGGGTGACTTTCCCCAGGAGGCCCTGTGCCCTCCGCACGGGACTTTGCAAAGCTTCTCCGTGAACAGCCCTGGGGGACTGCCTGGAGGTAAGACTGCGTCTGTCCCTGCCCCCTGCCCCCCGCCCCCCTGTCCTCCTGCCCCCCTACCCCCTGCCCCCTGCCCCCCCCGCCCCCTGCCCCCGACGCCAGGGGTCTGTGAGCACAGTGAGAGTCTGCAGAGCTGGCGCTGGGACAGGCCTGCTTTTCCGTCTCTAGGTTTATGGTCAAGCACACGGAGGGAACAGAGCGCCGCCCGCCGGGCCGCGTGGCTCCGTGGTGAGCGTCCACCTAGGAACCAGGAGGTCAGGGTTCGATTCCCGGTCAGGGCACAGGCCCGGGTTGTGGGCTCCATCCCCCGTGGGGGGCGTGCAGGAGGCGGCCCGTCCACGATTCTCTCTCATCGATGTGTCTTTCTCTTCCTCTCCCTTCCTCTGTGAAATCAATACAAACATTTTTAAAAAAATGCCCAAGATAATCGGATTGAGGAGGAGAGAGGAAGGGAGGAAGAGAGGGGGAGGAGGAGGAGGGGAGGGAGGGAGAGAGAGAGAGGCTGTGATTTCGGTCCTGTAACAGGTGGCTGAGAGGTAAACTTTGCTTAATGCCTCCAGGCAGGCAAGTAGCAGTTGGGCTGGGAACGGCGAGGTCCCTGTTGAACTCCGAGGGGACGTGCACTCGGCAAGCGCCTCTGGTGGCCGGGACTCGGCTTGGAGTTGGACGGGTGCCACCAGCTGGGGTTCGACGTCCAGTGTCCAGGTCGGGGCGGCCACTGTGGGCTCCAAACGCACCTCCGGTGTCTCCTTTGCAGACACGTGCTGGATCCCCCAGGAGCTCTGCGTCCGCGTCACGGGTACAACCTCAGGGTCGGTGACCTATCGCCGAGGAGGACGGGCTTGCGCTGGTCCCGGGAGGGGAAGGCGGCGAAGCAGGGCGGATTCTGAATGGCTCTGGACCAGCGGGGCTGGCCCGGGAGTGAGCTGCGGGGCGCAGGCTGGGCTGGGCCCGGGTGACCCCAGCCATAGCCCTGAGCTCCTGGGGCCACTGCGAGGGGCTTTCCCCCGGGGCCTCCCCTCGTGCCGCTGCCTCCCTGGGCTCAGTCAGGGCCGAGGACTGGGACGTCACACAGCGCCCCCGAGCAGACAGATTCCCGTCTGGACCCCGGGGAGCAGTGCTGGCCACGGCAGAGGCGCGGCCCGTTGGTGTCTGGGTGGGATGGTGGGTTATCGTAGAGAGCTGCTTCTGCTTCTTTTTTTAAAAAAACGTATTTCTTTATTGATTTCAGAGAGGAAGGGAGCGGAGGGAGAAACATCCATGATGGGGGAGAATCATGGGTCGGCTGCCTCCGGCACGCCCCTCACTGGGGATCGAGCCTGCAACCCGGGCCTGTGCCCTGATGGGGAATCGAACCTGGGACCCTTCAGTCTGCAGGCCGATGCCCTATCCACTGAGCTAAACTGGCCAGGGCGGGTGCTGCTTCTTTTAAAAAAATCTATTTTTATTGATTTCAGAGAGGAAGGGAGAGGGAGAAACATCCATGATGAGAGAGAATCGTGGGTCGGCTGTCTCCGGCACGCCCCTCACTGGGGATCGAGCCTGCAACCCGGGCCTGTGCCCTGACCGGGAATCGAACCGTGACCTCCTGGTTCCTAGGTCGATGCTCAACCACGGAGCCACGCCGGCCGGGCTAGGGGGCTTCTTAAATGGGGGAGACAGAGCCCCCGAGGACCTCTTTGGTTCCTGACTTCCATCCCCACGAGAGCGCCAGGGAGGGCGGAGGGAGCCTTCTTGGTCTTACCGCACCGGAGCCCAGGTGGCCAGGGGCCCGCCCCTTCTCTTCCCCCGGAGCCAGCTGCCCGGGGGCAGGGGCCAGAGTGTGCTTGGCTGGAGCTGAGCTGGCAGTGCCCACGCTGTCCCTCAGAGCTCACGCCTGGGGCGGGGGGGGGGGGGGCACTTGCTGTTTCCAGACTCTGATTAGCCCTGTCATTGCGGCTGGGACGGCCGCTCCCTGTCCCCAGGAGAGGCTCTCCCAGGCCTCGTTTTTGCAGTTCCCGCCCACACCCCGGAGAGCGCGGCGCGGCGCGGAGAGGCAGGCGCTGGAAGTGGTGTCCCTGTGTGGGTTGGTGGGGAGCCAGGCTGCCCGCTGGGGTGTGGGCCCCGTACCGGGTGCCGGTTCTCCCTGCTGCTCCCTGTTCTTGCTCCCACGGGGGGCCTGTGGGAGCTTCTGGATTCGGGGTCTCTGGGTGGGACGAGGGTGGGGTGGCAACATGTGCCCAGAAAGTCCCAGAACGGGGACCGCGACCGGGTGGAGTCTTGCCAGGTCCATGTCTGTCTCGCGTGTGATGGATGTCTTGGAGAGCCACCGTCCGCCAGGCGACACCTGGCACGAGAGCCGGTGACCTGGTGGCAGCTGCCCGGGCCCAGTGCCCACGGTGCCCCACGTGGCTGCGGGGCACGGCTGGTGGATGAGTTGTTGCCTGGAGAGATGGTTGGATTGGTAGATGGGTGGATGATGGTTCGATGGATGGGTGGATGGATAGATGGATGGATGGATGGGTGGATGATGGATGATGGATGGATGGATGATGGATGGATGATGGATGGATGGATGGATGGATGATGGATGGATGATGGATGGATGGATGGATGGATGATGGATGGATGATGGATGGATGGATGGATGGGTGGATGATGGATGATGGATGGATGGATGATGGATGGATGGGTGGATGATGGATGATGGATGGATGGATGATGGATGGATGGGTAGATGCATAGATGGATGGATGGATGGATGGATGGGTGGATGGGTGGATGATGGTTCGATGGATGGGTGGATGGATAGATGGATAGATGGATGGGTGGATGATGGATGATGGATGGATGATGGGTGGATGGATGATGGATGGATGGGTAGATGCATAGATGGATGGATGGATGATGGATGGATGGGTAGATGCATAGATGGATGGATGGATGGATGGATGGGTGGATGGGTGGATGATGGTTCGATGGATGGGTGGATGGATAGATGGATAGATGGATGGGTGGATGATGGATGATGGATGGATGATGGGTGGATGGATGATGGATGGATGGGTAGATGCATAGATGGATGGATGGATGGATGGATGGATGGGTGGGTGGATGGGTGGATGATGGTTCGATGGATGGGTGGATGGATAGATGGATAGATGGATGGGTGGATGATGGATGATGGATGGATGGGTAGATGCATAGATGATGGATGGATGGATGGATGGGTGGGCGGATCTGTCCCGGAACATCATCCTGTTGGTCGCCTCGGCCACACTCCAGATCCCAGGCTCAGCGATACAGCATCCTCCCAGGCTCCGAGCTGAGAAAAGCGTAAAATAGGACCGGAAGGGCGGGCTGATGTGGGCACCGCCTCACCCGAGGCGACCCCAGCATCCCTGGGACTCGGCCTCGGACCTAGTTAGCCGGCCTCCTTCCCCCGACCAGGGGCCTCGGGGGTCACTACGTAAACCGTGGTGGGGGGTTCAGGGCAGAATCACGCCCTCGGGAATTAATTGTATATTGCGCCCAAAGCGTGTGTGTGTGTGTGTGTGTGTGTGTGTGTGTGTGTGTGTGTTTATTGTGACTTTATCTTGTTGAAAAAGTGCTTACTTGTGATTTTGTGGATATTACTGGCCGTGGAGTCCTCTTATTTGGGGTTTTACACCACAGAGATATTAGAAATTTGCTGTTTTATTCTTACCTTCTTAGTAAAAATCCTTTTATCGCACAATGGGTAATTTATATCCATTACCAGGCCTTTCAATCCTTTTCAGCGGCTGTCAGCCGTCGGCTCCGCGATGATTAATGTGATCTAATAATAGGGTGCCGTTCTATTACCTTAGCACAACACACACCAACATCCCACTCGGATCTCCCAAATTCATAGCTTCCTGTAACATTTGTGTTGAAAGACAGGATTACTATTTCTCAAAGCTGATCCCCCCCCTCGAACATACTTAATGAGATTCACCATTCCTGGCCTGGGTAACCCGGTCGTGCGATTGGGCTTGGCGGCGGGAGCCTGACGCGGCGGGCGGGCGGGCGGGGGCGTTGTTGCGATTTGTCAGGGAGGCGCTGGGCCGTCCCCCAGATCTGCCTCTGCTGGGCCCGGCTGTTTGCCTTGAAGAAGAAGAAAAAAAAAAAAATCGCGGGGTCCCCGGTCCCTTCTGACGCGTGATAAGGGGGCGTGTTTCAGACCCAAAGGCACAGAGGATGTCTTTGGCTCAAAGGCTCCTTTCCTCTCTGCCCTGTTTCATCCTCCTCCTGCTGTCGCCTGTCCTGGTCACCTGGTGGGCAGGAGGGGCCGCAGAGCCCGGCAGCAGGTTAAACCCTTTCCGGGAGCGCCCCTTCCTGCACCCCATTCTCCCCACCCCCACCTGCTCGGGCTCAGCCTCCGCGGGTCTCAGGCGGGTGGCTCGGCTCCGCCTCTGCGCCTGGACCTTTCAGGCCGGGGGGATGCTCGGCTGTGGGGCCGTCCTGGTCACTGGAAGGTGTTTAGGGGCCTCCCTGACCTGCACCCCCTTGATGCTGGCAGTGTACCCCCATCCCCACCGTAACAACCAAAAAGGTCCCCAGAAGTGACCCTAGGTCCCCGAGGCCACCACAGTCACCCCTCTTTGCGAACTCCCGGTCCAAGGTGATGGGAACACGGCAGGTGTTTTGGGGTGTGTGTGTGGGGGGGTTCCGGTCGGAGTCCCTGGAAGCGAAGACGTGTGGAGATGGCCACTCGCTACATCCCCTTCCTTCTGCCCGCCCACCACGCTGTCACACAGCCCGGCCCCAGCCTGGGCCCGAGTCTTATCTTCTTCCACTTAAATCCCATTATAATCACACCTGTGACTGATAACATTCCACCTTTTCAAAGGGCTTTAGAGTCTGTGTCATCCAAGGATGACATTATTGTAGTGCCGGCGAGATGTGTTCAAACAATTACGCACTCAGCCCGATGTGGGGAGGGGTGTCCTTCTGTCCTGTGCATCTGCCCCCACAGCCCTGGACCCCTCACGGGGCGTGTGAAGACACAGGCTCTGCCCTCGAACCACTCAGCTCTGGAGGCAGATTGACCATTTGGGCGTCTTAGGGCGAGAGGGCAGGAGTGGGGGGGTGCAGGGAGCTCTGGATCGGGGAGGGAGAGAAGGAGAGAGATCCTCGTTTTTGATTCAGATCAAAGATTATTGCTCCAACATTGGCTCGAAAGATGCAATCAGCCGAGATCAGAAAAAGCATTTTGAATACACATTTATATGGAGATACTTGAATCTTGATACTTGTGCACCTACAGACATCGACATATTTAAATCGAGGAGCAAGAAGACGAGAAAGGAATTTTTTGCCATAAAAACGTTGCCCGCAGGATTTGCCCTCAGATGATTCTGCCGCGTTGGAGTGGGTCTTGGTACCCTGGGCATTTCCACAGGAGACCCTCCCGTTTGTTGGTACAGCTGATCCTTGGTGATAACCACAGAGGGGATGACTCAGACTGACCCTCCTGGTAGGAGGGTTTCCAATACATTGCGCTGTCTGACTCAGGATGCATCTTGGAGACGCACTCCTTGATGGTTCTGGCCTGTCATCCCCCACTGGGTTGTAAACCTGGAGGGAGGAGGGCCTCGCGCGTATTGTTCAGTGTTATTTTCCTGAGTCCTGAAGGGGTGCCTGTTTCGTAGTAGGTTCTCAGTAAAACTTTGGTGACCGGAAGGGTGGATGGGTGACTGGATGAATGGATGATGGATAATGGATGGATGGGTGTGGATGGATGGATGGATGGGTGGATGGATAGATATAGATGGTTGGATGGTTGGATGTGTGGATGGATGGATAATGGATTGATGGATGGATGGATAGATGGGTGTATGAGTTGTTGCATGGATAGATGGGTGTATGAGTTGTTGCATGGATAGATGGGTGGATGATGGTTTGATGGATGAGTGGATGGATAGATGTATGGATAGATGGATGGATGGATGGGTGGATGATGGATGGATGATGGATGGATGGATGATGGATGGATGGATAGATATAGATGGTTGGATGGTTGGATGGCTGGATGTGTGGATGTATGGATAATGGATGGATGGATGGATAGATGGGTGTATGAGTTGTTGCATGGATAGATGGTTGAATTGGTAGATGGGTGGATGATGGTTTGATGGATGGGTGGATGGATAGATGTATGGATAGATGGATGGATGGATGGATGGATGATGGATGGATGATGGATGGATGATGGATGGATGGATGATGGATGGATGGGTAGATGCATAGATGATGGATGGATGGGTGGATAGATAGATGGGTGTATGAGTTGTTGCATGGATAGATGGTTGGATTGGTAGATGGGTGGATGATGGTTTGATGGATGGGTGGATGGATAGATGGATGGATGGATGGATGGATGGGTGGATGATGGATGATGGATGGATGATGGATGGATGGATGATGGATGGATGGGTAGATGCATAGATGATGGATGGATGGGTGGATGTGTGATGTGGTCCCACGTGCAGGCATGGAGAGTACCTGTCCATTGAAAAACTTACTCCCAGTAATGAGCATAAAAAGTCACCCACCTTTGACTTTTAAGTGATTGCACAATGGACATTACAGCAGGACCAGTGAGACCATAATAAAGAAGAGACACGAATGACCTCTGAACCTGGCCACCCATGGCAAAGGTATGGACTCTGGAACCTGATGTCCCCATGGCCGTGAGTCAGGGCCATTGTGGCACCTCAGTTTTCTCATCTACAGATTGGGGATGACAGGAGCGACGACGCGGGAGGTTACCCAGTCATCGTTACACGTGTGACAATAATGCCTGCCCCCGTCGGCATTCCATGCGCGTGTGCTGCTGTTAATGTCCGTGGTTTCCTTGTCTCCGGGCATCCTTCCTTTTCCCTCTCCTCAGGATTAAAGAAGTACAGGCCGTTCTTGGAGAGTTAGCCTTCCCTCTTGGACTCCTTCCAGGGCCCTGCACCCCGGGAGGTTGCCAGGCCGGCGGGCTTCCCAGCGCCCTGGGACTGTGGTTAGCCAGTTCCGAGCCGCCAGAGGGGTGGTGAGTTTTTCCAGCCAGCTCCCCCCCCCCCCCCCCGCCGCTTTGGGGAAGCAGCGCCGCTGACACGCCCCTGGGTTTGGGATTGGCTTGTTGTGTGGGGAGGGCATTTCTGGGGCGGACGCCACGCGGTCCCAGTGGGTGCGGACACCCAACACGTGCACGGGAGGGGAGGTCCTGGGCGACTCCCTGCCACCCCCGGGTGAGTGAGACGGCCCCACGTCATGGCCCGGTTTTACATTTTCCGCATTCACGGCAATGGACTCCTTTGCTGTGGGTTTATTATGTATGCAAATATCTTGCTGATAAATTACATGTGTAATTGAACCATCGTAACCACGGCCAGTCAGCGACAACATGTAATTAAACTCACCCTTGAAGTCATTGAACTTTCCCATCCCCGACGAGACCGTTGACCACTCCAAGGAGGGGGTGCCTCCCGGTATGAGCCACGGGAGCGCGGGCCTGGCCTTGTCCCCGCTAAATATTCCCACCCGGCCCTTCCCAGAGAGCCCTGGCCAGGCCCGCCCGGGGTAAGAGCCTGCCCGCCCCCGCCCCATCTTGTTAAATCCCCTCAGCAACCCACTGCGCAGAAAATGAACTGAGGCTTAGCAGAGATGCTTACCTCGCTTGAGTCACACACCTGCCCATGGCTACACCAGGAGGCCTGAGCCGGTCCCTGACCCAAGCCTCGCTCTCCTCACCGTCCCTGTAAAGGAGATCACTCAGAGATGGCTCTTTAAAAAAAAAAAAATAAGTTTTTTGATTTCAGAGACAAAGGGAGAGGGACATAGAAACATCCATGATGAGAGAGAATCATGGATCGTCTGCCTCCTGTACGCCCCCCACTGGGGATGGAGCCCGCAACCCGGGCCTGTGCCCTGACCGGGAATGGAACCGTGACCTCCTGGTTCATAGGTCGACCCTCAACCCCTGAGCCACGCCGGCCGGTTGGGGGCCGGAGACGGCCCTTTACAGGGCAGCTCACTGGGTTTTGCAGCCCCAGGGCAGGTCCTGGTGCGAAGTTTCTGTGATTCTAGGGAGATGTGACGGTGTCCCTGGGAGAGGTGACACATGGAGGCACGGAGTGAGGGTGGGGGACGTGCTAGGTGAGCCGAGCTTCCTTTATATCTCGTACTGGGGCTCCCCCACTACTACATGGGGTTGCGTCCCGGTAAACCCACCCTAAGCTTCCTTTATGCCTCATTCCGGGGCTCCCCCCCTACTACATGGGGTTGTCTCCCGGTAAACCCACCCTAAGCTTTTTTATGTCTCATTCCGGGGCTTCCCCCTACTACATGGGGTTGTCTCCCGGTAAACCCACCCTAAGCTTCCTTTATATCTCATACCGGGGCTCCCCCCTACTACATGGGGTTGTCTCCCGGTAAACCACCCTAAGCTTCCTTTATGTCTCATTCCGGGGCTCCCCACTACTACATGGGGTTGTCTCCCGGTAAACCCACCCTAAGCTTTTTTATGTCTCATTCCGGGGCTCCCCACTACTACATGGGGTTGTCTCCCGGCAAACCCACCCTAAGCTTCCTTTATGTCTCATTCCGGGGCTCCCCCACTACATGGGGGTTGTTTCCTGGTAAACCCACCCTAAGCGGAAGATGCTGGAAGTAGAAAATGCACTTAGGGTGCCTCCCCTGCCCAGCACCACCGCCCAGCCCAGCCCCCCCCCCACCCCGCCTGCCAGGACACTCGCTGAGCTGCTGTCAGAAGCCCCCGCGAGGCCCGTCGTACGATGAAGCGTTGAAGGGCGCTGTGATTTTCCGTGGGAACCACTTTCCCGCCTTGCAAAGCCGCAGCCTGCAAGCTGAACCGTCACGCGTCGGGTGTGGTCTGGGCCCTGCGCCCTGTGCTGTGTGCCCGGCAGGGACACCCCCGGGTCTAACGCTGTCGGGGTGGGTGTTGGGGCCTCCGGGACACCCCTCCGCCCTGGACCCCTCCCTAAGCCCGTGTCACCGAGCTTTCGTTTGAGGAAGACCCGAGGGCAGGGTCAGAGCTGTCATCTGGGATGGAGAACGTCCCGGTCGTCTCTGTGGCCAGGTGCCCCCGCCCTCCGTGCCACGGGGAGGCCTCCGTGGGGCAGGCCTGGGGCCGGGCGGCGCGGCGGGCACTGAAGTCACCGTGGGCAGCTGCTGGCGCTTAGCGACCGCTCTCCGAGTGCCAGGCGCCGGCCTCCTCCTGGGCCATGACCTCACGCGGGCGGGCGGCCTCGGGACAAAGCCCTGTGTTCAGCCGCTTCTGCGCGTCCGAGCATCTGAGCCGCCTCCCCGATGCCCACAGCCGAGCCCTGGCCCCGCCGGGGGAGGGCGGCGAGGGTCACCGTGGGGCAGGCCCTGGGCGCGGTGGGCGCGGTGGCCGCGGCGGCCTGGGGGGTGGTTTGGGGACGAACACTGATGGGGCGTGCCCCATGCAGGTGAGGGGCCTGGCCCAGGGGAGCCCCGGATGCCCGTGTTTGGGACCTGCCGGGACCTCCTCCCAGCTGTGCAGCGGTGGGTGAGGGGGGCAGGGAGCCGGCAGGGAGAGGGGCCGGTCTCTCCGGTCCAGGTCCTGCTTCTGTGGCTGCTGCTTGACACCACAGAGACCTGCTGGGCGGGGCACAGCTCCCCCTCTGCCTGCCCCCCGGCCCCCGCCCCCATCCCCTGACCCCCTGGGAACAAGGCCCACACCGGGGTGTAGGAGACGTCGCATTGCAGCTTGTCCTCCTCCTGCTCACGTGGGGTGCTTGGGTCATGGGGGTTTGGGGATTGGAGGCTTCCAAGGAGCATCGGGGCCCTTTGTCCCCCCTTCAGCCCTCACGGAGACGCCTGCTGTGAGCCTGAGCACCCCTCCCCAGCGCCCCTGCCCTGGGCCCCACCCCAGCGCCCCTGCCCTGGGCCCCTACCCCAGCGCCCCTGCCCTGGACCCCTACCCCAGCGCCCCTGCCCTGGGCCCCTACCCCAGCGCCCCTGCCCTGGGCCCCTACCCCAGCGCCCCTGCCCTGGGCCCCTACCCCAGCGCCCCTGCCCTGGGTCCCTACCCCAGCGCCCCTGCCCTGGACCCCTACCCCAGCGCCCCTGCCCTGGACCCCTACCCCAGCGCCCCTGCCCTGGGCCCCTACTCCAGCGCCCCTGCCCTGGGCCCCTACCCCAGCGCCCCTGCCCTGGGCCCCTACCCCAGCGCCCCTGCCCTGGGCCCCTACCCCAGCGCCCCTGCTCTGGGCCCCTACCCCAGCGCCCCTACCCCAGCTCCCCTACCCCAGCTCCCCTACCCCAGCGCCCCTGCTCTGGGCCCCTACCCCAGCTCCCCTACTCCAGCGCCCCTGCCCTGGGCCCCTACCCCAGCGCCCCTGCCCTGGGCCCCTACCCCAGCGCCCCTGCCCTGGACCCCTACCCCAGCGCCCCTGCCCTGGGCCCCTACCCCAGCGCCCCTGCCCTGGACCCCTACCCCAGCGCCCCTGCCCTGGGCCCCTACCCCAGCGCCCCTGCCCTGGACCCCTACCCCAGCGCCCCTGCCCTGGGCCCCTGCCCTGGGCCCCTACCCCAGCGCCCCTGCCCTGGGCCCCTACCCCAGCGCCCCTGCCCTGGGCCCCTACCCCAGCGCCCCTGCCCTGGACCCCTACCCCAGCGCCCCTGCCCTGGGTCCCTACCCCAGCGCCCCTGCCCTGGGCCCCTTACCCCAGCTCCCCTACCCCAGCGCCCCTGCCCTGGGCCCCTACCCCAGCTCCCCTACCCCAGCGCCCCTGCTCTGGGCCCCTACCCCAGCGCCCCTACCCCAGCTCCCCTACCCCAGCGCCCCTGCCCTGGGCCCCTACCCCAGCGCCCCTGCCCTGGAACCCTACCCCAGCGCCCCTGCCCTGGGCCCCTACCCCAGCGCCCCTGCCCTGGAACCCTACCCCAGCGCCCCTGCCCTGGGCCCCTACCCCAGCGCCCCTGCCCTGGGCCCCTGCCCCAGCGCCCCTACCCCAGCGCCCCTGCCCTGGGCCCCTACCCCAGCGCCCCTGCCCTGGGCCCCTTACCCCAGCTCCCCTACCCCAGCGCCCCTGCCCTGGGCCCCTACCCCAGCTCCCCTACCCCAGCGCCCCTGCTCTGGGCCCCTACCCCAGCGCCCCTACCCCAGCTCCCCTACCCCAGCGCCCCTGCCCTGGGCCCCTACCCCAGCGCCCCTGCCCTGGAACCCTACCCCAGCGCCCCTGCCCTGGGCCCCTACCCCAGCGCCCCTGCCCTGGGTCCCTACCCCAGCGCCCCTGCCCTGGGCCCCTACCCCAGCGCCCCTGCCCTGGGCCCCTGCCCCAGCGCCCCTACCCCAGCGCCCCTGCCCTGGGCCCCTACCCCAGCGCCCCTGCCCTGGGCCCCTACCCCAGCGCCCCTGCCCTGGGCCCCTACCCCATTGTCCCTGCCCTGGGCCCCTACCCCAGTGCCCCTGCCCTGGGCCCCCGTGTGATTCAGGCTGAGGATCCCGAGCCGGTGTCTGTAGCCGAGAGCAGAGGGGCAGCGAAGCTCACCCCCCGATGAGGGTGGAGATGCCCGGCTGTGAGGCGAGGCCCCGGCAGGAAGTCCTCCGCCGGCCCTGGGCTGAGACTGCCCCCTCCACCCCCCAAGAGGTTTCCGGAAGGGCCTCGAGCTCGGACCAGGCACCTTCCCTCCGTCTGTCCGAGTTCTGTCCTCCCCTGACGAGGGGGTGCTGATGCGAGGCTGATGGGGACCCGCCCGGGATGCAGTGAGGCACCTGAGGGCTGAGGTCTTTCCAGACGCCACATGGGCTCTCGGTGAGCCCGCCACCACCCCCCTCCGTTTACCTCCGTTTTCAGAGAGGAAGGGAGAGGGAGAGAGAGAAACATCAGTGAGGGGAGAGAATCACGGATCGGCTGCCTCCTGCACACCCCCGCTGGGGATCGAGCCCACAACCCGGGCATGTGCCCTGACCGGGAATCGAACTCTGACCTCCTGGTTCCTAGGTCGGCGCTCAGCCCCTGAGCCAGGCCGGCCGGGCATCCCCATGGCTGTGGGAATGAGATCTCCTAACGCTGGTGGCTCTGGGTGGGGACCTTGACATTGTCAGCTGCAGAAGAAGGGTTTGCTGGCTCCGTCAAAGAACGTCTTGTAACCTGGGGACATGTCACAGTGGAGGTCTCGGGGTTCCCGGGGGGAACCTGTTCCCATTCAGGTCCCAGCCAGACCTGGGGGTGCGCTGGGCAGGGATCGGGGGTCTGCATTTCCCAGCAGCGTCCATGTGGCTGCAGGTGCCCTGGGTCGTAGGCACGCCCACCTTTCCTGGGGGGACCCCCGCCTGGCCTGGCCTTCAGACTCTGGACGCTGTTGCTTCTTCCTTCCCAGCGGAGGGACTTGGGTCAGACGTTCCGAGTTCCCGGACCTCAATTTTCTCGGCAATAAAACGAGAAATTAGGTCTCGATGGCTCCTAAGAGTCCCTTCAATTCTGAAGTTCTGGCGCATTAAAAATAAGCTGCATTTTTGGGCTGGAAAATTACCCTTTCCCCTGAAGGGGGCCTGGGAGACGGAGAGAGAGCGAGCCGCCTGGGCGCGGGCGCCGCGGTGCGCGGCCAAGGTCACGGAGAGGGCCCGCGTGAGAGAACCGGCGTCTTTATCGTAACCGCGCGTTGGCATTGCTGGGTGCTCCCTGGATCAGAGCACGAGGACCCGCGGTCACGCCGCCCACCTTCCCCCTCGGCACGCTGTCGCACTCGTGGTGGGCAGGGTGACATGCCCCGCGCATTTCAATAGGCAAGCTCGGGACACGATCATTTATTATTGTCTGTATTATTATTATTTATTATTATTTTCAGGGATTTCTCTTCTGTGGGTTTGAAATCTGGGGCCTTGATGAATCCTGCATGAATATTCTTTCCTAGTCACGTTGGCCATCGAGACACAAAGAAATAGCCCAAAACCCTGTCCCCGTCCCGTGCCTCTTTGATGCCGTGCGTGTTTATTAAGAATTTTAAAAAATATATATTTTTACTGATGTCAGAGAGGAAGGGAGAGGGAGAGAGAGAGATAGAAACATCCGTGATGAGAGAGAATCATGGATCGGCTGCCTCCTGCACGCCCCCCACTGGGGATGGAGCCCGCCACCCGGGCCTGTGCCCCGACCGGGAATCGAACCCTGACCTCCTGGTTCCTAGGTCGATGCTCAGCCCCTGAGCCACGCCGGCCGTGTGTGTGTGTGTGTGTGTGTGTGTGTGTGTGTGTGTGTGTCTAACACCAAGTTCACTGTGGATGCGAGAAGACGTCCGCCAGCTGCCGGGGCATAGGTGGGGGTCCCGCTGACGCTTGCAGGGGCCAGGAGAGCCGGGCGGGAAGGCGGTTTGGCGTTACGCGCAATAACGGGGTGTCTTGAGATGAGGGACTCTGGGCCAGCGGCACCAGGGTGTGGCCCCAGGATTTCCCAGGAGAATCCAGGGAGCAGACGCGTCGCAGGCCGGTTTGGCAAGGGTAGCAGCGCGGCCGCAGCCCGCTAGACCAGTGGTCGGCAAACTGCGGCTCGCGAGCCACGTGCGGCTCTCTGGCCTCTTGGGTGTGGCTCTTCCACAAAATACCACGGCCTGGGCGGGTCTATTTTGAAGAAGTGGCGTTCGAAGAAGTTTAAGTTTAAAACATGTGGCTCTCCAAAGAAATTTCCATCGTTGTCCTGTTGATATTTGGCTCTGTGGACGAATGAGTTTGCCGACCACTGGGCTAGCCGATCCCGCATCCGTTTTTATGAGTGAGGTAGGAAGGGGCACGGCTCGGGAAGAGTGAGGATAAACATAATGTCCCGTAATTACCCATTACGCCGCGGGACCCAGGTGCCGCTTTTATTGCCTTAAAAATGGAACGCGTCAGAACAGGAAATGGCTGCTTTTTTATATCAAAAAAGCCCTTTTTTTTGAAAAATCATAAAACGCCTAATCTAATCCGCCGTATAATTCTAATGAGCGTAGCCAGCCGCCTCCTCGCGCCGTGTGGGATGGAAGGTCATCCGTGTCCGCCGGTCAGGCTCCGGGGCGGCGCGTGGAGACGAGGCGAGCCGTCCGTAGGGCTCCGGCCTCGGGGGGACGCTCGTGACGGGCAGCGCTGGCCATCGCCGTGTGTTCTGAGCCCAGCGGAGTTCGAGCCGCTCCTGTGACGCCCTCCCCGAGGGCCCTCCGTCTCACGGTGGCAGGTGCGGGGGGCGGGGTGGGGTCAGGATCTGCCTGGCCCGTTGCCCGTCCCGTTTAGGCACGTGGGCGCAGGGTCACGGCCCACGGGGCCGTCTGCTGGATGCCCCTGCCACGCTGTGTCATTTCCTCAAATTTCCGGGAAGCCCCCTTTTTCTGTGTTTTTTTTTTTTGTTGTTGGTTGTTTGTTTTGTGAATCCTCATCGAGGATATTCTTTCTGTTGATTTTTAGGGAGAGTGGAAGGGAGGGAGGGAGAGGGAGGCAGAGAGAGAGAGAGAGAGAGAGAGAGAGAGAGAGAGAGAGAAGCATCGATGTGAGAGAGACACCTCGATTGGTTGCCTCCTGCTGTTGCCAGCTGATGGTGAACCTGCAACCCAGGTACGTGCCCTTGACCTGGACTCGAACCTGTAACCCTTTGGGGCATGGGCCGGGGCTCCACCCACTGAGCTCGCCGGTCAGGGCACATCCTCCCTATGTGCTGTCCGCCGTCTCTCTGCCCCCCGTGGTGTTCCTCGCTCCGTGTTGCTTGGCCGTTTCTCGTCTCGGCCTCAGCGTGCTGTGCGCGGGCACGTCGCGGGCACCTCGGGCGGCTGCCGCCAGCCTCGTTACGGAGAAGGATTGCCCGGTGGGTCCGGGGAACGGCCGGCAGTGGACCCGAATCACGAGGCTGAAAGTGATATTGCCGACGGGAGGTCGTTTTCCCAGCCGAGGGGCAGTAGTTTGCCGCTCTAAACGGCACGCCGCCGTCAGTGTACGTTTTATTAAACCATTTAAGGAACTTGGGAGCCATTTCATTTAAACTTCCTGCCTGACGCTGCTCACAAAAGAGGCCGGGAGCAATGTGCAGAAACACCCCGGGTGCCCGGCGGGATGGGCACAGCTGGGAGCCGGGCCAGGCTGTGCCCGGTCCTTGCTCACACAAGTGGGAGTGTGTGCGTGTGTGTGCATGTGTGTGCGCATGCATGTATGTGTGTATGTGTGTGCATATCTGTGTGCATATGTGTTCATGTGTGCGTGCGAATGTGTGCATGCATGGCACGTACAGGCGTGTGTGTACACGAGGGATGTGTGCATGCACGTGGATGCACGTGTGCTTGCATGTACACGAGCATGTGCATGTGCGTATGCACACATGTTCATGAGTATACGCGCCTGTAAATGCGTGTGTGTGTGAGCGTGAGGGTGTATACTTTAGCTCCAGAGTGCCCGCTGCCCTGCACGTATGTGAATTTCACACTCACCTTTGTGCCCGTGAATTAGGGGGTCAGGGTCCCAGGCCTTTATCGTCGGGAGTGACGGGCAGAATGGAGTCAGTCGGTCTCTTGGCTGCCTCAGCCCGCACCGGTGGTCTTCGGTAGGTGGCCCTCCTTCTGCGAAGTTATATAACCACGCCGCCGTCTCATCGGAAACTATATTTAGGAGGCAGAGAAACGTGCGAGCTATTCGTTCCGATTAAATTTTTTATTATGCACTCTCCTTTCGGATTGACAACTATTAATATTAAAGAGCTCGGCCAAATTGAAATTTGTGTTGCTGGAGAGACTGAAATATAATGTGTGATGCTGACGGGGAAAGCCGAGGGGATGGGGAACGACCGGGCTGGGTGCGACAGGTCCCAGCAGGTGCCGTGTGCTGCGTGACCCCAGCCCCGCTGTGCCCTGCGCAGGGATGGGGGTGGGGGCTTCCGGAGAGGCGACACACGGTGAGGGCGGGAGCACGCTGCGGCACGTCGTGCGGACACCTGTCATCACGCCTGTCTGTATCCGTGTTTCCTCCGTCACCGGCGAGAAGGCCGGGGCGAAGCGGAGAAAGCCATTCCCCACAGTGCGCGTGCGTGTACACGAGTGACGTGTGCATGCACGTGTATGCAGGTGTGCGCGTGCGTCACCGGCGTGATGATGACGGGGATGGGCCCAGCTTCTTCAGACGCCCGGGAGCGGTTGTCTGAGTGTCCCCACATCCCCGGGAGGTGGCAGGTCTGTCTGTCCTGTAAGAGGGAGGACCACGCCCATGGCCACGTGGGGCGTTCCAGCTCTGACTCTGCAGCAGGCGGGCCCTGGGCTAGCCCTGGGGCTTCATGTTGCACTGACTGCCACATGCAGGAGCCCGCAAGGTGGGCACAGAGCTGGCAGGGCTGCAGAGGTCGGACTCCGGCAGGAGACGGGGGTGTCTGGGTCCACACAGCCTCGGGGTGACATGGGACATGGGCAATTGAAAGTGTCCTCTTTGGGAGTCTACCCCTTTATTTTTCCTTTTTTAAAAAATTTTTATCTTCGGGAGTGACGGGCAGAATGGAGTCGGTCTTTTGGCTCCAGATTGATTTCAGAGAGGAACAGAGAGGGAGAGACGAACATCCTGGATGAGAGAGAACCATGGATTACTTGCCTCCTGCACGCCCCACACTGGGGATGGAGCCCACAACCTGGGCCTGTGCCCTGACCGGGAATCGAACCGTGACCTCCTGGGTCATATAGGTCGATGCTCAGCTATGGAACCACACTGGCCAGGCAGAGTCCATCACTTTGTAGAGCTGAAGGTGAGGCCACAGCCCACGAGTCCCTCCTGTGCGCTGGTCCCTCCGGGGCTGGCCCTCTCCTACCACTGCCAGCCTCCCCCTGCCTCCAGCTCCTCCGGCTGTGCCCTGTGTCTGGAAGGTCCACTCCCTCCCCGTTGTCCGGGCAAGCTCCCCAGTGGCGGGGGCTGCAGTGTCCTCGGCTGGGACCCCACGCTGTCCCCTGGCGCAGAGTAGGTCCACGCCACACGTTCCCTGATTTATTTTGACAGGGTCACGTCAATTCTTTCCTGCACATTTTTTTTTTTTTAAATCCTCACCCAAGGATATTTTTTTCCATTGATTTCTAGAGAGAGTGTGAGGGAGGGAGGGTGGAGGGGAAGAGAGAGAGAGAGAAACATCGACGTGAGAGAGAAACATCGACGTGAGAGAGAGAGACTTTGATCAGCTGCCTCCCGCACGCACCCCGAGCGGGACTGGGGAGCCGGCCACCAAGGCCCCTGCCTTTGACCAGGAATCAAACCCGTGGCCCCGTGGTCCACAGGCCGACGCTCCAACCACTGAGCGACAGGCCAGGGCATCCTCCCCATTTTGATGTCCGATTCATTCATTGCCAAACGTGCACATCGTTCGCCCACTCTGTGACTTGCTCACAAAAATCTGTGTGCTGAGCAATGGCTTCCCCTCACTGGCCGCTCCAATGCTAGACTCTGTGCTCCGGAGGGCCCGTGGCTCGCTGGCGGTCCCCTCCCCCCCGCCGCCCCCGGCGGGCGCCGGCCTTCCCCAGGGGGACTTCCGGAAAGAGATGCTCATTTGCATCCCTGGGAGTGCAGCTTGGAGTTTCTTCCTTCTCTGGAGCAGGACGAGATGGGGCCCTCATCCCCCTGCCCCCCACTTCCCGCCTCCAAACCCTGTCTGTCTCCCCCGAGCCTGGTGGCTCCGGTAGAGCGTCATCCTGTGAACCAAAAGTTTCCGGCTTCAGTCCCTGGTTGGGGCACGTACGGGAGTCAGCTGATGGATATTTCTCTCTCTCATCAGTGTTTCTCTCTCTCTCATCAGTGTTTCTCTCTCTCTCTCTCATCAATGTTTCTCTCTCTCTCTCTCTCTCATCAATGTTTCTCTCTCTCTCTCTCTCTCATCAATGTTTCTCTCTCTCACATCAGTGTTTCTCTCTCTCTCTCACACACACCAATGTTTCTCTCTCCCTCCCTCTCTCTCTCTCTCTCATCAATGTTTCTCTCTCTCTCTCTCACATCAGTGTTTCTCTCTCCCTCCCTCTCTCTCTCATCAATGTTTCTCTCTCCCTCCCTCTCTCTCTCTCATCAATGTTTCTCTCTCTCTCTCTCTCATCAATGTTTCTCTCTCTCTCATCAATGTTTCTCTCTCTCTCTCTCATCAATGTTTCTCTCTCCCTTCCCCCCTCTCTCTCTCATCAATGTTTCTCTCTCTCTCTCTCATCAATGTTTCTCTCTCTCTCTCTCATCAATGTTTCTCTCTCTCTCATCAATGTTTCTCTCTCTCTCTCTCATCAATGTTTCTCTCTCCCTTCCCCCCTCTCTCTCACATCAGTGTTTCTCTCTCTCTCTCTCATCAATGTTTCTCTCTCTCTCACATCAGTGTTTCTCTCTCTCTCCCTCATCAATGTTTCTCTCTCTCTCACATCAGTGTTTCTCTCTCTCTCTCACACACACCAATGTTTCTCTCTCCCTCCCTCTCTCTCTCTCTCTCTCTCATCAATGTTTCTCTCTCTCTCTCTCATCAATGTTTCTCTCTCTCTCTCTCATCAATGTTTCTCTCTCTCTCATCAATGTTTCTCTCTCTCATCAATGTTTCTCTCTCTCTCTCTCATCAATGTTTCTCTCTCTCTCTCATCAATGTTTCTCTCTCTCATCGATGTTTCTCTCTCATCAATGTTTCTCTCTCTCTCTCATCAATGTTTCTCTCTCATCAATGTTTCTCTCTCGCTCTCATCAATGTTTCTCTCTCTCTCTCTGTCTCTCTCATCAATGTTTCTCTCTCCCTCCCTCTCTCTCTCTCTCTCTCTCTCTCTCTCTCTCTGTCTCTCTCATCAATGTTTCTCTCTCTCTCTCTCTCTCTCTCTCTCTCATCAATGTTTCTCTCTCTCTCTCTCATCAATGTTTCTCTCTCTCTCTCTCTCTCTCTCTCTCAAAATCAGTAACAATATGTCCTCGGGGGAGGACTGAAAGACAAACCCGAGCCCTCTCACCCAACAGCGAGAGTACGCGCTTCCGTCTGCGGATCCGTTTTGAATTAAGACGGAAAAACCATGAAAACCAAAACGGCCAGGAATGTCTTGGCTTTGTGAGGCTCGTGCCGGGAAGGTTTCCTCGGAACCCGTGCCAACCAGCAGGCGTGGGCGCCCCGAGACGGAGACCCCTACGGGGCCGCTCTGGGCGCTGGCCTCCGTGGCATGGGTTCCAAAGCGGCTTTGACTCGGGACGCTGACAAAGTCGAAGGTGGGAACATTCTGGAACATCCAGTTCTGAAGACCCGCGGCCGGGCTAGTCCTTTTACGGAGGACGCGTCCCCCCGACGCAGCTGCGTGTGCCGCAGACGCTCACGCTCCTGGCTGGAGCCGGGAGTGAAATATGAACGTGCCTCTGACAATTTAGTACTTTTAATAAAGGATTTGTGAGCAAAAAGCTTAAGTACAAGAACCACAAAACATATAGATAAAAATATAGCCATAATCACACATCAGAGCCCGGAAAATTCATTACGCCGCGAACATCCGTAATTGAGGGAAGTTGAGGGAACCGGCGGGGAGATAATATATACGCCCGGATTCCTGGCGGCGCGGAGCCTTTTAGCCGGGATCAGGGCCTCGGCGTGCTGCAGGGGGTGTTTTATTGCCGCCGCGACGCTTTCCCGAGAAGGACGTGATTTATTGCCACCGAGCGCGCACGGCAACGTGAATTTGAATCTGGGTTTCTGGGAGAAGTTGACAATTAGTCCCCTCATATATATATTTACGGCTTTGGAAAATACTTGATGTTAAGATAATTTAAATGCCTTACCTGTTTCTGGATGGATGTGTGAAATACTGCCCTTTTGGAAAAATGGAAACACAAAAGAACTAGTCACCACCGAGTACGTGGGCACGGCCGTCGTGTTCAGGGGTGTCCGGACCTGGCGGGAACCGTGACCGGGGGGCCAGGGACCAGCCGGGAAAGGCATGGCCGTCCGCACCCTCGGGGGGCACTGGCCTCCATGAGAAGTGCGTTTCTTTTCTTTGTAAATATTTTTATTGATGTCACAGAGGAAGGGAGAGGGAGAGAGAGATAGAAGCATCCATGATGAGAGAGAATCACGGACCGGCTGCCTCCTGCACGCCCCTCACTGGGGATGGAGCCCGCAACCCGGGCCTGTGCCCCGACCGGGAATCGAACCCTGACCTCCTGGTTCCTAGGTCGGCGCTCAGCCGCTGAGCCCCGTGGCCGGCGGCATCTTTTCCTTCTTCTAGCGTTTTCTGGCTCCTGCATGGAAACACCCATTTGGGGTCTCAGTGGGGATCCAGGGGCGGGACTCAGGGACGACGCGCTGGGAAGGTGTGGCCGCCCTTCCTCCCTGCCCCGCCTCTGCCGCTGCAGCCAGTCCCTCTCATCCTGTCCTTACCCTTCCTCGTGGCTCTGGGACACGCAGGGTGGCCGGCAGGACACGGCTCGGAGGCTTCCCTTCCCCGTGAAAGCTCAGCCACACCGGATGACGCGGCAGGGGCACTGAGGTCGTCCAGTGGCCGTGAGGGCGGCGGCCTGACCTCTTGCTGTGGGAACCTTTCAGCCACTTGCTCCTTTACCCAGGGAGAGGGGGGAGGTCGGGGGGGGGGGGGACGTGGCCTCGCCTGGCAGACAGGGGCACAGCCCTTTCCCGTGGGCACGCGCCCCTGGCCTCCGGGGCGGCTCCGAGGACCTAAACTCAGAGATCGGCAGGGCGGGCTCAGCTTCACTGATGATTTGAATCGTTCTCCTCCGGACACAGGAATCCGCTCAGTGCACCGGCCGTCTGCGGAGGCCTGAGCTCTCACGGGCCTGGCTGCCGGGCGGACTGGGGATGTGCCCTGGAGGACGCGCTGTCCCCGTGGGCGTGCCCGTGGGAGCCCCTGCGGCCTCCAGGGACACGGCGTTGGGGTTTCCGCCCCCAGCTGGTGCGCAAGGGGTCACCTCGCCCTGGAGACACGCACATGGTGGACTGAGCCGACCTGGACGGCGGGGGGCATGATTTCGGGGGGACTCGGCGATCTCTCCATGTAATCTTGTGAATTTTTTTTTTTTTTTTTGTATAAAGCATGCTTTTCTTGAAACAAAGAGGATTATCAGTCATAAGTTCTGGAGACTGAAGCGGGGCGGGAGGAGGCTGCCGAGGGAGGGTCTTCGGAAAGGCCGTGTGAGCTGGCATCGAGCCCGAGCTGGGAGGGACCTCGAGTCGGTGCCACCCGGGTTCTCTGGCCTCACGGCGGGGAGGGGCACGGCCCTGAGGCTCTGGGGGTCCTCATCTGATCCCTACGGCCACGCTCAGCTCCTGGAGGAGTGGGGTGTGTCCTTCTGCCTGGGGTCCTGACCTGGCTCAGACCTGGCCCCATGGGCCCCCGTGGACAGGCTTTGCCCCCATGGTTTCCCATGACGTCCTGGGATGGGGACTGTGGGGCGGGGTGTGGTGACGAGGCCCCTTAGAGAGCATGGCACCTGAGCGGCTCCCGGGGCACCCGCTCCCATTGCCAGGACCCACCTGCTCAGTCGCCCCACACCCGCCCCGCCCCACAGGCTGCTACAGACGTGCTCGCAGAACAAGGGTCCCCCGTAAGTGACAGAATCCCCCACACTCATGTAGGGAGAGACTTTCAAAGGAGACAAGGAGTCTCCTTTGGGGCCCCACGAGGAGGAATGTAAAGAAATCAAAACAAACAAAATCTGTATGAAAACACAGACTCCAGATGTGTCCCGGGCGTGACATAAATGTCCGCTTAGCGGTTTTTTTTTTTGTTTTTTTTTTTAAATATTTTTATTGCTTTCAGAGAAGAAGGAAGAGGGACATAGAAACATCCATGATGAGAGAGCATCATGGACCGGCTGCCTCCTGCACACGCCCCACACGGGGGATGGAGCCCGCAACCCGGGCCTGTGCCCTGACCGGGGATCGAACCGTGACCTCCTGGTTCCTAGGTCGGCGCTCAGCCACGGAGCCACCGTGACCTCCTGGTTCCTAGGTCGATGCTCACCCACGGAGCCACCGAGGCCAGGCCGATTAGCCTCTCCGAGCGCATTCGGGTTGTCCCCACGTTAGCAGGACAGACAGACCGAAGGGGGGACCCACACTTCGGGAGGTCCCGGGGCTCCAGGGGCTCGAGCCGGCGGCGCCGAGGAGGCCGAGGCTGAAATGACTTTGTTAGTATGTAGGTCACACGGCTGCGCTGTCTGGTTACCGGCCGCCGCCCCGGATCGCTGTTGGTGGAGGGGTAAACGGCTTTGCTGCCTCAGCACACCCTTCCGCTGGGGCTTCTCACACAGTGGTGCAGCTGAGAAGACGCGGGGCCGCGGCAAAAATCAATTTATCTCCCCGCATTGTGTGGCCTGCTTCCCCCTTCGACTAATGGATGTGCTTTGTGTTGGAAATCATTTAGAACCCCGCTGTCCCCCGGGGCGCCTCCAAACTTTCACCGGGGCCTGCACGGATTAGGCGGGACCTCCGAGGCAGAGAGGAGAACGAGGTCCCAGGGCGTTGGGCTCGCGTGGTGTCAAGGGTGGGACGGCGTCACCCTTCCCGGCTCTGCCCCGTGCGGCTTCCAGGTCGCAGGGCGGCGGGGCGGGGCTGGGCTCGCCACGTTTGCGGATGAAAGTTTTTCCTTCCTCAGCCTGGGATGGGTGAGCGTCTCAGGGGGTGTCTGAGGGTGGCTCTTTAAACCGGAAGAGGTGGGTGGAGTGGGCCAGGCCAGGCCAGGCCAGGCGTGCTGATGGTGCGTGTGGAGGCCGTGCCATCGGGCCCTGGCAGGTGGGCCAGCAGGCAAGGTGACCCTTCGCAGGTAAGGCGTCTCCCTATGGGTAAGGCCTCCCCCCCCCGCCCTGTGGGTAAGGCGTCCCCCCGTGAGTAAGGCGTCCCCCCGTGGGTAAGGCGTCCCCATGTGGGTAAGGCGTCCCCCCGTGAGTAAGGCGTCCCCCCGTGGGTAAGGCGTCCCCGTGTGGGTAAGGCGTCCCCGTGTGGGTAAGGCGTCCCCGTGTGGGTAAGGCGTCCCGTGTGGGTAAGGCGTCCCCGTGTGGGTAAGGCGTCCCCCCTGTGGGTAAGGCGTCCCCGTGTGGGTAAGGCGTCCCCCCGTGGGTAAGGCGTCCCCCCTGTGGGTAAGGCGTCCCCCCTGTGGGTAAGGCGTCCCCGTGCGGGTAAGGCGTCCCCGTGCGGGTAAGGCGTCCCCGTGCGGGTAAGGCGTCCCCGTGCGGGTAAGGCGTCCCCGTGCGGGTAAGGCGTCCCCGTGCGGGTAAGGCGTCCCCGTGCGGGTAAGGCGTCCCCGTGCGGGTAAGGCGTCCCCCCTGTGGGTAAGGCGTCCCCGTGTGGGTAAGGCGTCCCCGTGTGGGTAAGGCGTCCCCGTGCGGGTAAGGCGTCCCCGTGCGGGTAAGGCGTCCCCCCTGTGGGTAAGGCGTCTCCGTGTGGGTAAGGCGTCCCCGTGCGGGTAAGGCGTCCCCCCTGTGGGTAAGGCGTCTCCCTGTGGGTAAGGCGTCCCCGTGTGGGTAAGGCGTCCCCGTGCGGGTAAGGCGTCCCCCCTGTGGGTAAGGCGTCCCCGTGCGGGTAAGGCGTCCCCGTGCGGGTAAGGCGTCCCCCCTGTGGGTAAGGCGTCTCCCTGTGGGTAAGGCGTCCCCGTGTGGGTAAGGCGTCCCCGTGCGGGTAAGGCGTCCCCCCTGTGGGTAAGGCGTCCCCGTGCGGGTAAGGCGTCCCCGTGTGGGTAAGGCGTCCCCCCTGTGGGTAAGGCGTCCCCCCGTGGGTAAGGCGTCCCCGTGTGGGTAAGGCGTCCCCGTGTGGGTAAGGCGTCCCCGTGCGGGTAAGGCGTCCCCGTGCGGGTAAGGCGTCCCCGTGCGGGTAAGGCGTCCCCGTGTGGGTAAGGCGTCCCCGTGTGGGTAAGGCGTCCCCGTGTGGGTAAGGCGTCCCCCCTGTGGGTAAGGCGTCCCCCTGTGGGTAAGGCGTCTCCCTGTGGGTAAGGCGTCCCCGTGTGGGTAAGGCGTCCCCGTGCGGGTAAGGCGTCCCCCCTGTGGGTAAGGCGTCCCCGTGCGGGTAAGGCGTCCCCCCTGTGGGTAAGGCGTCTCCCTGTGGGTAAGGCGTCCCCGTGTGGGTAAGGCGTCCCCGTGCGGGTAAGGCGTCCCCCCTGTGGGTAAGGCGTCCCCGTGCGGGTAAGGCGTCCCCGTGTGGGTAAGGCGTCCCCCTGTGGGTAAGGCGTCCCCCCGTGGGTAAGGCGTCCCCGTGTGGGTAAGGCGTCCCCGTGTGGGTAAGGCGTCCCCGTGCGGGTAAGGCGTCCCCGTGCGGGTAAGGCGTCCCCGTGCGGGTAAGGCGTCCCCTCTGTGGGTAAGGCGTCCCCTCTGTGGGTAAGGCGTCCCCGTGCGGGTAAGGCGTCCCCGTGCGGGTAAGGCGTCCCCGTGTGGGTAAGGCGTCCCCGTGTGGGTAAGGCGTCCCCGTGTGGGTAAGGCGTCCCCCCTGTGGGTAAGGCGTCCCCGTGTGGGTAAGGCGTCCCCCCTGTGGGTAAGGCGTCCCCGCTGTGGGTAAGGCGTCCCCCTGTGGGTAAGGCGTCCCCGTGTGGGTAAGGCGTCCCCCTGTGGGTAAGGCGTCCCCCCTGTGGGTAAGGCGTCCCCCTGTGGGTAAGGCGTCCCCCCAGGGCTGTCTGGCCTGGCCTTGCCTGGAGGCCTGGCGCTCCCTGTACCCTGTCTGTGCGCCATCACCAGCGTGGCCTTCCGGGCTGCCGTTAACATCCACTGTATTCCAGAGCAAAGCGTGTGGCGGCCGAAGGTGCCCTGGCCCCCCCCCCTCCCCCCGCTGCAGAAACAAGAACGCGGTGGCTCCCGCGTGTCGTTAGGAAGTTTCCGGGACGCCCTGTCTATTTCCAAACACCGGCTATTGGCGCCGCCGCGCAGGGGCCGTCCTCGCTGTCGGAAGGAGCGCAGATGGCGCTGGGTTGGTGGGGGCCGGCGTCCCCGCCTGAGACAACCTTCCCGCCGCCTTTGTGCCCAGCAAGTCAGGCACACTAACGTGATGATGCGGCCGCGGCCCCCGCAGACGGGCCGCCTGATTGACAGGGAAGACGGAGCCGGGAGCGCGCCCCCTCTCCTGCCCTCGGCCCTCTGTGATGCTTATGGGCTGGATGGCAGCAGCGGCAGGCATTTCACTGAAGGCGAAACGGAGAGGGGGACGGGGGGTGGGGGGGTGGGGGAGCGTGCGGGGAGGAAACTGGTCCCAGGCAGAGCCGTGGAGGGCGCGCAGCTCAGCCTGCGGCTGCTCCTGGGAGCCTGCAGCCCCCGCCGGCCCGGCTCAGCCCATTGCCTGCGTTTGCGTGACTAAATGCAGACAATTAGAGCCGGCCGGCCCTTCCCCGGGAGCGCATTGTCAGCCGGGGTTCAAGTGCGCGGATAATGGCCCGCCGGAGGCTCCGTGCCTGGTGGGCAGCGGCAGAGGCCGCCGGCCGAAACCGCTCCGCAGCCCCGCTGGCCCGGGGGCTTCCCTGCCCTTGGGTTTTGGTGCAGTTTGGCCAAGGACAGCCGGCGTCCCCGCCCTGGCCGGAGGCGGTAGGCCCAGAAACCCGGTGCAGAGGGTGGAGGCCACCCCCATGTCACGAGGGCTTTTCTGAGCGCCCCGGGGCTGTCATCTTGCCGGTGCCCTTGGTGAGGGGTCCTGGCGCCCCTTTGCCCCTGGTCCCCGAGCTGTAGCCGGGCCTCACTGCCCAGGGTGGAAGGGAGAGTGTGGGGTGCTCAGCTCGGAGAGGAAGCTCGTCTGTGGGTGAAATGGCGCCTCCCTCATCCCCTCCCAGCGAGGACGTCCAAGTCCCTCAGACACCACATCGTCCAGGCCCCACAGACACCACATCCTCCAGGCCCCACAGACACCACGTCCTCCAGGCCCCACAGACACCACATCCTCCAGGCCCCACAGACACCGCGTCCTCCAGGCCCCACAGACACCACGTCCTCCAGGCCCCACAGACACCACGTCCCCCAGGCCCCACAGACACCGCGTCCTCCAGGCCCCACAGACACCACGTCCTCCAGGCCCCACAGACACCACGTCCCCCAGGCCCCACAGACACCGCGTCCCCCAGGCCCCACAGACACCACGTCCCCCAGGCCCCACAGACACCGCATCCCCCAGGCCCCACAGACACCGCATCCCCCAGGCCCCACAGACACCGCATCCCCCAGGCCCCACAGACACCGCGTCCTCCAGGCCCCACAGACACCACATCCTCCAGGCCCCACAGACACGGGTGCAGGCCCCCACAGACACGGGTGCAGGCCCCCACAGACGCGGGTGCAGGCCCCCACAGACGCGGGTCCATGCCCCCACAGACACGGGTCCATGCCCCCACAGACACGGGTCCAGGCTCCCACAGACATGGGTCCAGGCCCTCACAGACATGGGTCCAGGCCCCCACAGACACGGGTGCAGGCCCTCACAGACACCCCCATGCCCGGGACTGGCAGTGGGGTACTTGTTAGGTGGTCCACACGGCTGTGCTCACTCTGACAGGAGGAGAGGAACGTGCCGGGGGCGCGCAGGGAGCAGCACAGACGGGTGTGGGATGCGTTCGGCCACGCCCGAGGCCTCCCGCCGGCTGGAGCTGCTGGAGCCGGCCTGGCGGTTGGCACGTTGGCTGGTCCGGACGGATGGTTTCCCATCTCCGGCCGCTGCCGCCTGGGGCCTCAGCACCGGGAGCCGGTGAGACCCGTGCGCCTGGCTCCCCTCCCTGGGGCTCCTCCCTGGCTCCCCTCCCTGGGGCCCCTCCCCTGGCTCCCCTCCCTGGGGCCCCTCCCCTGGCTCCCCTCCCTGGGGCTCCTCCCTGGCTCCCCTCCCTGGGGCCCCTCCCCTGGCTCCCCTGCAGGCTTCGCCCAGGTGGCGTCTCCCTGGGAGGCCCTGCTGCCCCCGGCCTCCCGCTGTTTGCTGTCTCTGCCCCTGCTCCGCATCTCCTGGGGCTCTGCTCTACCTCCTCTGATGTAACTGTTTACCCTGAGCCACATTATGGTTCCTGGAGGCCAGGAGCCGAGTACCTTTTGCTCTTTGGTCTGTTTCAGCACCTAGAACCTCACTCAGCACGTAGTAGGTACTCGACAAGCATGTGCTGAGGGGAGAATGAGGAGGCACGGCCCTTCTGTGGAGGGGTGGACAGTCCAGTGTGAGTCACCCTCAGGCAGTACGTGCTGGGCCATATGAGGTCATAGGACGTCGCGAGCGGCGTTAGCAGAGCCAGAATGACTGTGGGCTGGAGCAGTCAGGGAGGGCTTCCTGGGGGAGGCGGGGCTTGAAGTCTGAGTCAGATTTTTCACACGTAGAGGGAAGAAAAGGGAGGGGAAGGGGTGGTGGACATGACCTACCTTTTGGGCCCTGTGGAGCTGCGCCTGGTTAGGGAAGGTCCGCGGGCCCTGGTGGGACGGCTGTGAGTTGCCATCGAGGGAGATCTGGTCTTTGTTCCAGAAGCCAAGGGTCGCCTGGAGGGCTTTGTGTTTTCATGTCATGGGTCCTGTCTGATTACAAAAGTCCTGCGTGTTCACCGTTAACGTTCAGACAGCTGAGCGTGCGGGACGTGAGACCCGGGGACGGGGAGCGCTGTGCACGCCACCCGGCTGTGTACCTGTGTGTACACCCCACGTGACCAGTGAGTGCACACACCAGCGCGGCGCCCCACGGACCGGTTTCTGCCACGGAAGCGGCTGCGCTGTGCGCTGTGCCTGAGGCTCGCTGTGTCTTTAAGGGAGCAGTGTGTCGATCAGAACGTCGGGGCAGAGACAGGGCCCTCGGTTCTCACTTCTCCGTGGGTCTCCAGTTCCTGGCACAGCCCGTGTGTGAGCCGTGCACGCGTGGACGGCCGTTCGGACAGCGTTCCTTCCCCCTCGTGCCCTGTGTTCAGTGCTGGGACTTGCGTCTCCTCGTCTCCCGCTCTCCGGCCACCCCAGGTGCTGGGAGGCCCCCTCCCAGGTCAGAGCAGACACTCGGCAGGTGGCATTTCTCTGCACGCCCGGGACCCTGGTCCTGCACCTGTGCCCAGGTGCCCACGTGTGCAGACAGCCAGGCCACCGCACCAGGGTCTGCCCTCTGGGAGGCGTCCGTGTGCCTTGGAACCCGCCTTCTCGTGGACTGCTGGCTCCTGCCCGCGGAGCATTGTTCTTGCAGGCAGGATGAGTTCCCACGCCCTTTGACCCTGGCCTTTGGAGGGCTTCCGTGTCGCTGAGTGTGGAGTCAACGTTCAGAATTCAGAGGGAAGGGGGGCATTTCTCCTCCCCCTGCAGCCGCCACACGCTGTCCCCTCCTCAGCACGTAGGAGGCAGTTTTCCTCGTTTCTCACAGCGACCCACGGAAAGCTCTCGAATGCAGACCATAGCGTGGTGATATTAACTAAGGTAAACCTTTGCTCTCTGCAAGCGCCCCGTGAAGTGCGGAGGCTGCGGGCTAAGGTGGGTGCCCCGCCTTGCGGGGTGGAGCGGGGGTCCAGCCCTCCGCAGGGACGTGTGCAGGGAAGGCCCCACGTGGCACATAGGCCTGCTCCGTCCAAGGGCGTTGTGGTCATTTGAAAATTCTTTTCTTAATTGAACGTATTGGGGTGACCTTGGTTAATACAGTTACCTAGGTTTCAGGTGTACCATTCTATAACAACATCTCTACATGGTATTGTGGGTGTTCGCACCCAAGTCAGCCTCCTCCCATCACCATTTATTCCCCATTACCCTCTCCCCCGCCCGCTCCCCTCTCTCTCCGGTCATCACCACACTGTTGTCTGTGTCTATGAGTTGTTGTTTTTTCTTAATCCCTCACCTTCCTCACCCAGCCCCCAACCCCCAATCCCCTCCTCTCTGACAGCTGTCAGTCTGTTCTCTGTATCTGTGAGTCTGTTTCTATTTCGTTGGTTAGCTCATTTTGTTCATTAGATTCCACATGTGAGTGAGATCATATGGAACTTGTCTTTCTCTGACTGGCTTATTTCACTCAGCATAATGCTCTCCAGGTCCATCCATGCTGTTGCAAAAGGTAAGATTTCCTTCTTCTTCTCCTTCTACTCCTTCTCCTTCTCCTTCTTCTTCTCCTTCTCCTTCTCCTTCTCCTTCTCCTTCTTCTTCTCCTTCTTCTTCTCTTCCTCCTCCTCCTCCTTCCCCTCCTCCTCCTCCTCCTCCTCCTCCTCCTCCTTCTTCTCCTCCTCCTCCTCCTCTTTCTTCTCCTTCTTCTCCTTCTCCTTCTCCTCCTCCTCCTCCTCCTTCTCCTTCTCCTTCTCCCTCTCCCTCTCCCTCTCCCTCTCCCTCTCCCTCTCCCTCTCCCTCTCCCTCTCCCTCTCCCTCTCCCTCTCCCTCTCCCTCTCCTTCTTCCAGCAGTAACCCATTGTGTAAATGTATCCCAGCTTTTCTATCCCCTCACCTAGGGATGGGCCCCTGGGCTGCCTCCACACCTTGGCTGTTGTAAGTAACGCTGCAATGGACACGGGGTGCATCTAGTCTTTCAAATCAGTGTCGCGGATATCTTCGGGGTATTCCCAGCAGTGGACTCACTGGGTCACAGGCAGTTCCGTTTTTAGTTTGTTGAGGAAACCCCATACTGCTCTCCACCATGGCTGCACCAGTCAGCATCCCACCCGCAGTGCACGAGGGCTCCCTTTTCTCCACATCCTCACCCGCACTTGTCGTTGGTTGATTTACTGATGATCGCCACTCGGACAGGTGAGAGGTGATGCCTCATTGTGGTTAAATTTTCCTTTCTCTGATGATTCGTCACGTCGAGCATCTTTTCTTCTGTCTCTTGGCCATCTGTCGGTCCTCTTGGGAGAGCTGTCTATTCAGGCCCTTGGCCCATCTTCAGTTGGGTTGTTTGGTTTTGTGGGGGGTTGGTGTTGGGTTGTATAAGTTCTGTATCCATTTCGGATATTAAACCTTTATCAGATGTGTCACTGGCGAGTATATTCTCCCATTCAGGGGCTTGTCTTTTCATTTTGTTGATGGTTTCCTTTGCTGTGCAAAAGCTTTTCAGTTTGATGTAGTCCCGTTTGTTTATTCTTCCTTTTGTTTCCCTGGCCCGAGGAGATGTATCAGAAAAAATATATATATATATATTGCTACGAGAATGTCCGAGATTTTACTGCCTCTGTTTTCTTCTAGGATTTTTATGGCGTCTAGTCCAACATTTAAGTCTTTAATCCATTTTTTTTAAAAAATATATTTTATTGATTTTAAAGAGGAAGGGAGAGGGAGAGAGAGAGAGAGAGAGAAATATCAATGATGAGAGAGAATCATTGATTGGCTGCCTTCTGCATGACCCCTACTGGGGATTGAGCCCGCAACCCAGGCATGTGCCCTTGGCCGGAATCGAACCTGGGACCCTTCAGTCCGCAGGCTGATGCTCTATCCATTGAGCCAAACCAGCTAGGGCCTTGAATGCATTTTGAGTTTATTCTTGTGTGCAGTGTAAAGAAGGTGGTCTAGTTTCATTTTTTTTTTTTTTTGCACGGAACTGTCCAGTTTTCCCAATTCCGTTTATTGAAGAGACTGTCTTTACCCCATTTTGTGTTTATGCTTTCTTTTGTCAAATATTAATTGAGCATAAAGGCTTCGGTTTCTTCCTGGGCTCTCTGTTCTGTCCCATTGATCTGTATGCCTGTATTTATGCCCATACCATACCATTTTGATGACCGTGGCCTTGTAGTATAGTCTGATGTCAGGTCGCGATTCCGCCAACTTTGTTCTTCTTTCTCAAGATTGCTGTGGCTGTTCAGGCTTTTTCGGTTCCATATACGTTTTTGGAATATTTGTTCTAGTTCTGTGAAGTAAGCTATTGGCATCTTGATAGGAATTGTGTTGCATCTGTAGATTGCTTTGGGTAGTTGGACATTTTAATGATGTTAAATGTCTTTTACATCCTTGGCTTAAATGTATTCCTAGGTATTTTTTTTTATGCAGTTGGAAAGGGGATCGTTTTCTTAGTTTCCCTTTCTGATAGTTCATTATTGGTGTATAAAAATGCAACTGCTTTCTGAATATTAATTTTGTATCCTGCTACTTTACTGAACTCATTTATCAGTTCTAGTAGTTTTTTTGGGGGGGGATTTTAGGTTTCTCTATGTACAGTATCATGTCATCGGCAAATAATTATAATTTTACTTCTTTATTTTCAATGTGAATGCCTTTCATTTCTTCTTCTTGTCTGATTGCTGTGGCCAGGGTTTCCAGTGCTGTGTTGAATAAGAGTGGGGAAAGAAGACATCCCTGTTTTGTTCCTGATCTTAAGGGAGACACTTCTAGTTTTTGTCCATTGAGTGTGATGTTGGCTGTAGGATTGTCATTTACGGCCTTCATTTTGCTGAGGTGTGTTCCCTCTATTCCCACTTTGCTGAGAATTTTTATCATAAATGGGTGCTGGGTTTTATCAAATGCTTTCCTGCGTGTATTGATACGATCGTGTGATTCTTGTCTCTCAATTTGCTTATGTGATATGTCATGTTTATCGATTTGCAGATATTGTACCAGCCTTGCATCCTCGGAATAAATCCCACTCGGTCATGGTGTTTGATCTTTTTAATGCATTGCCGGACCCGATTTGCTGATATATATATATATATTTTAAATATATTTCATTGATTTTTTACAGAGAGGAAGGAAGAGGGATAGAGAGCTAGAAACATCGATGAGAGAGAAACATCCATCAGCTGCCTCCTGCACACCTCCCACTGGGGATGTGCCTGCAACCAGTTACGTGCCCTTGACCGGAATCGAACCCGGGACCCCTCAGTCCGCAGGCCGACGCTCTATCCACTGAGCCAAACCGGTTTTGGCTCGATTTGCTGATATTTTTATCGAGGATTTTAGCATCTGTGTTCATCAGGGATGTTGGCCTGTCGTTGTCTTTCATTGTCGTGTCTTTATCTGGTTTTGGAATGAGGATAATGCTGACCTCCTAAAACGAGTTGGGAGTCCCCCCTCCTTTTGAGTGTGCTGGGATAGCTTGGGAAGGATAGGTATCAGTTCTTCTTTGAATATTTGGTAACATTTGCCTGTGAAGCATCCAGTTGAGGATTCCTATTTGCTGGGAGTGTTCTGATGACTGCTTCAGTTTCGTTAGTTGAAATCGGTCTGTTGCAGCCATTTTTTTAAGCGAGGAAACCATTCTTGCCCAGGGCCCCGGAGCTCAGGGGAGCCTAACCGGACACTGTGTATGGCTCCGTCGGGAGTCACCGGGGGCCCGGGCCGCGCCACGGTCACTCTTACGGAGCTCGCGGAACACGGGGGTGGGGGACAAGCAGGCCGATGTCCCTTGTACCTATGTCACCTGATGTGACGTGCGGGAGAAGGAAGGAGCTGGGCCACCAGATGTAGGTCTGACAAGAGCCGGGAAGTGGTGCAGGCCGCGGCGGGAGCATCCTATGCCTTTGCTACGGCGTCACAGTGCTGTTAGGGGCGGGCTTACTCCGAGGGGTTCTGGGCATCCCAACGTTCCGCTGGGGCCGGGGTGGTGGGGGCCTTGAGGTTTGGGAAAGCAGGATTGGTGAGCGTGAACCGCTAATGATTTGCAGGCTGCGGCGAGGGGCTGGCGGGAATCCTGTGCATGCGCATGTGTATGTGTGTGCCGTGTTTCCATGTGTGTGCATGCAGAGGCGTGCATGGGTGCACCTGGGTGTGTGCCACGTGTGTTTGCATGTGCGTGCATGCACAGTGTGTTTGTCTGGGTGTGTGTGGGTGCACCTGTGTGTACTTGTGTGCATGTGTATGTGTGTGCCGTGTTACCATGTGTGTGCATGCAGAGGTGTGCATGGGTGCACCTGTGTGTGTGCCACGTGTGTTTGCATGTGCGTGCATGCACAGTGTGTTTGTCTGGGTGTGCGTGGGTGCACCTGTGTGTACCTGTGTGCATGTGTATGTGTGTACTGTGTTACCATGTGTGTGCATGCAGAGGCGCGCATGGGTGCACCTGTGTGTGTGTGCCACGTGTGTTTGCATGTGTGTGCATGCAGTGTTTGGGTGTGCGTGGGTGCACCTGTGTGTACCTGTGTGCATGTGTATGTGTGTACGGGGTGTTTTTGCATGTGCGTACATGCACCTGTATGGACGTGCCTGTGTACACACCTGGGCTCTGAGGGCGATGATCTGGAGACTAAATGAACCCGTAAGCCCTGGTCCCTGGAGTCCTGTTTGCTGTGGGCAGGCGAGTTCCCCTTGACAGGTGAGCCCCCTGCACCCAGGGCAGCTCCGTGTTCAGACAGGCGGGTTGAGGACCCCTCCTCCCTCCCTTCACTGTTGGCATCATCACGGTTCCTGGTGCCCAGAGGGCACTGGTCTGAACAAGCGAACCGGTGCTCACTGCCAACTTCTCTGCCGGACAGGCCGGGATCGGCTTTAGCAAGGGAGTAGCTGACACGTCAAAGAACGTGTCGACTGAGCCCTTCCCCGCCTGGCTGTGTTTTCCAGACCCCAGCCACACTGCAGGCATCGAGCCGCAGCCCCGCTGGCCGTGGCTGAGCGTGCGTTCCGGGCGGTTTGGGCACCTGCGCGCCGTGGGCCGGTGAGGATTTATGGGGGGGACATCCATCCTCGGGACGACCTGTCAGGAACATGCTGGCGTGACCGCCTGCCTTTCGTTGTTACTTGCTACCAATGAGACTATCTTTTAATTTTTTTTTAAAGTATATTTTATTGATTTTTTACAGAGTGGAAGAGAGAGGGATAGATAGTCAGAAACATCGATGAGAGAGAAACATCGATCAGCTGCCTCCTGCACACCTCCTACTGGGGACGTGCCTGCCACCAAGGTACATGCCCTTGACCGGAATCGAACCCGGGACCCTTCCGTCCGCAGGCCGACGCTCTATCCACTGAGCCACACCGGTCAGGGCTATCTTTTATTTTTTTTTAAAAAAAAAAAAAACAACAAATAATTGAGTTGTAAAGCCTCAGACTGATTTTTTTCGGTGCCACATAGTTCCAGTGGGCTAGTTTATTTTTCAACTTTACAACCTCAGCGTTTTATAGATCCCGAATTTCACAATGTGGGGATGATTGCTCGGCACCATTTGCAAAGTCGTGATTAGGCAGGCCGCGCGCGGAGCGAGCGCTCCCCGCTCCACAATGGCTTCCCAGAATAGTCGGCGCGAAACCCAGCCCGCAGATTGCAGGGCAGCGCGGAGGGCAGCTCGGAGAACGGCGTCCTCGGGGCGGCATCTATATTTACCGCTCCCGTGGAAGCGCACGCTCATGGACACGTTCCGCTCCGCAAATAACCGGCCGGGCCGCCTCCTCGAGGCGGGGTCGCGGCGTCGTGTTTTGGCAGCTTCGGCGAAGACGCGTGTGCATCGGGGCCGCGCTGACCCACGTTCGTGGGCACCGACTGCCCTGTTTGTGCGGGCGGGTCTGGAGGCTCCGTGTGGGGACCTTTCGGTGGCGGTCGAATGTCTCGGCAAAAGGAAAAGGAAATGCAGTGGGAAGGGCTCTGCCTGGCGGTGTCCTGGGGGAGTGGGCCTCGCTGGGCCTCGCTGGACACGCGCCTGCCCTTTACAGCCGCCGGTGTGCCCGGCCTGGCGGGCGCGCGGTCGGATGCTGTCGCTGCGGATGGACAGCAGAGGGTCTGTGGCTCCCGTGGGCCGGGCGGGCAGGGCCCACGCTCTGACTCCTCTCCGGACGCCGTGCCCACCCGGGTGAGAGGGAGGGAGGGCAGCGTTCAGGGAAACAGCGTGATGAAAACATAACCATCGGCCAGACCGCCGCCGGTCCCCGGCCTTGACCTCCTCGGGAATCTAGGGTAACGAAGAGACAGTCATCGTGGCTGATCTTCGGGTTCGCGCGAACCAGCGGCTTCTCCTTTTTGAGTTCAAGTCGAGTGGCCCTAGCCAGCGTGCTCAGTGGATAGAGCAGGGGGTCCTCAAACGACGGCCCGCGGGCCACAGGCGGCCCGCCGAGGACATGGATCCGGCCCGCCGGGGGCCGCTGCCTGTCCTGCTTAGCAGCCGACGCGTCCCGGGCCCGCAGTGCGCATAGGAATTTGTTCGTAGTTTTTTTTTTTAAACTATAGTCCGGCCCTCCCACGGTCTGAGGGACCGGGAACTGGCCCCCTGTTTAAAAAGTTTGAGGACCCCTGCCCTAACCGGTTTGGCTCAGTGGCTAGAGCATCGGCCTGGGGACTGAGGGGTCCCGGGTTCGATTCCGGTCAAGGGCATGTAATTTGGTTGCGGGCACATTCCCAGTTGTGGGGTGTGCAGGAGGCAGCTGATCGATGTCTCTCTCTCATCGATGTTTCTAGCTCTCTATCCCTCTCCCTTCCTCTCTGTGAAAAATCGATAAAATATATTAAAAAAAAATAAAATAAAAAGTTTGAGGACCCCTGGGATAGAGCGTCGGCCCGTGGAATGAAAGGTCCGGGGTTTGATGCCCCATCAGGCCACAACCCCGGGCAGGTGCCCTGACCTCCTGGTTCATAGGTCTGCGCTCAACCCCTGAGCCACCGGGCGGGCAAGAGCCGCCTTTTGCTGAAGTTCCCTTCCATTCCCCTCTGCTCACTGCTTTGCGGGGAAACGCGATGTTTGGGGAGCGCTCGCTCAGTGTTTGGGACTTCCCGTCCCCTGGGAGAGCCGTGCCCCACACCCCCGCCAGCCCCCCCACCACCTGAGCCCCCGCATGCCTGCAGACGAGGTCACGGGGTGGGGGCTGACGCACTGACCGATGGCGATGGTTTGAGGCCCGGGTCCGGCCCCGTTGAGACCACGGGGTTTGCTTCTCCTCCCACCCGGCTCCAGGGGTCCTGCTGAAAGGCGTGACGCTGACGGGAGAGACTGGCAGAGGGTCGAAGCCCGCAGAACCCCTAGCCCTGCCCTGGCTGGCGTTCTCAGTGGTTACAGCGTCGGCCCTCAGACCAAACGGTCGCAGCCTCAATTCCCGGTCAAGGTCACGTACCTGGGTTGCAGGTCTGAACCTGCCCCCCGGTTGGTGGTAGGGGTGCGTGCAGGAAGCAGCCAATCAATGTCTCTCTCTCGCCTTTACTCCCTCTGTCTCCCTCCTTTCCACTCTCTATAATAATATTAATATTAATAATAATAATAATAATAATGTAAATCCTGATTATGTATAAGGAAAAGAAAAGAACCTCTACTTCTCGAGGGAAGCACACCACATGGGGACAAGCACAGCCCGATTAGCCCTCCGTCCCCAGTGATGGGAAAATGAGAAGCAAAGGCAGGAGCCGAGGACCCTGGACACTCAGGGCCCTTCCGGGCCCAGGCCCAGCACCCACGATATTCCTGATGGACCAGGCCATCCCCCCCCCCCTCCCGGAGCACATCACCCCTGCCCCTGCCTGAGCTGGGAGCCTCATGCACGGGATGGGGGCGTTGCCAGGAGAGCTCGCACCTCTGATGCTTGTGAAGGTGGGGACAGATGCGGGCGAGGACTTCTCTCTGCTCAGCTCCAAGCCAGCACCCACGCCTCCTCTCCCCACACCCCCCTCCTCTCTCCCTTCCTCACAGACCCCACTCCTCAGACACTTAACTCCAGCCCAGCGACACCTCCCACCTTCCATTTGCATCTGGATCTTTCTCGAGCTGCTAATTCACCCACAATCAATAATCTTATTCTTGTACAGAAAGTAGGGAATATTTCTGAGAGTGGGCAGAGCAGGGAAAGCACAGTGTGTGTCTCAGATTTGATGCGTTCTGGATTTAGAAGTGCTAAATAATTCATCCCCGCTTAAAAAATAAGCATATTTTCTCTATCGGGACTTGGCCTGGGGGTTTCATAATGAATCCATTCCAGGGTCCAGGGTCCCAGGGTCCCAGGGTCCCAGGGTCTAGGGTCCAGGGTCCAGGGTCCCAGGGTCCAGGGCACAGGGTCCAGGGTCCAGGGCACAGGGTCCAGGGTCCAGGGCACAGGGTCCAGGGCACAGGGTCCCAGGGTCCCAGGGTCCAGGGTCCCAGGGTCCAGGGTCCAGGGTCCAGGGTCCAGGGCACAGGGTCCCAGGGTCCCAGGGTCCAGGGTCCAGGGTCCAGGGTCCAGGGTCCAGGGCACAGGGTCCCAGGGTCCCAGGGTCCAGGGCACAGGGTCCAGGGTCCAGGGCACAGGGTCCAGGGTCCAGGGCACAGGGTCCAGGGTCCCAGGGTCCAGGGTCCAGGGTCCAGGGTCCAGGGTCCCAGGGTCCCAGGGTCCAGGGCACAGGGTCCAGGGTCCAGGGCACAGGGTCCAGGGTCCAGGGTCCCAGGGTCCCAGGGTCCAGGGCACAGGGTCCAGGGTCCAGAGCACAGGGTCCAGGGCCCAGGGCTGGGCAGCATGAGAAGGAGACAAGCAGTATCTGAGGGCGGTGTCTCTCTTCCATGGTTGGTGGCAAGAGGGCCGTGGCCCTGCTTGGTGGTGGCACTGCTGGTCCTTACGGCCTGCACCTTCCCTTTGAGGGGTTCTCTCCCCCGGCTGGTGTTCAGTCCTCCAACCCATCCCTCCCGCATCGTTCCTCCCACTGCCACGCACCCCTCCTGTTCTCTCTTCGTCCACTTCCCTATGTCCCTTGAGCTACCTGATGGCATTTCCTCCCAGTTTCTTCTCCCGTCCACCTGTCCATCTCTCTTTCCTTCATTTACCCATCTACTCCTTGTCCACCATTCACTCATCCACCCATCCATCTGTCTGTCTATCCATCCACCCATCCATCTATCCATTCATCTGTCCATCCATCCACCCATCCATCCACCCATCATCCATCCATTCATCTATCCATCCATCCACCCACCCACCCATCTGTCCATTTGTCCATCTGTTCATCCATCCATCCATCCACGCATGCATCCATCCATCTGTCCATCTATCCATCCACCCGCCTATCTATCCTCCCATCTACCCACCCCATTCACCTGTCTACCCATTCACCTACCCATCCATCTATTCATCCATCTATCCATCCATCCATCCACCCACCCATCCATCCATTCATCTGTCCATCCATCCATCCATCCATCCATCCATCCATCCATCCATCATCCATCTATCCATCTATCTGGCCATCCATCCACCTATCCATTTGTCCATCTGTTCATTCATCCATCCAACCACCTATCCAGCCACCCGTGCACCTATCCCCCCCTCTAACCTCTGTGTCTTGAGCATCTACACACGGCACATTTGCGAGCCTCCCGGTGCCTGTCCACGCGTCCTGGTGGGAGGGTCAAGCAAGGGTATGGCTGCCGATGAAGACAGCAATACTGAATTTAGCGGCTGACAGCTCTCTGAGATGAGGGCAAGGGATGGGAGCTGCAATCCATGGGCGAGGTGGTGGCCAGGTGACAGATGGGGACCGCCATCCCTGCACATCTGGGGGGACTCTGTGGCTCAAACAGCCCTTGGAAGACATCTCCCCCCCCCCTCCCCGCTTTTTAAACTGGGAAACTGTTTTTCAAAAGCCCTTTCTTTCCTTATGCAATGGAGTCTCCCGCTCCTGGGCAGCTTTGGTTCAAGGATGTCCTGTTGAAGCTGACACAGGAGGGACACATGTCCCTGGCTGTGGGCGTGCCCCCTGGCTGTGGGCGTGTCCCCTGGCGGTGGGCGTGCCCCCTGGCGGTGGGCGTGTCCCCTGGCTGTGGGTGTGTCCCCTGGCTGTGGGCGTGTCCCTGGCTGTGGACGTGTCCCTGGCTGTGGGAGTGTCCCCTGGCGGTGGGCGTGCCCCCTGGCTGTGGGCGTGTCCCCTGGCGGTGGGCGTGCCCCCTGGCTGTGGGCGTGTCCCTGGCTGTGGACTTGTCCCTGGCTGTGGGCGTGTCCCCTGGCTGTGGGCGTGTCCCTGGCTGTGGGCGTGTCCCCTGGCTGTGGGCGTATCCCTGGCTGTGGGCGGGTCCCCTGGCTGTGGGCGTGTCCCTGGCTGTGGGCGTGTCCCTGGCTGTGGGCGTGTCCCTGGCTGTGGGCGTGTCCCTGGCTGTGGGCGTGTCCCCTGGCGGTGGGCGTGTCCCCTGGCTGTGGGCGTGTCCCCTGGCTGTGGGCGTATCCCTGGCTGTGGGCGTGTCCCCTGGCTGTGGGCGTGTCCCTGGCTGTGGGCGTGTCCCTGGCTGTGGGCGTGTCCCTGGCTGTGGGCGTGTCCCCTGGCGGTGGGCGTGTCCCCTGGCTGTGGGCGTGTCCCCTGGCTGTGGGCGTGTCCCTGGCTGTGGGCGTGTCCCTGGCGGTGGGCGTGTCCCCTGGCGGTGGGCGTGCCCCCTGGCTGTGGGCGTGCCCCCTGGCTGTGGGTGTGGAGCTGTGGCGCCCACGGGGTTCCCACCAGATTGGGAATGACGGTCCTGGGTGGGGCGGGAGCCCGGTCAGCGGGCAGCGGGGTCCCGCGGGGCCGGCCCACCCCACGCTCGTCTCCCCGGGACTCGGGCCCTTCCCCGCCGGCTGGCTCCAAGGGAAGCGCGTGTTTGCCAGGCCTGCGTTTGATTTTCGCTCCTAATGATCTCTACATAAGTCTTCAATTTGGGCTTTTGAATTGGAGACACATGAACCCGGCTGTGCATGTGAAGAGATCAGTGACAAAATCACATGACATTTGCGTGCGGTAATCGCTCCCGCCCTCCTCCGCGGGGCTTGGCTGGAAGGCAGACCTGCCTGCCCCGCGCCCTTGGGAGGGGGCGGCCTCTGGAACTTGGGTTCCTTTGCGTTCGCGTCTAAGGGGCCCTCGTGGAGTGGGCGCTGGTTTCCCGGTCTGTTCAGGCCACCCCGCACCTCCCAGACCCGGCCTCGTCTCTGCCTCCTCTGTGGCGTGGGCACCTCTGAGGGTGGAATTACGGACTGCCATGACTTTTTAAAAACTATATTTTTATGGATTTCAGAGAGGAAGGGAGAGGAGAGAGAGAAATATCCATGATGAGAGAGAATCGTGGATCGGCTGCCCTCTGCAGAGACCCCTTAGTGTGGGGGGCCGGTGGGGTCTGCTCAGGCCCCCTCAGACCGACAGATCCTCAGCCACGGGGAGCGGGGCGCAGCGCCCAGGCCGGCGGAGCAGAGCCGCTCAGAGACTACTGCTCCATAGGAATGCGCCCCTGCTTGCTGAACACGCACCCTTCGCGCAGAAGCCACGCGTAATCCTAGGCCCACTTTGCCCTTTGGGTGGGACTCGGCGCTGCTGGAATTTGGGGGTGGGGCGGGGAGCGGGTTGCGGAGGATCTGCTTCAAGCCTGCGCCCCGAACCCGCGCCCAGGGGAGGCTCCGGGGCAGCATTCCCAACAGAGCGCTGTTTGGTGACGTGGGACCCCGAGGACCAGGGAGAGGGGGTGGTTAGGAGGAGGCGAACCCAAACGCGTGGCCCCCGGGGCGCCCTTGCTGGAGCTGTGCTTTGGTGGGACCTGGGGGGGGGGCCCCGGGCGCAGACCGTGGGGTATCGGCTGTGGCCCCTCTGCCATGTCCAGCCGCTGTGCGTGTGACATGTGGTGCTGCTGTCTGTCTGAGGGTTGTGTCCATAGTCCATTAAAACCCACCCTTGCCCATGGGCGTGTCCACCTAGGAGCCAGGAGGTCACGGTGCAATTCCCGGTCAGGGCCCATGCCGGGGTGGCGGGCTCCATCCCACATAGGCGGGTAGGGGGCGTGCAGGAGGCAGCCGATCCATGATTCTCTCTCATCACTGATGCTTCTATCTCTCTCTGCCTCTCCCTTCCTCTCTGAAATCAATAAAAAAAATGTATTAAAAACAAACAACCCCTCTTCCCCACCCCCCTTTTCCCCCCCCTTTTTTTTTTAAGAAACAGAGGATTATTGCCGGGCAGGACAGAGCAGTCAGGAAGGGGCCTACCTTACTGCACTTGGGGGGACACACTTCCTGCCACGGTTCTGAAGAAAAGTCAGAATTGATCTGGGTCTTATTGAACTCCGCTCCTTGAGTCTTTGATTGAGAAAAATATTGATTGAGCAGAACGCACTAAAATAGTGCAAAACGACACGTTTCTGTGGGTGTCTTATAATCCCAGGACATAGATGCGACGCTGTATTTGAAAGCGCATCATGTCATGCCTGGTACACAGTGGTGCTCAATAAGCACTCCCCGGTCCCCGGCCCCAGGGCGACGCCCGCGTGGCTCAGGGGTGGAGTGTTGACCTAAGAACCAGGAGGTCACAGTTCAATTCCCGGTCAGGGCACGTGCCCGGGTTGCAGGCTCGATCCCCAGTGTGGGGCGTGCAGGAGGCAGCCGGTCGATGATTCTCTCTCATCATTGATGTTTCTATCGCTCTCTCCCTCTCCCTTCCTCTCTGAAATCAATAAAAATATATTTAAATGAAGACATAAATGAATAAAGGTGACCTGAGATTGTACCCTAGGAAGACCCACCCGCCCTCTGACCCACCCACCTGCCCGCTGACCCACCCACCTGCTGACCCCATCAGGACGAACCCCAGACATCCGGCCCCACGTGGCTGGACTCTGTCTCTGTTGACACGTCCCTCTCACGGGGATGGCATGTTTGTTTAACTGATGCCTGCCGTCCTCATTAGAGACTCATTATTGAGCCTGAAATAGCGGTTCCTTTTGCTGATATTCCTTTTATGCAAAGATGATTTTTAAAAAGAAACAGACCCCTCTTCGGGTGCCATGAGTCCGCAGTGAGGACAGCCACGTTTAAGAGAGGCCCCCAGGCCAGCCTCAGGGTGACGATGCGGGGTCCGCGCCCGCTGCTGGCCTGAGGGTCACTGACGGACGTGACTGGGGACCCCTCCCTGAGACGAGGGTCCCTGCGTTAGAGCCGGCAGCAACCGGAAGCAGCAGCACCCGGCCAAGGGGAAGGGAGTCCTGGGGTTCCGGAACGTTCTCTTCCCCTCCAGGAGAAAGTCGTAATCCTGATGGCTTGAGTGTTGATGGCGGCATCTCCCTGCGACCCAGCACGGGCCGTCCCCGCGGACTAGCCTCTCCACCCTGGGGATCGGGAGGAGCCCTGCAGGCAGAGCCCTGGAGGACGAGGGAGGAGTGACCGCGCCCCGAACCGCGGGCTGGTCGGCACGGTCTGGGCACCGGGTCCTACCTCCGCAGGGTTAGGCTCCAGCCCCCAAAACAGGGCGGGGCCTGATGACGGGACTGCGCCCCATGGAAGAGGCTGTCCGTGGCTGGCCGGTCATTGTTGTTTCTCTGGCATCTGTCACATAGAAGGTCCTCAGTGCGCTATTGCTGAATGAATGAATGAATGAATGAACGAACGAACGATCGGGATGCTTGCTAATGGGATGCTAATGATGCTTGGAAGGGCCTCTCGGGTTCGGGCTGCAGAGGCTCCTTAGGGGAGACTGTCTAGGCCAGTGGTCGGCAAACTCATTCGTCCACAGAGCCCAACATCAGCAGCACAACGATGGAAATGTCTTTGGAGAGCCACATTTTTTAAACGTAAACTTCTTCGAACGCCACGTCTTCAAAATAGACCTGCCCAGGCCGTGGTATTGTGTGGAAGAGCCACCCTCAAGGGGCCAAAGAGCCGCCTGTGGCTCGCGAGCCGCCGTGTGCCGACCATGGGTCCAGCCGTGGGCAAACGACGGCCCGCGGGCCGGATCCGGCTGTTCTATCCGGTTCTCTTGCTCTCCCCTCCGCTCCTTGACTTTGAATTTATATTAGTTCACACAAACACTCCATCCATGCGTTTGTTCCGGCCCTCCGGTCCAGTTGAAGAACCCATGGTGGCCCTCGAGTCAGAAAGTTTGCCCACCCCTGGTAGCCGATCCGTGGTGCAGCCGGTGCCTGGAGGCGGAGGAGGAGAGGGCGCATGGATAGAGGGGGAGGCTGTGGACAGGCACGGGTGGAGGTGGGCGAGGCCACAGGTGGACTCGGGGTGTGCCAGGGGAGCGCCAGAGGCCAACCTGGGGAGGCCGGCAGAGGCCCGAATTCTCAGGCTGGGCCGGGGCGCTCAGCTGTGACCCCGGTGCTATTTTAAGGTGGTGGCTTCTTCCTATTTAATTATGAATGGAACTGCATCTGAGGACGGCAGCTGATGGCGGCGTGCGGTTATGCTGTGTGGGCTGTTTTCAAAATAGCTCGCCCCAAACTTCATTAGTGACCAGTTGGAGGAAAGTGCAGCCTGACCGGCCGGCGGCTCCCCGCGTTCGGTGTCCGGGCCGTGCGGAGGCAGCGAGGCGGCCGGAGGCGTCGCAGGCCGGAGCCTCAGCCGCTGTCCCCGGGGCCGCCTGGCGCTCCTCCCTCCCTCTCCTCTGCCTCTGTCAGTCCCCTCTCCTCTTGAGGGGAGCCCCATGGACCCCACCGCGGTTCTGTGAGGCCGGGGCAGCAGGCCGGGGCTGGGGTGAACACTCTGGCCAGGACGCTCGGCTGAGTCGGTGGCTGAGCTGAATGGCTGCGGCCCAGCCTCCGGCTCTGACTCGGCCCGAACCCTCCTTACCCCTGAGCTCGGCCTCCCTGGGGAGAGCGCAGGGCTGGCGACCAGCACGGGACCCGGTCAGGTCAGCATCTGCAGCGCCCGATGAGCGGGACGCACAAGGGCTGGGCCCGCGTCCTCTCCTGAAACCCTGGTCCTGACCGGGGGGCGGCCACGCTGCTGGGCCGGGCAGTGGGCTCCCGGTGTGCGCCGGGCCCCGGTGGGGGCTCGGGTGGGCTCGGCGGCTGCCCGCGGCTCGGCCTGCGTGGCACCTGGGAGCTCAGGTTCCTGGTACCTGTCGGTTGGGCAGGAAGGAAATCCTCGAAATGAGATGCAGCCACTGCGTCGTGTGAGATGTGGGCACCCGGCCGTTCCCAGCCAGGGCTCCGTAGTGACGGCTCCGCGGTGGACGGTGGTGATGGCGATCGCGAGGCTGAGAGGCCGGAGGCGGCCCCCCTGGGCTTGGGTCCTGGTTCTGCCAGGTGACTCGAGCTTCCCTGCCTCGGTTTCCCCACGTCTGCGGAAGGCAGGTGTGCGGATCTCCACGTGCACCCGGTCTGGGGAGCCCGGCCCGGGGGGATGGAATGTGCCAGCTCGTGAGTGTGCCCTGCCTGTGTCTTCCTGTCCGCTAACCCGGGGAGCCGCAGTTTCCCTACATCAGGGGTCCTCAAGCTTTTTAAACAGGGGGCCAGGTCACTGTCCCTCAGACCGTGGGAAGGCCGGACTATAGTTAAAAAAAAAAACTATGAACAAATTCCTATGCGCACTGCGGGCCCGGGACGCGTCGGCTGCTAAGCAGGACAGGCCGCGGCCCCCGGCGGGCTGGATCCATGTCCTCGGCGGGCCGCAGGTGGCCCGCGGGCCGTAGTTCGAGGACCCCTGCCAGGGCCCAGGCCGAGAGCGTGGGGTGCCACGTGGGTGCGGCCCCTGGCTCTGCCTCCTCCCCGGGCCGCGCCGTCCTGCCGCTGAGTCACCGGCTGATGTGCGGCCGCCTCCGCTGGGGACAGCTGTTTCCTGGCAGACGCCTCCCCGCGCTCCGGAGCGCCGAGAAGAGGGAGCGCGCCCAGGTTTCAGTTGGGAATGCGCCAGCCTCCGAGAGCCCACGGGCCCGCGGGCGGGTGCTCTTGGGGGGCTCGCTGCGGCTGGGACCCTGGGACACTGGCCACAGGGCGGGTCTGGGCCTGGGCGGGCACTGGGAGCCCCCGGGGAGGCGGGAGTCCCCTCTGAGCCATCTCTCGGGGTCGCTCGCCCCACGGGCAGTGCACACTTCCACGGGTCCCCATCCGTGCCCTCGGGTCTCCGGGTCGGGCCCCCCCAGGCCCTTCCTCTCCCCTGGGCAGAGACCTGCTTGTGGATACCTTCCCAGGAATTCTGGAGGGTCCCTGGCTCACGAGGGGCCTGCTGCTCTGACCCCTGACGCCACTCCTACCTCGCCCTGGAGGTGAGGGCGTTCCTCACGGAGGGGCCGGGGGGCAGTGGCATTGCGAGGCCTTGCACCGTGGGTAGCAGGAGGGGCGGCCCACAGCCCCGGGGTGCAGAGGAGGCTGGGGAGGGAGACACAAGAGTGGCCATGTGCTCCAATGGGCCACGGAGCTGTGGGCGGATGGAGTCTGGCTTCTCCTCCGGCATCTCCCAGCCCTCCATGTTCTCCTGCTCCCCCAGATAGTGGTGTGGGACCCCCAACTCAGGGCACCCACTGCTGCCAGCTGGGTGACCTTATGTGAGGAGGTCGCCCCCAGGATGCAGGCCGATTGGCAGCTAAGCCTGCCCCAGCCCCAGCATCCGCTCTCTGGAGGGGAGCGTGGAGACCTGGCCAGACCTGGGGGCCGACCAGCAGCACCCCCCCTCACTCTGAGGAGCCCCAGCCCCCCCAGCAGCTCTGTCTCTGGGGGAACAGGGTCCAGAAACCCCAAGCCCAGAGGTCACGCCGGCTGTAATTCCCCAGCGGTGGCCTCAGGGGACACGCGGGCCCGTCTGGGGCAGCGGCCCTCTCTGATGGGAGACTGCACGGCGCCTCCTCACCCCCACGGCGCGGGTGTGTCCAGGACAAACCTTCCACCCAGAGGACACCTCCTGTGCCTTCGAGGAGCCTTTTCGC
>NC_137785.1:61172994-61207994 GCF_963455305.1 Plecotus auritus
AGGAAATCGGCGAGTCCGTTGAAGAAGAGTCATAACTGGTTCAACGGCACAAGCAGACGGGCGACGGGGGAGGTGCCGGGTCAGGGAGCAGAATGTGGGTGTGCTGTCCCCAACCTCGTGTCGCAGGAGGAGGAGGGACACACACACACACACATTTCAGGCGAGCCCTGTCCTCCTTCCGGGAGGCGCTCCGGCCGTGGCTCATGGTGTCAATGTTTCTCTCTCTCTCTCTCAAATCAATCAATCAGTGAAAATGCACTGGAGTCAACCCACGTACCATAAGGTCACGGTTCGATTCCTGGTCAGAGCACATGCGGGGGTTGTGGGCTCGGTCCCCATTGTGGGGCGTGCAAGAGGCAGCCGATCCATGATTCTCTCTCATCATTGAGGTTTCTCTCTCTCTCTCTCTCTCCCTCTCCCTTCCTCCCTGAAACCAATAAAAATATATTAAAAAGAAAAGAGAAGATGCCCGTGGTATCCTTTCATTCATTCGCGAGGCCCTTTTGCATTTGCATGTGCGTTTTCGCACCGATGCATCGGTCCACGAATGTGCTACCTTTTTAACTCCTTCAGGCATCGCTCTGCCCCTCCTCCGCCCACTCGCGTGGGGCGGTGTGCATCCGTTCCGCCGTTCACCTCTGCGCTTACCTGTGCATCCGTTCGCTCACGCGTTTGTTTCATCCATTCGCAAACAACACACTGTGAAATCAACTTAAGCCTCTAGAGCAGGGGTGGGCAAACTTTTTGACTCGAGGGCCACCATGGGTTCTTCAACTGGACCGGAGGGCCGGAACAAAAGCATGGATGGAGTGTTTGTGTGAACTAATATACATTCCAAGGAAAGGAGCGGAGGGGAGAGCAAGAGAACCGGATAGAACAGCCGGATCCGGCCCGCGGGCCGTCGTTTGCCCAAGGCTGCTCTAGAGAAACGTGGCAGAGTCTGACCACCACCAGGTCGACTCCAGGCATCGTTCTGGTCCTCGGGCGCGGCCACGTGCAGGCGGACAAGCACGTGTGAGAGGTGCAGGCTCGACCCGTCTACTGTGACCGTGGGATCCCAGTGTCACGTGGGTGCCGGTTCTTGAGGCCTCCCTCCCCGCCCCCCCAGGCTTTCCACAGGTTTGCCTGAGCTTTCGTGGGGCGCCCCGGACCTCTTGTGACCCTGAGTCCTCCTTGGGCTGCCCCTCGAATGAGAGAACCCTGAGGATCCCCCCGGGAAGCAGGTGATGGTTAAGTGCGGGCCCCAGGGCTATGGTGTGCCAGGTGGGAGGGAGCAGCTGTTGTCTCGGTGACAACTGAGGGGCACACATGGCTGACGTGGCCGACGTGGCCGGCGTGGCATGGGCAGGACATGCCGTGGTGGGCACAGCGGGAATAAAAACCCGCCAAGGGTCACGCAGACCTAGCGCCTCTTCTCCTCTCCCGCCAAGGAGCGTCCGCCGGATCCTGCATCGGAACGTCACGCTGTCCTGGAAGACGGGCAGGGCGGGTGCTGCGGTGTGTATTTTCCTCTCTGAGACTCTGTACCCGAAGGCACAGAAACCTGCCCCGGCCGGTGTGGCTCAGTGGATAGCGCGTCGGCCTGCGGACCGAAGGGTCCCGGGTTCGATTCCGGTCAAGGGCACGGATCTTGGTTGCAGGCTCCTCCCCAGCCCGGGCCCCGATCAGGGCATGTGCAGGAGGCAACCCATCGATGTGTTTCTCTCACATTGATGTTTCTCTCTGTCTTTCCCTCTCTCTTCCACGCTCTCTAAAGATCAGTGGAAAAACAGCCTCGGGTGAGGATTAAAAACAAACAACAAACAAAAAACCTAAAAGCGCAGGAACCATAAAGCGCGGTGGAGGATGAGGTGAGATTCCAGCAGCAGGGGTGACACTGACCGCGCCGGCTGCACATGGAGCTGTTACCTGCGAACATGGAGTCCAAGCGGGCGGGGCGGGGGGGGGGGCGGCCGCCACCAGATGAGCGTGGACTGGAAGCGACGCCCCGCAGGCTCCGAGTGGGGCGCTGCAGGAGGCTGCCTGGCTCCCGTGGGGGCTCCTGTGGTTTCTAGAAATGGTGGTTGGCACCCACACCCACCCCCCTTCCCGTGCACGGCGCCGCACGTCCGTCCGCGCCCTCCCCGCTCTGCAGGCTGTTCACTTACTTATATCTGTGACTCCTCCCCTGAGGACACTTTTCCACGGGTTCTCAGGGAGAGGGGACGAGAGAGGGGGAGACAGAGAGAAACATCGATGTGAGAGCAACATATCGATGGGTTGCCTCCTGCACGCGCCCTGACCAGGGCCCCCGGGCCAGGGAGGAGCCTGCAACTGAGGTCCATGCCCTTGACCGCCATGGACCCCAGGACCTCTCAGTCCACAGGCCGGCGCTCTACCCACTGAGCAACCCCAGCCAGGGCTGTGCTGACCGTTCGGAAAGCGTCCGCTGCTAGGAGCCTTCCGATGCGCAGCCCGTGTCAGCTGTCCGCTCTTGCAGGCTGGGTGCCACCTGCCGGCTCCGGTGTCCAGCCTGTGCCGCACCGGGGAGGCGGCCCGGTGGCCAGCTGGGAGCTCATCCTGCCCCCGTTCCGGCTGGAGGTGACCCCCCTGGGGACCCGCCTCCCCCCAGGATTCATGGATTCTCCGCCCAAGGAACCACGCTCAGGTGGCTCAGCTTACCTGTGGGCCAGAGCCCCGCCCACAGGGAGGCTCAGCTCATGGCCAATCACCAGAGTGCTTACCCGGTTGCCTAGGTAACCAACGGGGACCCTGAAGGAGGACCAGGGGACGGGCAGACACACAGGCATGATGCGGGGTGGTCCTGGACGCTCATCCTCCATCCCCATTGCCCCGTCCAGGCCCTCGCCACCCAACCGCCCAACCGCCCTTCGGCTCGTTGCTTTACTTGATTGGAAACACACAGCCATAAGCACGCAGGGCAGCCAGCAGTGAGGCCGGGATACTATTCATGTCTCTTCTGGTTTATTTGTGAAGGAATCCACCGTATAAATCACTCCAAGCCACCAAGACAGGAAGGCAAATGTCACGTTTGAATGGAGGGTGTAGGGCGTGCTCCCATTACCATCCAGAACACGTGGCCGGGTTGGTGGCCCTTCCCGGGGCGGGGGTGCGGGGGGCGGGTATTTTGTGAGCCTTGCTGCAGACCACGTGCCGCGCTCAGGCAGCTCCGCCCTCCGTGGCCATGGGCGGTGCTGGGTGCCCACCGCTTGTGCCGTCAGAAAGCCCGGTGCCCGCCGGACGGATCCCGGGCGGTGCCATTTGTCAGGACTTGTTCACTGAACAGCCATGTTTTGACCTGGACGTGTTATTCAAGTCGCTATTCTCTCCTAAATTACGTCTAATGAACATATTTGCATGTTATCGGGGAGGGCAATATATCATCTCAAATTTCGGCGTTTAAGCCCGCATCACTCAAAACAGCTTTGGTGGATTAGTAAGCAGGTGAAATCAAAAATCTCATTTCATATCTGACATTAATAACTTTCAGGGGGAATGAGCATTGGCATTTATGTCTGGCCCGGCTTCGAGCCCAATGTCCTAGAAACACAAGGGCAGCAGACAAACCTCCTCGCCAGATAGGAAAATAAATCACGCGTAATGCCGGATTCCTACCTTACATGTTAATTAATGTGTGCAATCAATTACCGATGTTACAATATGAGCAAGAAACTGGTGGGGAATGGGGTCATAAAAAATACCTATAGATTTATCTGCTTCTTCTTTTTTTTTTTTTTCTATTTAAACAAATAGTCTTCAAGCCCGTGAATGCTGTGTTGAGACATGCTCTGAATAATAAGCATCATAAAATCTAATCAGATTTATAAGAGGAATTGATTGTTGTGGCAGGAGGAGAGGGAGGAAAATAAGCTGGAATTTAAGTGTTAATTTTTATGCTAATCCACAGTGGCTTCATATGAAGCAATTTTGTTCTGTGCCACAAATATAAAATTGTCCCTTGCAGAGAAATGTCAGCTTGCTAGACCTGAAAGCAGTAATTTATTAGGTATGTTTCTATTAGTATGTGTCACAGTTGTTAGCAGGCTATACACACAATGGTGCTTCATACTTATCCTCCAAGTCTCCGAATGTCGCAGCTCAGTGGCTGCAACGTGGGGGCATTAATACGTTATCCTAGGCGGGGTGGTCTGGGCCCTGTGGACAAAAGGCTATTTAATACAATTTAATGTCATTCCGAGGAGAAGTGGGAAAATAAAGACGGGGGAATAAAATGGCATCTGTGTGTTTCACAGTGCGTTCCTGCACGAACCCTCGGCTGAAGAGGTATGACATTGCTGCCAAGAAAAAGAATAAAAACTGGGCCATTTTCTCTCCCCCCCGCCCCCCCCCACCCCCCACCCCCGCCCCGTAACCTGCTCCCCACTGCAGTCCTTTCTCAGTGCTATTAAGTGATCGATTTACACGGCTCCGTGATGTCATCCGTGAGGAGGGGAATGCAGAAGGCAGCAAAATCCGCGCGCCGGTGACCTTGTTTCAGAATCTGGGGGACCCCGACGGCCCCGCGCCCCCATGGATGGGTTTCGGAAGGAAGGATGTACTTTTTTTTTTTTTTTTGGACAATCGCTCGCTCCTGGGGAGTGAATTAATAGAGTTAAGGGTTCTGATGCAATTCACATATAGGTCAATCAGATGCGCCAACATCTGCTGCCACCGTCATTTGCATGCGGCATTCATATGTTAATGACGCCTCTTTTTACTCAAGTAATATATTTAAAAAACAAGATTTGCATATCGGTTTGGATCAGTATATTATAAGCCATGTATCATTTGCTCCTTCTTCCCCGGGGCCGGCGGGGAGGCACCGGCTCCTGAGTGGCGGCTGGTGTGTTTGAGCGGGGGGCCCCGATTCAGACAGGGAGGCCTTGGGTGAGAGCCCTTCCATCCGAGAGCCCGCTCCCCGCCCGATAAATCAATACCGACACAGATGGACGGGTGATAATCTATTTAGCATGCCTGATAGCAAATATTGGTGCACAGATGATGAGAGTGGTAACTGTTTTTAGCAGCAAAAGCCTCGTCTTGCTCCCTCTGCGAAGGGTAAGTTGGGACCAAAAAAACAAAAACAAAAACAAAAACAAAACAAAAAAAACAAAGAAAGAAAAAGTGGTCCCCCCTCCCCGCCCCCCAACCCTTGGACTCGGTGTCGGGCGACCTGCAGGCTGGGTCTGGATTGCAAAGGAGGGACCCTGATGGGGAGAACAAAGAGGCTGAGGCTCCTGCTAGGTCCTCACCGCCCCCGCTCCTTTAACAAACAGGACCTCTTAATGGGATTGTGTCTCCAGGTGTAAATAGCATGAAACGCGGGGGTCTCCTCCGCTTCTTGCCCCGATCCCGCGCCAGGAGTGAGAAAATAAAGTGGAGGTTGTCAGACGTGGCAGCTGCTTGGAGCCCTGATAAATATAAGCTCTTATTGATCTGATGGAAATGAAAGGTCCCAGCGCTGGGCGCTGTTTAGCTTCTGGGGTCTCCAGCCTGTCACCCGTGGCCTGGCGCGCGTGTGTGGGGTGGGGGCGGGGGCGGGGGGAGGCTCTCCTCCCACGGGGGGCTTTGATTTCATCTCTAACCTTTTCCGGTGAAGTTCCTTGACCGCCTGTCGCCGCCGGGATGGGGCGAGTTGGTTACATTTCACTTTACCTCGTTGCTTTCTCTCTTTTCTCTTGTGACAGGGACCTGGGACGCCCCTCCCGCAAGCTGTCAGTTCCCCCGGCCAGCTGCCTCTTTTCAACCGTGTTTCTCGCCAGACTGACGGTTCCTACGACAGCATGCAGTTAAGCTAAGGTAAGACGCCCGATGCTGGGCTCGCCGCCGGGTACCTGGACACTTCCGGCTGGTTGGCTTTGACCGAACACTAATTCCAAGGCAACAGGGCCCCCCCTCTCCTCCCGGCCTGGGGGGACTCCCTCCCAGGTAGCACCTCTTCCGGGAGCTCTGGGCCAGGTGCTGGCAGGACCTTTGCCCCGGAAGGCATTGCTGTGCGGCGGGGAAGGGAACAAAGGGGTCACGGGAAATGTTTTATTGATTTCGAGAGAAAAGGGAGAGGGAGAGAGAGAGAGAAACATCAATGAGGAGAGGGAATCGTGGATCGGCCGCCTCCCGCACGCCCCACCAGGGGATGGAGCCCGCCACCTGGACGTGTGCCCTGACCGGTTCACAGGTCGACACTCCACCACGGAGCCACGTCGGCCGGGCAAAACCGTTACATTCTTCATCTTTTTCGGAGGTTTTCTGCCAAGATCAACGCGAGGCTTCAGGTCCCAGTCCTGAGGTGCCGCTGACACATCCCGGTTCCGAGAAAGCGCCCGCGTTCCTTGGAGGGGTTTTGAGGCAACCAAATCGAAGGGGAGGTTTGCGATGGGTTCCTGAGAGCCGGAGCCGAGTCCTGACTACCTGCCGCGTGGCTGCCTGTGACAGTGCGACGGGGTGCCTCCCCGTCGACGTCGCCTGGGGCCGCAGGGACGGTCACAAGTACAAGGACACAGTTAAATCCCGGCTGTTGGGACCCAGGGGGCCAGCGCTACAGGCCCCGCGCGGGGAGGCCCCACGGGTAGCGTCCGATCGGGCGTATTCGCAGCCGCCCAGGGGCACGGTCCCGGTGAAGAGCGGGGTGGGCGAGGCAACATGTGGCTGGTGGTGCCATCCAAGGGGACGCGGCGCGCCTGGCGACAGGGCACGGCGACCGCGTGCCGCTGCCTCGCGGACGACGGAGGGAGAACGCGTCGCAGCGACAGGGTTGGATGCGTTCCGTCTCTTGGAGCGAGAACGTGTTGATTTCACACCGCGGTGGGTGTTTTCCATCCGCCGCATGGCGGTGCGACCCGTGCTGAGAAGCGGGGCGGCGTGGCCTCGGCCTGGGGCCTCCCTCTCACGGGCTCCCCGGGGCCCCGGGCTCCCCGGGAGGCGGCCTGCCCACCGCCCCTCGCGGCTGGGGCCTCCAGAAGGAGCTGTTGGCTGGTTCCCTCCCCGGCGGCATCTCGCAGGCAGAGCCGTTTTCGGTTCCGTGGCGGTTGGCTTGGGCAAACAAGCGTGCGGTTGCCAGTAAGGTTTAGGGTTCTCCTGCCAGAGACGGGAATGTCTGCAAAGACTATTTTCCCTCTCGGGAGGCAAAACACAGATGGGGGAGTCAGGAGTCTTACAACGTGGCTGCTCCATCGGGGGCGGGAATCTGCCGTGTGGATGCTCACAGCGCGGGGAGGCCCCGCTCGGTGCGGGTGCTCAGGGCCTTGGGTAGGGCGAAGGGCGGGCTGGCTTTGGGGTGCGGCCTGGGCTCCTGTCTCGTGAGCGGGGAGAGGAGGGCGGTGCGGGGGGGGGGGCGGCGGTGGCCCCTTGATCCCCGTTGAAGGGGAAGGGAAGACAGGGACGCACCCGGGGTCTGACGAGTCCTGTGACTCAGACGAAGGCTCTGAACGATGGGCACCGGCCTCGCCAGGCAGCCTGCCACCGGGGCCCGACGGCGAAGGGCTGAGGCCTCCCAGCGGGTGGGGAGCCCAGATGCAGCGCCCTGGGCATCGGCCGCGGGGAGGCGGGCAAGGTTCCGCTTGGAGACGCCGCTGTGTGGGGATGGCCCCGGGGTCCTGGGAGCTGTGCGTGGGGCGGGAACGTCCCCTCCCAGAGCGAGCTCTGCGCCCGGGAGACCTGAGCGGGGACAGGCCTTAGGGATGGGGCCACACGGACACTGCCCTCCAGGCCTCTTGCGGTCTTGCTGGCCCTGCACTCGGATTCCAGGCCTGGAGCGGACCTGTCCCCGGGGCCCTGGGACTGGGCCAGGCTGGCTGAGCCGCGTCTGGACGTCTGAAGGTTCTGGCGGGGACGCTGCCCTCACGCTGTCCCCCGACGCCCTCCAAGGCTTGACATTTTAAAATCCTACGTGAAATGCTGCGCAGGCAGCGATGGGGCGCCAGACGGCCACCCCGAAGCTCCGTCGCAGGAAGCCCCAGCAACCTGCCGTGGGGGCCTCTCCCCCACAATGGTGATGGATCCCCCAATGTGCCGCTGCCCGTGGATGACGGGGCGAGAACATGTCCCCCCCCCAGCCCCCCCGCCGCCCCCCACTGTCGACCCCGACGTGGCTCCAGGTGGGTCCAGAGGACCAGGCCCGGCTGTGCGCCCTCCAGCCTTATCTTCCCGGGGGGACCCTGTGCTGACCCCGTGGGGGTGGGTCTCAGCGCCCACAAGGTCTTCCCTCCGCCGCCTGATGGACACAGAGTGGCTCCCCCTGTCCCCGCGGTGTGGGGTACCTGACTCTGGCGCCCGTCCACGTGGCTCCATGTGGCTCCCACGTGGCTCCGGGTAGACGTGAGCCGGCAGCCTCCGCGGTAATGACTGCAGTGACGCGCCGCAGTGTGGGCGCTGTGGGGGCCCCGGGGCGGGCGGGTGATTGTCCTTTCTGTGCCATAACGGTGATGGGCCGGCATGTGCGTGCAGGGCTCTGCGTGGCGTCTGGTCGGCACCAGGAGAGCTCGGGCCGGGAGGCAGAGATCCCGCTGGAGGCCCCGGAAGCCACGGGCGGCGTGGGGAGCGAGGCCCGCGACTCTCCCTGCGCCCGAGAGAAACACGGTCTGAGCCAGTGGCCTTGAGCCTGAGCGGGCGGGTCGGGGAGCAGGGCTGGCCTCAGGCCCTGGGGATGACCCGGGCTCACCCTCTCCGGCCCCCCCGCAGGCAGAAACGGCGTTAGTGCCATTTTCCAGGTGTGGAAACTGAGACGTTTGCGTGGCCCCTCCGGTCCCCCAGCTGGTGGGGGTCAGGCCACGCCGTGAGGGGGCTTGCTCTGTACTTTGGAGCCTGACCCCTGGCCAGGGAGCAGCCGGGAGGAGACAGACCAGGTCCCCGCCCCCAGAGAGCTTCCACCCCGAGGCGGGAAGGAAATAGGCGATCCCAGGGCGGATGGTGACAGACGGGGCAGGGGCAGGGCCGCTCTGTGCTTGGAGGGGCCGTGGTCAGGGATGGCCCCCGAGGAGGTCTGAAGGGAGAAGCACGTGCAAAGGGCCTGGGGTGGGGAGGAACTTGCCACATCAGAGGGCCAGCCCGCAGGCTCCCGCGATGCTGGAGCCCTGAGCTCTGGGGACAGGTGACCTGGATTCCGCGTGGCTGTGCGCACCTAGTGAGGAACTTCCTTTGACGTTCATGCTGCTTTTATTTATTTATTTTTAAAATATGTTTTCATTGCCCTGACTGGTTTGGCTCAGTGGATAGAGCGTCGGCCTGCAGACTGAAAGGTCCCGGGTTCAATTCTGGTCAAGGGCATGTACCTTGGTTGCGGGCACATCCCCAGTGGGAGGTGTGCAGGAGGCAGCTGATCGATGTTCCTCTCTCATCGATGTTTCTAACTCTCTATCCCTCTCCCTTCCTCTCTGTAAGAAATCAATAAAATATATATTTTAAGAAAATAAAATAAAATATGTTTTCATTGATTTTTAGAGAGAGAGGAAGGGAGAGGGAGAGAGAGAGAGGGGGAGAGAGAGAGAGAGAGAGAGAGAGAGAGAGAGAGAGAGAGAGAAACATCAATGATGAGAGAGACTCATGGATTGGCTGCCTCCTGCACGCCCCCCACTGGGGATCAAGCCTGCAACCCTGGCTTGTGCCCTGCCAGGGAATCGAACTGGAGAGCTCTTGGTTCCTGGGTCGAAGAAGCTCAACCGCTGAGCCATGCCGGCCGGGCACATTCCTGATGCTTTTAACCGGAGGGTGTGTCCGGAGAGACCCTCCGTCCCAGGCAGGGAGATGCTGGCAGGCGCGGAATTCTGCATGTGGCTGGGAGCGGCTCCGGGCGGGCTGTTTGCTGTGGTGGGGGGAGCGGGGGGCGGGGGGGGGGCGGGTGTCCTGGTGACATGTCTACCCTGAGCGGCAGTATTGCTGGCCTCGTGGCTGCAGAGCAGGTGGCCAGCTGCACGGGTGACACGTGGCCATGCCCCAGCAGGAGCCCCCTGGGCAGCCGGTGCCGGAGCCATGGGCATGGTTAGAGCTACAGGTGGTGGGCTTCTGGCTCCGGCTGACCTGGGGACCGTGGTCTGCCCGGGTCTGTGCCGCCTGGGGGTGCAGGCGCCTCCGACGCACACGGCGAAGCACGGAGCCCCCTGATCATTTCGTCAGCGTCGCGTCGGGTTTCCGGGGCGGCTCGGGGCGTGGCTGGCCGTGTGTGCCGCGTGCGTGCTGTGCCCCGCTCCAGCGCGTGAGCCTGCGCTCAGTGCGAAGTGGGGGAGCCTCGGGAGCCCCAGCTGTGTCCGGTCCACGGACACCTGTGTTTGCAGAACCGATTTTTAAAATGTCAACGCGCTGCCGACACCGGGAGGCGCAGGGAAGAGCGGGATCACTTTCCACTCACTTCTCTTCCCTTCAGAACATGCCTCCTGGGGAAAACTCTCCACCTCCCCAAGGGCTGCCCTCGTAAGAGCGGGGATCCCTCGGGGGAGTGCCCCTTTGTAGCATGTGCATCCCACCCCCCGGGCTGCTCACCTGCAGGGCGAGCTCAGGGGGGAGAGGCCTGGGGGAGCAGCGCGGCCGTCTCCCTGGCGGCGGCTCTCGGCGGAGCTGCGGCTCAGGAATCCTCGGTCGCTGACCCACAGAACCCCGGGGCGGCAGAGCCTCCGTGGTCACAGCCACCTTCCCTGAGAGGCGGGGAGACAGCCCAGAGCGGGCAAGGGGCGCCCAGGGTCACCCAGCCGGGCGCCGGCAGAGCCAGGGTCACGACGCAGGTACCCTTGGGCCCGGCCGGAGGCCAGCTCTCAGCCGTCGGGCACAGGGGCTGCTGGGGACAGGGCCGGGGTCTCCCCTGCCCAGCAGTTCCAGGGTGCCGGGGCCAGCCTACGGCACGCGGTGAGGGTCAGCGTCACTCCTGGCCGGGGGCTCCCTGACCCTCGGCTATGCGTCGTCGTTACCACCGTGGCTCCTTCGTTTCGGCAAACCCGCCGTGTCCCGGTGCCACGGTGCTCTCCGGAGACCCGGCAGTGCGGGGCTGGCAAACCCTCCGGCGTAGCCAAGGCCGGGACACAGGGGGCCAGGACCCTGGTGGCGGGTCCCCGACAGCTGCCCCTCAAACGTTCCCGTGGGTCCCCTCTCGGCTACCAGCCCTCAGGGTTTGGACAGAAGGCAGGGTGCTCAGGCCAGCTCGGCCGGGAGGCCTTGGACTCTGCCCCAGACTGTCCCTGGGGAAGGGCCACCCAGAGAGCCTCCGGCCTGGCTGCTGGGCCCCGGGCGGGCCGCCGCGCTCCCTGGCAGCTGGCCGCGTGAGAGCAGCGGGGGAGGGCTGGGCCACGGAGCCCGCTCTTACCGAGGGCAGCACTGCGGGTGGGGGCAGAATGTTCCCGAGGAGGCACAGTTTTCAAGGAAAGAGAAGTGAAAAAAAATCTGGTTCTCCCCCCCACCCCGTCCCCCTAATGTTGGCAACGAATTTAAGTTTTAAAAATTCTTTCTGCAAATGCAAGTGTGTCTGTGGACGGACAGAGCTGGGGCCCCTGAGGCTCCCCCACTTAGCACTGAGCGCAGACTCACGCACACGGCGGCCACACATGGGCACACAGCACACAGCAGGCACACAGTGGGCACACAGTGGGAGTACAGCACACACACAGTGGGAGCACAGCATGCACACAGTTGGCACACAGTGGGAGTATAGCACACAGCACACACACAGTGGGAGCACAGCACACACACAGCACACACACAGTGGGAGTACAGCACACAGCACACACACAGCACACACACAGCACACACACAGCACACACACAGCACACACACAGTGGGAGTACAGCACACAGCACACACACAGCACACACACAGTGGGAGTATAGCACACAGCACACACACAGTGGGAGCACAGCACACAGCACACACACAGTGGGAGCACAGCACACAGCACACACACAGTGGGAGCACAGCACACACACAGCACACACACAGTGGGAGTACAGCACACAGCACACACACAGCACACACACAGCACACACACAGCACACACACAGCACACACACAGTGGGAGTACAGCACACAGCACACACACAGCACACACACAGTGGGAGTATAGCACACAGCACACACACAGTGGGAGTACAGCACACAGCACACACACAGCACACACACAGCACACACACAGCACACACACAGTGGGAGTATAGCACACAGCACACACACAGCACACACACAGCACACACACAGCACACACACAGCACACACACAGCACACACACAGTGGGAGTATAGCACACAGCACACACACAGCACACACACAGCACACACACAGCACACACACAGTGGGAGTATAGCACACAGCACACACACAGTGGGAGTACAGCACACAGCACACACACAGCACACACACAGCACACACACAGTGGGAGTACAGCACACAGCACACACACAGCACACACACAGCACACACAGCACACACACAGCACACACACAGTGGGAGTACAGCACACAGCACACACACAGCACACACACAGTGGGAGTATAGCACACAGCACACACACAGTGGGAGTACAGCACACAGCACACACACAGCACACACACAGCACACACACAGCACACACACAGTGGGAGTATAGCACACAGCACACACACAGCACACACACAGCACACACACAGCACACACACAGTGGGAGTATAGCACACAGCACACACACAGTGGGAGTACAGCACACAGCACACACACAGCACACACACAGCACACACACAGTGGGAGTACAGCACACAGCACACACACAGCACACACACAGCACACACACAGTGGGAGTACAGCACACAGCACACACACAGCACACACACAGCACACACACAGCACACACACAGCACACACACAGCACACACACAGCACACACACAGTGGGAGTATAGCACACAGCACACACACAGTGGGAGTATAGCACACAGCACACACACAGCACACACACAGCACACAGCACACACACAGCACACACACAGTGGGAGCACAGCACACAGCACACAGCACACAGCACACAGCACACACACAGTGGGAACACAGCACACAGCACACAGCACACACACACAGTGGGAGCACAGCACACAGCACACAGCACACACACAGTGGGAGCACAGCACACAGCACACACACAGCACACACACAGTGGGAGTATAGCACACAGCACACACACAGCACACACACAGTGGGAACACAGTACAGTACACAGCACACACACAGCACACACACAGTGGGAGCACAGCACACACACAGTGGGCACGGCCAGCCACGCCCTGATCCACCCGACAGCACGGGCTCTGTCCCTGGGGTTCGCTGGCCTCCGTCTGCCCCTCTGCGTCCCTGCGACAGGAAGGCCAGGTCCTGGCTGCACAGGGGCGCCCCGCCTTCCGCACACGGTTCCTTCACCGCCTTCCTAGATCTGCCCCCTCACCTCTGAGGAAGGTGGACAGGACGCCCCACCCTCTGTGTCTCCCCCCAAAACCTGAGCCGCGGGACACCTGCCAAGTCTGATGGGGGGACACAGGGATGCGTGCATGTGTGCATGCGTCTGATTGGGCGACAGACCGGCCTGCCTCCGCTGAGGCAGCAGGTGAGACAGGAAATCGAGAGGCTGCTGGGCCACCCAGCACCTGGCCCCTCCTGGTCCCAGGGCCACTCCTTCCTGCCGAGGTGGCCCGTGTCCTCGGCGCCCCCGCGAGGCACGCAGGCTGCCCCGCACCCGTCCAGCTGGGGGCCCACGGGCAGGTGCCCGGGCGGGGCAGGGCGGGCCGGCCCGGCTCCCCTTGTCCCGTGCACACGCCGCGTGGCCTTTCTGCGGGGGGAACGCTATTTGTTTTTATTTCCGTAATTCCTTCATTGTTTGCACAACGGCTGTCAGGCTGTTGCCTGAGAGGATCACGGGATAATTGCGGAACGCAGCCTAAGTAATTCGCAGGAACCCGGGCCTGGTCTGCATGTGAAATTGCTTCTCTTGCCGCATCCACGGGCTTCATTACGGGAGGCTGTGGACGGGCCTTCCGCCTCCCCCCCGCCGCCCCCCGCCACGGACACGGGGCTGCAGGAAACGATCGGGTGCCTCCCCTCGGCCCCGTGGCCGTTCTGGAGGGCGGCGGCGGGTCTGCTGTGCTCAGACGCAGCCGGGCCGGCAGGACGGGCCCGGGGCTGGCGTGGCCCGCAGCTGGCAGGCAGGCCGGGGGCTCCTCCCGCCCGCCCGCCCGCCCGTGCCCGGCGTGCCTTCCCGCCGGCTCTGCCATACGGATGGTGTGTGGCGAGGAGGGGCTGTGTTTTATTCTCCAGCTCACCCCGCTGTTATCAAAGTAACTTCCAGCTTATTAGCGACAAAGGACTTCTCTCCTCCCGCGCCCCCTGCTCGCCGGGGCTTCCTGAACGAAGCGGCCGCTTCCTGTCCTTGATATGCATGACCACATCTGGGCCGCCGCTCCGGCCCGGCCGCCTAATAACAATCACCTTCCCTCTCAGTCTCTGCTGATTGTTTCTAATTCACTCTGACAGATATGGCCTGACAACTCGCCGGCGGGCCCTCCCTCCGTGACCTGAAGTTACTCACGGCACTTATAGAGGCTGTCATTTTTAATATTTGATTTCATTTTAAGTTATGTGTTTCACTGAGAAGATGAAACCAAAAAAAAAAAAAAAAGGGGGGGGGACTTGTAATGGAACATAAATTTAACCCTTCTTGCCGCCCGGGCCAGCCGCGCAGCCCTCCGCCGGGGGCCTCCCTCCCCAGAGTGTGGAGCTGCTGCGGGGGGCTCCCCTCCTTCTCCTTCCTCCTGTCTGTGTCTTCTCTCCCTCCTTCTTCCCTCCCTCCTTCCTTCCTTCTCTCCCTCCTTCCTTCTTCCCCTCCCTCCCAACTTCCCTCCCTTCCTCCTTCCTTCCCTCCTTCCTTCCCTCCCTCCTTCCTTCTCTCCCTCCCCCTTCCTTCTTCCTCTCCCTCCCTACTTCCTTCCCTCCCTCCTTCCTTCCTTCCCACCCTCCCTCCCTCTCTTCTTCCTTCCTCCTCTCCCTCCTTCCTTCCTTCCCACCCTCCCCCTTCCTTCTTCCCCTCCCCCTTCCTTCTTCCTCTCCCTCCCTACTTCCTTCCCTCCCTACTTCCTTCCTTCCTTCCCTTCCTTCCTTCCCTTCCTCCTTCCTTCCTCCTCTCCCTCCTTCCTTCCTTCCCACCCTCCCTCCTTCCTTCCCTCCCTCTCTTCTTCCTCCCTCCTCTCCCTCCTTCCTTCCCTCCCTCTCTTCTTCCTTCCTCCTCTCCCTCCTTCCTTCCTTCCTTCCCTCCCTCTCTTCTTCCTTCCTCCTCTCCCTCCTTCCTTCCTTCCCACCCTCCCTCCTTCCTTCCCTCCCTCTCTTCTTCCTTCCTCCTCTCCCTCCTTCCTTCCTTCCCACCCTCCCTCCTTCCCTCCCTCCCTCCCTCCTTCCTTCCCACCCTCCCTCCTTCCTTCCCACCCTCCCTCCTTCCTTCCCTCCCTCTCTTCTTCCTTCCTCCTCTCCCTCCTTCCTTCCTTCCCACCCTCCCTCCTTCCCTCCCTCCCTCCTTCCTTCCTTCCCACCCTCCCTCCTTCCTTCCCACCCTCCCTCCTTCCTTCCCTCCCTCCCTCCTTCCTTCCCTCCCTCTCTTCTTCCTTCCTCCTCTCCCTCCCTCCTTCCTTCCCACCCTCCATTCTTCCCTCCCTCCCTCCCTCCTTCCTTTCTTCCCTCCCTCCCTCCTTCCTTCCCTCCCTCCCTTCTTCCCTCCCTCCCTCCTTCCTTCCCTCCCTCCCTCCTTCCTTTCCTCCTTCCTTCCTTCCCTGGAAACAAAAGCTTCATTTCCCATCCGTCCCCTTCACTGGCCCTTGGGCCGAGTTTATGGAGCTAATAATGCTGTTTTCTGCTTTGCACCAGCTTGTGATTGACAGGCTTTGGGGTTTGACTCGAGGGAGGGAGTCAGGGGCGAGGCCTGGTCACGTCCAGGTGACCAGCTTCAGCGAAGGCGTCCAAAGGTGACCTTCCTTTTCGGAGACGCTCCTCTTTGTGGGAGCTGGTGGGACATAGAGGTGCCCCCCGCCCCCAGGCTTGGGATGGGCCAGTCCCAGGGCGACAGGGCGGGCACTGGATCCCATTTCCTCCGCCCCTTCCCGCTGAGCCTGCGGGGCGGGGTCCTCCCGGGCAGGGTCCTCCCGGGCGGGGTCCTCCCGGGCGGGCGTGTGTCCCACATCACTTTGGGGCCACCCCGCCATGACTTGGCCTTTGTTTGCCGCTGGACAAAGGCCCCTGTGTCCCTCTGGGCCCTTCAGAGTTGAGAGCGGCGAGGCCGCGCGTTAGGTCAGCTTTGCGAGGAGACGCCAGGGAACAGAAAAGAGGCCGTTAACCCAGGGCGCCGCCCGCTGCTGCCGGCCGCCCCGGCCGTCTGTCTGTCTGTCTGTCTGTCCGTCCCCCGCAGCGTGGCACAGGCAGTGCAGAGGGGCAGGCGGGGCTCTGGGTGGGAGCTCACCGTCACCGGAGCCCGCGGCCTGGTCCCCTGGGAGCGGCCACCCCCGGCCCCGGCGCCCGGAGCCCAGGCTGGCATCCCCGAGTTCCGCAGGGTGCCCGGGCCGAGGGCGCGTCCAAGGACCCAGGAGGGTGGGCTCCTCGGGAGCCCGGGCCGAGGTGCCGTCCAAGCACCCAGGAGGGTGGGCTCTCGGGAACACGGGGCCGAGGTTGCCGTCCAAGGACCCAGGAGGGTGGGCTCTCGGGAGCTCGGGGCCGAGGGCGCGTCCAAGCACCCAGGAGGGTGGGCTCCTCGGGAGCTCGGGGCTGAGGGTGCCGTCCAAGGACCCAGGAGGGTGGGCTCCTCGGGTGCCCGGGCCGAGGGTGCCGTCCAAGGACCCAGGAGGGTGGGCTCTCGGGAACACGGGGCCGAGGGTGCCGTCCAAGCACCCAGGAGGGTGGGCTCCTCGGGAGCTCGGGGCCGAGGGCGCCGTCCAAGGACCCAGGAGGGTGGGCTCCTCGGGTGCCCGGGCCGAGGGTGCCGTCCAAGCACCCAGGAGGGTGGGCTCCTCGGGAGCTCGGGGCTGAGGGTGCCGTCCAAGCACCCAGGAGGGTGGGCTCCTCGGGAGCACGGGGCCGAGGGCGCATCCAAGGACCCAGGAGGGTGGGCTCCTCGGGAGCTCGGGGCCGAGGGTGCCGTCCAAGGACCCAGGAGGGTGGGCTCCTCGGGAGCACGGGGCCGAGGCCTGCTCCCAGCAGCCTTTGCTGCAAAGGCAGCGGCTGCGGGCGGGCGGGCCGAGGGCGGGACTCGGGCGGCTCCACTGCCCACGGCGGCCATTCGCTGCTCCCCTGCCGTCGCTGCTCCGGCCGGGCCTGTGGGGGCCCTGGGAGGGCCTGCCTCGTGCCAGCTCCGTCCAGGGTGGCTCTTCCCTCCTCCAAGCCTGTCCCTTCCCTTCTCTGGGCACGGGGGTAAACGGAGGCAGCAGCTGCTCCTCACGTGGAGACTTTCCCTCCTGGGCCCCGAGCATCCCTCCGCTTCCTCCTGCCTCTGGAACGGGGGCAGCCAGAACCCCCTTCTGTTGGGGTTTCTCAGCACCGCGCGCACGTGGGGCCGTTGCTGGCCGTGTCTGAGGGCTGCTGCCGCCAACAGAACCGGCGGCGGCGGCGCGCAAGAAGCAGGGGCCGACGGCCGGGGCAGCCTCTCCTGCTCCCGACCCCGTGCTCTCTGCGGGCGAGGCCGCGGCCAGGCGGGAGGGAGCCCGCCTGTTCTCCTCCCACATCCCGATGTGCGGGAGTCCAGCCTTCCCCGGCGTGCGTGTGGCTGTGCACGTGTGTGCAGGCATGTCTGTGCACGCATGCACGGCGGTGCATATATGTGCACACGTGTGTGCGTGCATGCGTGTGTGAGCATATGTGAAACCGACTTCCAGGGGCCGCCGGGCGTGCTGTTGGTCCTGACAGTCGGTGACCCCCTGTGGGCTGGGGGAGGCCGGCCCACAGGCCCCGGCCCCGGCCTTCTCCTGCAGCCGGGCCTCGGAGCAGGCTCTGAAGAAGGCTCTGTGTCTGAGGCTTACCCTCCAGCAGGGCTTCTGCTCCTGTGACCACGGCCCGGGGGGCTCTTCTTGGCTCCTGTAGAGTCAGAGAGAAACGGGGCATTGACATCAGCCGAGACGGATCTGGGTTCCGTGCCGCCGGCCCACCTTTTGCCCGTGAGCTGGCGAAGCCCCCTGAGCACCCCACCCCATCCGTCCTCCCTGGCACCTGTGGAGCTGGCAGGGGGGGGAGGGAGCGGGCGCTCAGTGGGGGCCGAGGCCTGCGCAGCCTCAGGGGCGCTGCTTCCCGGAGGAGCCGCCCCCGGGCTGCCGTCAGTCCACACGGCCCGAGGCCCGGCCCCGAGCACCACGGACGCAGGCCTGACGGACGCGCCCCGGGGGACTCCGAGGGCTACCCCCATACCCACGGGGTGACCGAGCAGAGGGAAGAGGACACAGCAGCCGGGCGCAGAGGTAAGGTGACCGGCGCCACCTCCGGTCCCAGCGGAGCACGGGCGTCAGGCCTGCGGAGGGGCCGGGAGTAGGTGCCGGGAGCGCCCAGCTGACGGACAGCGAGGGGCGGGCCATCATCGGAGCGTGCACCCCGCGCGGCTCTGCAGTCCCTTCCAGGAAGCGAACGTCGGTCCCTGGTGGGGGGCCCGGCTGGTTGGCACGCCGTCCTGTTTGCCAAAAGGTTGCGGGTGTGATTCCTGCTCGGGGCACATACCCAGGCCGTGGGTTTGATCCCCTGTCGGCGTGCATGCGGGAGGCAACCGATCGATGTTTCTCTCTCACATCCATGTTTCTCTCTCTCTCTCTCTCTTTAAAAATCAATACCTCAACTCTGATTGAAAACTAAAATAATATTAACAATCCATAAACGCACCCTCAGTGAGAATTAAGAAAAGAAAGCAGACGTTGGGCTGGCGTGCGGCTCGGGCAGAGCTCCGGGGCGAGCTGGCCGGGAGCCGGACTGTGGGGACAGGAGGTTTTCATAAACAGACGGACGGGGAGAAGGCAGGGAGCGCTGCCTGAAGGAGGCAGGACTTTCCCAGGTGCCTTTGCAGGTGGGGCTGGGGGTGGGGGATGGCGGCCCATCCAGGCAGAGGCTGTGGAAGGGGGGACAGGGGGAAAACTGGGGACGGAGCAGAGCTGTACCGTCAGAACTTAGGGTACGAGCGGATGGGGGTGGAGGTGAGGCTGGTGCCTGATGGTGAGAGAAGCCTGCCACGCCTGGGTATCTGCGATGACCCGGGACCCGCCCAGGCCCCGGGCACCTGAGGCTGAGCGGGCAGAGGACGCGGGGAGGGGAGAAGGGACGTCGGCGGCCTGTGCATACCTGGCGCCACCTCGTCTTGCTCAGGGCTTAGAGCAGTGGCTCTCCACCTTCCTGAGGCCGCGACCCTTGAATACAGCTCCTCATGTGGTGGTGACCCCCAACCATAACATTATTTCCGTTGCTACTTCATAACTGTCATGTTGCTACGGTTAATGAATCGTCATGGAAATATCTGTGTTTTCCAATGGTCTTAGGCCAGGGGTGGGCAAACTTTTTGACTCGAGGGCCACCATGGGTTCTTCAACTGGACCGGAGGGCCGGAACAAAAGCATGGATGGAGTGTTTGTGTGAACTAATACAAATTCAAAGTAAAGGAGCGGAGGGGAGAGCAAGAGAACCGGATAGAACAGCCGGATCCGGCCCGCGGGCCGTCGTTTGCCCAAGGCTGTCTTAGGCTCTACAGCAGCGGTTCTCAACGTGTGGGTCGCGACCTGAGAACCGCGAGCAGGGTCGCCTAAGACCATCGGAACACACAGATATTTCCGTGACGATTCATTAACCGTAGCAACATGACAGTTATGACGTAGCAACGAAAATAACGTCATGGTGGGGGGTCACCACCACACGAGGAACGGCATTCAAGGGTCGCGGCGGCATCAGGAAGGTGGAGAGCCACCGGCCGAGAGGGGCCTCAGGAAGAGCGAGGCCCAGCAGGCCCGGGCCCAGGGCGGCGTCCACCCTGTCCAGCTGACGGGGGTGCTCTGGGGCCAGGGCCACGGATCGCGCGCAGAAGGTTGGCCTTCTGGACACAACGCCAAAGGGACCGCCGCTCTTCACGAAACCCACGCTGGCATTCTCCCGCGCCACACACCAAAGATGCTCCCCGGGCACCCCGAGGGTGCGTGCCGCGGCCGAGAGCAGGCCGGGACGCGGGAACAATTAGCAGATTCATCAGGCCTCCCGCTGGTGCTTCCACGCCGAGGGCAGAATGTTCGTTTGTTCAGCTCCCCGTGCCGCGCCTTGATCCCAGCGTGAGAGCGATGGCCCTGCCCGGCTCCCCGGTCGGAGGGTCAGGGCCCGCGGCTCTCCGACACGCTCGCCGGAATCCAAACACGCGCGGCCACAGCTGATCTTGAAACCGAGGCACAACTTAGGAAGCGAACACTTAATTATCTTGTTTATTTGGGGCATAAATAGAGGGCGTGCATTTGAAAATTTTTCTTCCCGATAAGGCCTTTAGCCAGTCGCTCTGACCTCCCCCCCCAACTCTCTTTCTTTCCCTCCCCGACTCTCTCCTTTTTCTTCCCTGTTTCTGCCTTTTTTTCTTCTCGTCCCCACCTCCTCCTTCTCTCTCTTTCTCTCTCTCTCTCTCTCTCTCTCTCTCTCTCTCTCTCTCTCTCTCCATCCCACCTCTTTCTCCTTCTCTCCTTTAAAAGGGAAGGGATCTGCTGCAGCTCTGTGACTGCCCCTGGCCCTCAGGGTTCAGACAGGCCCTCGCCAGAGCCCACGTCTGCCTCTGACGGTCCCGCGGGGGCCCAGGGCCAGCAGGGCCAGGAGTCCGGTGGGCAGGACCGGCAGGCCCGAGGTGGGTGGGTGGGGGCAGCAGAGTGGCTGCTGGGAATGACCCCCTGGCGCCAGCCCAGCCACGTTCCTCATTCACACACCTCCGTTTCCATCTCTTACTCTGTTCCTGCTTGTCGATTGGATATATTTTTTTGAAGGGCACACTTCTTTCAATGAACGCTTACATTTAGCTTTGTGAAGTAATAATATCCAAGAAATCTCTGGTCTGACCTGCCCGTTAGATGCAGGGTTGGGCGAAAGGCAGTTTACAGGTGTTCCTAGGGGAGATCCTAGGACAGGTCATCAGTAATACAAGGACGAACTCTGCGGTTCGCGTACTCACCGCTGTAGGCCCCCTGTTACCCCCCCCACCCCGTATGTTTTTATATTGAGCTTATAATGTGAATGTTCGTCTTTCTGAAGGAGCTTGTCTGTGTGTCAGGGGAGGTGGCCCCGTGCATCCGTGGTCCGCGGGCAGCCTGGACAGTGGGCACCGATCCCGTGAGGACCCCGGGGCAGGCCCGGCTGGTGGTTTCGAGAGGCAGAAAGAAAATCCAGGTGGGAGCATGAAGATTTGACTCCAGCTTTTTAAACATATATTTTCATTGATTTCAGAGAGGACGGGAGAGGGATAGAGAGAGAGAAACATCCATGATGAGAGAGATTCACGGACCGGCTGCCTCCTGCACGCCCCACCCTGGGGATGGAGCCCACCACCCGGGCCTGTGTCCTGACCGGGAATCGAACCGTGACCTCCTGGTTCCTAGGTCGATGCTCCACCCCTGTGCCACGCTGGCCGGGCTCGACTCCAGCTTTGACAAGGCTAAGCGCCTCCCGTTCTCGCTTCCCAGCGATGCAGCGTCTTTCCACGTTGGCAGGTCCGAGTCTGACCCCTGACAACCAAGTCTTCCCTGCCGGGGGGCCGCGGAGGGGGTGGGCTGGCGCCGGGGCGCGCACCGTGACGAGCTCCCGCCGACATGCTAATGTTTCATTGTGATCTGGAGTGCCGGGGTCCTCTCCAGATGAAGTGGCTCAGGCGAGGCTGTAACGTACATGGAGTGGAAGAGTTCAATGCTAATTACACGCCACCTGACTGCGGGGTCGTGTCGTCTCCGGATGGCCGGGAAGAGCGTCCTCTGGGTGGGAGGTCCGGGAGCGCGTGATCCCTGTGACCATGCGATCCCTGCAAACACACCTGGCCTCCTGGGGGCTCCTTTGCCATCCGGACCGGCGTGCCCCCACATGGCGAAGCCCAGGCCCGCAGGGAGGCCGGCCCCTTCTGCTCTCTCTGTCTGGTGGGTGGACAAGGGCCTTTAATGTGTATTTGATTCAGGAGGTCGAGGGTGGAGCCCCAGGAAGTGCCCTGAGGCTGGCCCAGCTGTGTGGTGAGGAGTAAGAGTCTAGAGCAGGGGTGGGCAAACTTTTTGACTCGAGGGCCACAATGGGTTCTTAAACTGGACCAGAGGGCCGGAACAAAAGCATGGATGGATTGTTTGTGTGAACTAATATAAATTCAAAGTAAAGGAGTGGAGGGGAGAGCAAGAGAACCGGATAGAATAGCCGGGTCCGGCCCGCGGGCCGTAGTTTGCCCAAGGCTGGTCTAGAGCCTGATTGTGGCCTTGACTGTGGCCCTGACTGTGGCCTTGACCTTGGCTCTGACCATGGCTCTGACTGTGGCCCTGACCGTGGCCTTGACCGTGGCCTTGACCTTGGCTCTGACCATGGCCCTGACCATGGCTCTGACTGTGGCCCTGACTGTGGCCTTGACTGTGGCTCTAACTGTGGCCTTGACCATGGCCTTGGCTGTGGCCTTGACCATGGCCCTGACCTTGGCTCTGACTGTGGCCTTGACCATGGCTCTGACTGTGGCTCCAACTGTGGCTCTGACTGTGGCTCCGACCATGGCCTTGACCATGGCCCTGACTGTGGCTCCTGGCACCACTGACCACAGGGAGTGATGATCTGTGGAGTCTCCCATTTTACTGGCCTCACCTACCGCCTCCACCTCTTCTGCTCCCGCCTGTCCCACTGTCATCGCCGTCTGCCCTCCTGACTAACAGCAGTGATGGCTCAATACGGTTAAAGACCCCCCCTCCCCCCACCCCCCGCCTGGGTCTTCCACCAGCCTCTTTGTCTCCGTCGTCTGAGCTTGGGGCCTGGTCCCTTCCCTCCTCCTCCAGCATGTACAGTTTCTTCTCGGCGTGGCCGGGCGGAGAGGCCCTTCCTGACCCTCCGCAAAGAGGGACTTGTGGGCAGAACTGGCCGAGGCCGCCCCGTGTGGGCTGAGCCTGGCGGGAGGCCTGGACCCTGAGGTCCCCTTCCCCCGTCCGCCCCGCTTGCCTGTGGGGAGCGTCTCCTGACCGTGTGGCCCCTTCCCTCCGAATGGCACGGAGTGGGACGGTGCCCGCAGGGACTCATGGGAACGTGGGTCTGGGGCTGCTAGACCTTCAGGCTTTTCAAGCGAAGTCAGAAATCTGTTGTCTTTTTCATGGAATTCAGCCAGTCTTGCAAGTTGACACCTCTCCCATGATTTTCTTAAACTGCCACACGGGACACGTGAACGTGTGTGTGGGGAGTTCAGCCAGTGGGCCTCGGGGCAGGGTGGTCCGGCCGGTCCCCAGCAGCGCCCCTCGTTGGCTCCAGGACTGGGTGCTCTGCGGGAGAGGCCCCGGAAGGCGCGTCTCCCCATCCGCCTGTCTGAGTCCACCTGCGGCGTCGCAGCCACTGCCCCGGGGTGTAGATTCAGCCGCGTCCTCTCTGTCCAGAGCTCCACGCGGACGTCCATCCACCGCGGCCTCTGCTGTGGGCACGGAGCTGCCGGCCGTCTGGCGGCCGCGCGGACGTGCGTGTACGCGACCTATAATGGATTCAGTGGTTCCGCGGCCTCGCTGCGACTGACTCGGATCAGTTTCAGCACAAGGTTAGCTTCCCAATGGAATGCTGACCAAGTGTAAGTGGGATTAAGATCGTTAAAAATTCGTGCCCATGGTGGGCCCCTGAGTGTAGTCTGAAGATGCGATTTCTGCCCGCGAAAGGGCTTGATCTCGTCTTTATAAATTAGGGGTAGCATAGGGAGGGCCCTGTCTCTCTCTCTCTCTTTCTTTTTTTTTCTTCTCTTCTCTTCTCCTTCTTTTCTTTCTTTCTCCTAGCCCAGTGGTCGGCAAACTGCGGCTCGTGAGCCACATGCGGCTCTTTGGCCCCTTGAGTGTGGCTCTTCCACAAAATACCACGGCCTGGGCGAGTCTATTTTGAAGAAGTGGCGTTCGAAGAAGTTTAAGTTTAAAACATTTGGCTCTCAAAAGAAATTTCAATCGTTGTACTGCTGATATTTGGCTCTGTTGACTCATGAGTTTGCCGACCACTGTCCTAGCCTGAGGATATTTTTTAAAAATATATTTTATTGATATTTTACAGAGAGGAAGGGAGAGGGACAGATAGTTAGAAACATCGATGAGAGAGAAACATCGATCAGCTGCCTCCTGCACACCTCCCACTGGGGATGTGCCCGCAACCAAGGTACATGCCCTTGACCGGAATCGAACCCGGGACCCTTCAGTCCGCAGGCCGACGCTCTATCCACTGAGCCAAACCGGTTTTGGCTTGTGTGTTTTTTTTATTCCTCGCCTGAGGATATTTCCCCATTGATTTTAGAGCGAGTGGAAGAGAGAGGAAAAGACAGAAACATCAAAGTGAGAGAGAGACACATCGATCGGTTGCCTCCTGCACACGCCCCAACCAGGGCCCAGGCCGGGGAGGAGCATGAAACCGAGGGACCTGCCCTTGACTGGAATCGAACCCAGGACCACCGGCCGACATTCTGTCCACTGAGCCACACCGGCGAGGGCAGCACTTTTTTATTTTTTATTTTTTGAAAAGGAAACCAATTCTGTTTGTTTTCACAAGGAATTCCTTCGGTGGCTGTCAGCAGAAGAGAGTCGTTCCACATTCAGGTGAAGAGGAAAACGCCGTCCGGGGCTGCGCGCTGTTACGGAAAGTTTATTATTATTGGTCCGTGCGCTGGCTGGGGGCCGAGGCGCCGAGCGGGTGGGTAATTTAGCTCGCTCCTGGATCCAATTAAAGCCAATCTATGTTGTGTCCACAGCGGGGGGGGGGGGGGGGGGGGGGGGGGGGGGACGGCCACAGCTGAGCGAGCGCTCTGTCGCGACGGAGGCGACACACCTGTGGCACCCTCCTGGGGACGCGCACCCGGGGACGCGGGCCGCCGAACGCCTCTCCTTACCGCCGGAGGAGACGCCCTGCAGGCGGGTCTCCGCGGAGCTGAGATTCCAGGCTGATCCTCAGAAAGCCGCTCGCTGTGGCTGGTGGTGGTGGTGGTGGTGGGGGGGGTGGGGTGCGGTCTTGAGCGTCGGTGTGGCTGTGAGGAGCGCAGGGCCAGGCTTTTTAGGGGAAACGCTTCTCAGATGGAAACGCGTGCCTCTGGCGGCGAGGCGTCTGCGCGGGGCATGACCTATGTCCCCAACTACGGTACCTGGTGCGGACGGAGGCGCGTGGGGGAGACCGGACACAAAGCGCCAGGGCCTTCTGTTCTGCGCAGGAGCCAAGCGCCATAAACACGTTGGGCTCCGGCCAGCGTCTCCCCCTCCCTCCCCCCCCCCCCCCAACGTGATGGCACGTGCCTGACGTACCTATAGATCGCTGCCCGGCACCCTCTGAGAAAACCCGTGTTTCACAGAACACACGGACGCACCGTCCGGGCCCAAGAAGCCAAAGGGAAGCCGCTGGCAGACGGCGTTCTCCTGAGTGAGGTTACGAAATCATTTATTTGTTTGTTTGTTTACTTATTTATTGTTACCGCAAACAAGCTTTAAATAATGGCTTTCCGTGGAATCATCTCTGCCTCCGTCATCAGTATCCGTCCTTAGTAGCAGCCCGATCACGCAGCCGGCAGGTGAAACAGCTATTAAAAAGTGTAAAAAAATGATTAATCAGGTGGGGTGTGTGTGTGTGTGTGTCGGGGGGAGTGGGGGCACTGGTGCTCTCCCATTATTTAATGCGAAGTCCATCTTTTTGAAAGTGTTTGTTTTTAATAATCGCCTGTAATATTAGTTTGCCAAAAAAAAAAAGAAAAAAAAATGTAATTGCTCCTTAATTCTGCATCCCAGCTTCCTCGCGGGCCCCCAGGTAGCATGTCTCCGCGCTTACGGTTTGCGGCGCTCCGTGTAAAAAAAAAAAACCACGTTCATTTCGAGGGGCTGTTAGGGTACGGATTCTGGGAGAGGCTCCCGTTAGCTGGCCGCCCTAACCCTCCGAAGCGATGCCCCGCGGGCCGGGCACGCGCCCGCCGCTCCGGCCGCGCACGCGGCCGTGGTGCCGGCTGGCCACGGCTGTTCAATTATTTCTCAGCGCCGAACCAGAGCAGCTTAACGGTGCCACGGTTCGAGCCCAACACGACAATCTGCCACCCCTTTGTTTTTTAAATATTAACGCTGGATCGGGGGGCGGGGGGAGTATTTGGGGAGGAGAAAAAAAACCTGTGGCACGCGCGGAGAAGTGGCATAAACAAAGGCAGCTGGGCCTCGTGAAATAATGGAACAATAAGGCCCTCGCAGCCGCTCTCACCGCTCCAGTATGTTAATTAGCATTCTGCGGTGGCCGCGGCGCCCGGAACATGTCATCTGCGTGGAGTACAGTACAGCTGTGAGCACACATTCGTTTTTTGTGGGTCCCTGGAGTTCGCCCTGCCGTGGGCATATGCGTTTGGGCCAAAAGTCAAGCCACCCCCACGAAAATAGCACCGCCGCCACCGCGGCAAAATGTCATTTGTCTTTGCTTATCCCCGCCCCCCTCCCCCCGCCCGCCCGCCCCCCGGCCCCCCCCCGCCCCCCGCCACATGCCACTCAATGATGTCACCCTGTCCGCTTGCATCTGCTCCTCTGCTCTGGATTTGCGGGAGGGGCGCGGGGCCGGGGTGCCGGCGAGCAGGGGCCCGGGAAAGGCCCGTGGCCCCCAAAGACCCCCATGAAAACACGGTTCTTTCTCTTTGTGTTATTTGCCTAAAAAAAACGGGTCTTTAAAAAAAAAAAAAAAGGCGTAGATTGCTAAGTGTGGTGGATTCCTTCTGCGGCCTGTCTCCCTGGGGAGCGGGAGGGGCAGCTGAGTCACGAGGAAGAAATAGCCTCAGTGAACCGGACCCTTTTTATCGCCTGTTCCTGCATGTGGCACCCACCTGGCGGGGCGCGGGCTTCCCGTCGCCAGCTGAGCACGCGGAGGCTGCCGCACGGTCGGTCCGGAGAGGGGCCCCGTGTAGGCCCGGCTGCCTCCTCCATCTGTGGCCGGCACCTCTGGCTGAGACAAAGGGGGATGCCCCGGGAAGAGGCTTGGCACCGTGGGCAGAGGGAAAGGGCTTGGCACCGGGGGCAGAGGGAAGGGGCTTGGCTCTGTGGCAGAGGGAAGGGTTGGCACCGGGGGCAGGAAGTGGGACTCGGGGAGGCAGGACTCAGAAAGGCCCTGCGCCTGTGAGGTCCCTGCTCCCGTGTGGCCGGTGGGAGCCGCCCCGGCGCTGCTGGGACTGGCCCGGGTTCTCCCCGATGCCGGACGCCGGCACAGGTGGTCTCATCCTGGTTGTCCCAGGAGCTGGCCACGTGGCCACAACCGGCTCAGGCTTGTACCTGCTGGCGTTGGACTTGAAAAATGAGATTGGCCCCACTTCGATGATCCTTGTTCTCAAAGTCATTCACCTTTCAGTGTGTGTGTGCTTGTGTGTGTGTGCGCGTGCGCATGCATGTGTACACACATGTGTTGGTGCATGCATGTGCACATGTGCCAGTGTGCATGCATGTGCGATTGTGCATGTATATTTGTGTATGTGCTTATATGTTTGTGTGTATTTGTGTATGCGTATAAGCATGTTTATGTGTTGGTGCATGCATGTGCACATGTGCCAGTGTGCATGCATGTGCATTTGTGTATGTCCATTTGTGTATGTGCTTATATGTTTGTGTGTATTTGTGTATGTGTATAAGCATGTTTATGTGTGTGCGCGTGTATGTGCACATGTGCCAGTGTGCACGCACGTGCGTCTGTGCATGTATATATTTGTGTATGTGTTTATATGTTTGTGCGTATTTGTGTATGCGTGTGCAAGCATGTTTATGTGTGTGTGCATGTGTTGCCTCCTCCGCACAGGACACACACACACGCTCATACATGGACCCTTGTCCACGCAGTACCTATCCTTTTGCAAATTAATTCTTGAACCAAAAGCGACATTTTCTAGCATGTGGGACGCGCCGTCCCTTCCGAGGGGGCAATGCAGCTGTTGGAACGTTCCAGCTTCACGGGGTCCATCCCCTCCCTCCCATCGGATCTGGCCGCAGCCGGGGGCGGGGGGTGGTGTTTTGGAAAGCACATCCCCACGTGGCGCGAAAGTAACTCTCGGGCTCTTTGGGCCGAGCCTGTCTCTCCGGGAAAGGTGAGACGAACACTCAGCTCTAGACTGTCCTTTTCCTCCGCCTCGAACCTGACCGTAACCCTCTCCCCCCGCCCCCCGCCCCCCGCCGAGCAAGTGCAGCATCGGGGCCTGCGCCCACTCATTCGGTTCTGCTTCTGGGCCGTGGAGGGATCCAACTGTCCGCGCTGGGTGCCCCGAGCGCGTGTCCGCCGGGAGCAGACAGGTTGAAGGCCACCAGCAGTTGCTTCTTTTAAAACAAATTCCCGAGCACAGGCCTCTCTGCACCCGGCCTGCCCCCCCACCCCCACCTCAGCTCCCTCCCCTCCTCGCCTCTAAAGGCCTCCGTTGGTGCCTCTCCCCAGACTGGCCAGGCTGGAGGCGGGAGGCGGGCAGACACTACGCTTTCAGGTGGCTTGTTTCTCTTTTCCTAGAAACCCGTCCCCTCCCTTGGTTAATGGCTCTTTAAATATTGAAACGCCTGGGAAAAAACACCACACACACCAAACAGAACAACAACACACGGGCCCCGGCCACGCGGCGGCCTCTTTCAGGCTCTGTCTTCCTCGCGGTAAAGAAAGTGTGTAATGAATAGGAGACTTCGCCTCCAGATGTGGCCCTGCCTGCAACAGAGCCTCCTCCACGCCGCGGAAAGAAAGCTCGCGGGGAAGGCGGGCGCCCCCGAGGAGCGCACACCTGGGCCCCGCAAAGATCGCATTGAGGGACGCGGCGCGCTCACCGCGGAGAGGGAGCGGGCCGGGAGCAGCTGGAGAGAAAGCCCCGGATCTGCATGCAAATAGCGGCACATTGTGAACTTAATCAGATGCCGCGGAAGAGGTGCCAGGGCCTGGGAGGAGGAGGAGGACGGACGGACAGACAGACAGACAGGGGCGTGTGGAGTCCAGGGAGAGCCGGGCGTCCGGGGCCAGGTGCTGCTCGCCTGCCCGCGGTCTCGGGCCCCAGGTGCTGGCCTCGCTCTCTGGAAAGACAGAAATGAGGGCGTACGTTTCCACGGAAAGGAGTCTTTTCCATTTTTTTTTTTGCGGCGATGAAGGTCGGGGCGTTATTTCTCCTGACGCCGTCAGTCCCAGGAAGTGATATTTCTGCTTACAGATCTGGTGGCGTGAAGAGGAGAAACACCGCCCCGGCTTGTACAAAAGGAAGAGGGTTTTTTTTTTTTCCCCATTAAAAATAAAAATAAAAATAAAAACCAGGGGCGCTCTCTCTGGACGGGAGTCGGTGGCGCCCCGAGAAGCCGCGGCCACCTGTTAGTGTGTTTTTCATGCCTCGAACGGAAGCGGGCATCCTCGCCGCCCCCATCTTTCGGCGGCACCGTGGAAATGAAGAGTAATACTCTTTAATCACCCACGGCGCCCGGTGCCTTGGCTGTTGGCTGCCACCGCACTAATTGCTGTGTACTAATGTGTTTCCACGTGATATCCAGGAGTGCGGAGAGAACAGAGATGCATAACCAATTAAATGCAGGGTTTTTATGTTAAAAATATAGCCGGGGAGGCTGGGAGGGGCCCGGCGCCGCCCGAGAGAGGCGCTTGGCAGCGTCTCCGCGCCCCACAGACGGGGCCGCGCCGCCTCTTTTGCGCGAAGACAAAGGGGGTCGTATTTTGGCGAGAAAACAAGCTCAGGGCACACGCAGCCCACGGCACGCACAGCCCACGGAGCGCTTCCCGGGCCCCGGCCTGGCCTGCGGCTCCGGGCGGTGGCGGTGCTTGCTCCTCTGGCCGGTGGGGGCTGGATTGGGGGGGCTGAATTGGGGGGGGACTGGGGGGGCTGGATTGGGGGGATTAGGGGTCTGGATTGGGGGGGATTAGGGGTCTGGATTGGGGGGATTGGGGGGCTGGATTGGGGGGAATTGGGGGTCTGGATGGGGGGGTTGGGGGGTCTGGATTGGGGGAGCTGAATTGGGGGGCTGGATTGGGGGGGCTTGATTGGGGGCCTGGATTGGGGGCTGGATTGGGGGGGCTTGATTGGGGGGGCTTGATTGGGGGCCTGGATTGGGGGCCTGGATTGGGGGCTGGATTGGGGGGGGCTGGATTGGGGGGGCTGGATTGGGGGGGCTGGATTGGGGGCCTGGATTGGGGGGCCTGGATTGGGGGGAGCTGGGTGAAGGAATTGAGGGGGTCAGACTGGAGCCCAGAGCGCCCAGGGTTCCCCCAGAAGCATGGTCAGTGGCCCCAGGAGCGTGCGCAGCCCAGAGGGGGCGGCGAGGCGGGCAGCAGCCCATTCCCAATGGTGCACCCCGTGGGGCGTGACCCAGGAACCCCAGCCGCCCGGGCCGGGGCTGTGGGTGGAGAACTCACGGGTGGACCAGGGCCGCCCCAGCAGCCGCTGCCTATGCTCCCTGGCCACGCGCCCCGAGGGGCTGCATCCGGCCCCGCCGCCCCCGCCGCCCGCGGCCCCCGCACGGCCGCACCTCACCTTGTGGAGGGGAGATAATGAGGTCAATTAGAGGCGCGGGTCCCGCCCAGACAGCTGCCGGCGGGCGGCGTGCGGAGGTCAGGCCTCAGGGTCGGCTCCACTCCCTGCGCCCACCGCGCCCTGAGCACAGCTGGGCCCCCCTCGGCCTGCGCCCTCCTCGCTGCCCCTGCGGGGCGCTCACCCCTCGGACCGCTCCGCGTGGCTCTGGGCCGGCCGGGCTGGGATGCGGGGCGGGGGGAGTATCCTTGCACCCGCACCTGTGGAGTCTGGTGTCCGACCTCGGAGGACCACAGCGAGGACCCCTGGAGCCTGCCTTCAGCTCTGACTGCGACCTTGAGTGCCCTTGGCGGAGGGCTTCCCCTGGCTGGGCCTCGATCCGCCTCGGCGACGTCCGAGAGGGCCCGTCCCGCCTCTCCCCGGCTGGGATGTACGTGCGAGGGTGAAGCCTTCGGACCAAGCAGAACATGGTGCTAACCAACCCCCTGGACACCCCTTCCGGCCGACGTGCGGCGTCCCTGACCCTCCCGCATGGCACTCCGGGCACCGAATCCGGCGTCTGGCTCCTCCGAGACGGCGGCGGCCTGTCCACCCCCGAAGAACAGGGTGGCTCGGTCCTAGGAAGCTTCGAGGCCAGATGAGTCTGAGCTGTGAGTGGCCCAAGAAGAGGCGAGCCTCCAGGCGTCCTGACGATCCGTTTTCTTGGCGCTAATTCAAAGGGGCTCAACCGAGTGGTCTCGGACTCTGCTCCAACGCCGGGGCCTGCGCCCTCACATCCAGCCCGAGGCCCTCCGCCTCACAGGCTTCCCCTGGACGGCAGCTTCCCCAGGGCGGGCGTGGGCCGTTTTCTAGAAGGTTCCCGTCGGGCTGCTTCTCACACCACTTTGGATCATGCGGTGACTCCCTTCCCCCCGCCGCCCGCCGCCTGCCACCGGGACCCAGCTCTGCTCATGCCCGTTCCCATGACAGCCGTCTCCGTTCCTCTTTTTTTTAAAAAAAGATATTTGTATGGATTTCAGAGAGGAAGGGAGAGGGAGAGAGAGAGAGAGAAACATCAATGAGGAGAGAGAATCGTGGATCAGCTGCCTCCTGCACGCCCCGCACTGGGGATCGAGCCCACAACCCGGGCCTGTGCCCTGACCGGGAATTGAATTCTGCCCTCCTGGTTCACAGGTCGACGCTCAGCCCCCGCGCCCCGCGGGCCGGGCGGAAAGCTCCGTTCTTAAAAACGAGGCGTCCACTCTGGACGCCGCCCGGACCCTCGGGCCCTGTGGACGGGCCCCAGGCGGCTCCGGGGCATTGTGGGTGCAGGGCGTTCGCGGTTTGGCAGAGTTTTGGTCTCTGCGGTGACGTGGGCTTAGCCATCCATCTCCTCCGAGACGTTTGGGCGGAAATGCGACCAAACACTAATAGATCGATACATTTAAATGAGAACTTCCAAAAACTCAATAACCGTATTTACAAATCAATAAGGCACCTTGGAGAAAGGCCGTCACTTCGTTATTTAGGGATGCAGTTAATTTTCCCATCGATTACACCTTCTTTTGGCGGATGGGCTGTGGCCAGGGGATTATTACTGTTTTAATTATTATTATTTTTTTTTATTGGTTTCAGAGAGGAAGGGAGAGGGAGAGAGAGATGGAAACATCCATGAGGAGAGAGAATCATGGATCGGCTGCCTCCTGCACGCCCCCTACTGGGGATCGAGCCCCCAATCCGGGCATGTGCCCTGACCAGGAATCGAACCCTGACCTGGTTCCTAGGTCGACGCTCAACCCCTGAGCCACGCCGGCCTGGCAGGGATTCCTTTTTCCTGCGATCCCTGTGTGCAGATTCCGTGTGTGTGCGTGCTCTGGTCCCACCCGCCCCTTACTGTCGCCTGGCCGGCCAGGCCCGCGGTGAGGGGAGAAGGGCGGTTGGGGTGTTGGGGGGACAGAGGGAGGGACGCTCTGTGGCTGTGGCTGTGGCTGGAGAGTGTGCGGGGGTTCGGTGAGGGGGTCCTCACCCCTGGGACAGGGCCAGGAGCTGCTCTTCGTTTCCGGGGGCTTCACCGTGGAGACTCTCAAGGTCCGCCCACCTGCCCTGTGTGCCTGGAGCGAAATGTAGGTGTTTCCCACTCAAAACAGCGAAGCTGACTCAGGCTTTTGGCACGGTCCCTGCCGAATCCAGCAAGGCAGGCCCGCCCTGCCCGGCCCGGCAGTGAGATGCCCAGGGGCCCAGAGGCCACCCCTCACTCGGCCTTGCTTGGGTCCCCCCGCTTCCTGTCCCACATCCTGTGCGTGTGATGGGGGCGGGGGACGGGGGGGGACAGGCTGGGTCTCCCGTGGACACCCATCCTGGCCCTTCGGCTGAGTGACCTGAGCGGGCCCTGGGCTGGGGGTGAGGCCCCGACTGGGCAGCCTCGGGGCCCCGGATGCCAGGTGATCCACGTGGAACATGGAGAGGATGAGAAGTCAGGGGAGGGGGAGCAACCACGATCTGGCTGTCGTCTGTATAAACTCCCCTCCAGCTTCTCGTTCCTCCTGTCACACAGTAGGTCTGCAGATGGCATCTAGGGCAGGTGTGGTCCCCGCTGGAGGGAGAGTGGGAGCAGGGCCTTGCACGGGTGAGCACCAGAGGCGGGAAGGGGCCGGGAAAGAAGGGACAGGGGAGGGGAAAGAGCAGGGGAGAGGAGGGGACTGGGGGAGGGGAGGGGATGAGGGTGGGGACAGACGTGGTGGCGAGTTGGGTGACAGAGACAGAGGGAAGCAGTGATCTGGTGGGTCGTAGTGGCTGGGTGCCCAGAGGCCCACAGGCAACCCAATGGGTGTCTCCTGCCCGGGGAAGTGAAGCTGTGCCGGTTCGGGGCGGGGGGGATGGGTGTCTCCTGCTGGGCGCCCTGCTGGGCGTTCTCCGGTGAGCTGGGGGCCCGGCCCCGGCCTGGTGACATGCTCGATGCCTGGGTTCACCCTTCTCGGCCGTACCCTGCTGGGCCGTCGCCCCTCTCCCCGGCCCTGCCCGCTGTCTGCCGTCCCCAGCGTGCTGGCTGGTGGCTCCTTCGTCCTGAGAGGCAGGGTGCCCCCCTGTGAACGTGGCACCCTCGGCCTCTGCAGACCCTCCCTGGCAGGCTGCCTTCTCCTGGGGGTGCGCCCCCACACAGGTCCCCCACACCTGGGCTGATTCACTTCCTACGAGCATCCCGTCCCTTCACCCCCACTTTCCGACTCGATCGCTCAGGCCCAGGTGCGCACCCCTCCATCACGACCCTCCCCTGAGGTCTGAACTCGCTGCCCGGGACACCCAGTCGGGGCGGCCATGGGCCTGGGGCGCTGAGTGCGTGGCTGGTGAGGCCGAATGAGTGGCCGTCCAGGCCACTGCCCTGGCACATGGCTTTCTGAGGTCGTGTGGCCTGGTCCCTCATCCCACTCCAACTTGGACAGAAACACGGTGGCCTGGGGCGGCCCGTGGCCAGCGGCATTGCACTGAGGCCTCACCGCCCAGCCTCTCCGACCTTCCCAGCTTCTTCCCACAGGACATGCCTCTCCCCCGTCCCTCTGGCCTCATTGTCACCTTTTACGATGCCACTGGGCACGTGCCATTCCTGAGACACCACACCCTGCTCTCTGTGCCTCTGCGTGCATCTCCGTGTCCTGAAAAAGCAGCGACTTCTCCTCCCTGCCCCCAAGAAAACTCCTATTCATCCTCCAAAGCCCAGCTGAAAAGTCCCTTCGCTACGGACGCTGTTTCTCTAGTCCTGGGTGGAGTCCGTCCCTCCCTCAGTTGCGCTTGCAGACCTGTGACCCACAACCTGGCTGTCGTCTGTATAAACTCTGGCCTCTTGTCCCTCCCAACACACAGTAGGCCCTTAGCCCTGTCACCAACACCAATGCCAGCAGCCTCCTAGAGCAGTGCCGGCCTGCGGCCAGGGCCACAGGTGCTGGGTGTGAGATTTTAGGCTCTCGGGACCCCGGGACTTCTGTCCCCGGGAGCGGCCCCAGGGCTTGCCTGGCGCGTGCACGGAGGGCCCGTCCAGAGTCACGTGTCAGCAGCAGCGTGTAAGGTCGCGTGTCGGCATCTGTGTGCTAGATTCTGTGCGAAGCCGCTGGGGGAGGTCGTGTTTGAGCGTGTTGGGCTGTGCGGTGGGACCCGGGGCGGGGAGAAGGGCAGTGGGTCCAGCAGGCGCATTTGCCCGCCTCTCGTGGCCCCCGCCCCACCCAGGCGAGGTCAGAGCTGCCTGAGAGTCAGCTGGACGTGGGGGAGTGGGGGCGCCCAGCTGGGAGATGCTGAGTCCTCCGAGCCCAGAGCCCAGGGCTCCGGAAGGGCCGGCCGCTGTCCAGGGCCAGACTCAGCCGAGTCTGGAGGCCGAGGCTGGGTCCCGCGCCCGTGGCTGCTGGAGCTGG
>NC_137785.1:61212994-61222994 GCF_963455305.1 Plecotus auritus
TACGGAGGGAGGGTAGGAGCGGCCGCCACAGGGACTTCATTAAGGAGACCACAGAATTGAGCCTTAACAAGGTCACGCCCAGGTGGACGCGGTGGGAGGCCCCAAGTGGAGGGAGTGGGGGAGGGTTGGGGAGGCCTGGGATTGAATCCCCACCCTCATCCCACCAGCGATTCCCTGGCGCCCGCCCCAGACCCACTTCCTCTGCCTGGAGCCACCCTCTACGCCCCTCTCTGTGAGTCCCCCCCTCCCCCCGTTTCCAGGTGTCTGTTCTCACCAGGATCCAGATAACTGCTCTGACGTGCGCTGAAATTAAACTCCCCAAGGCTTGGGAGTGCGTCTCATTCTAGAGATGAAAACCGGGCAGGGTCCCTTCTTTACTGGACGGCATTGCATACAGAAGGAAGGCGGGACCTGTGTGCAAATAGTGACGGACTTTTCCCCTCTGTCCCGAACACGAACGCGGCGTGAGAGCAACCTAGCCGGGGTGCGTGCCCGTGGCAACCTCTGGGTGGCTGAGCCGGCCCGGCGGGTGCTCGGCCTCCGGGGGTCTGTGGTTGGTTCACTGGTGTATCAGGAACCCTGACACCTGGGTGATGGTGTGTGCGCACGGGTAGTGAGGTGTCCGACTGCCTCTAGGTGCGTGTGGGGGTGTGTAATTAGCGGGCTCGCATGTGTAAATGCTCATTTCCTTAAACAAGCCTTCCCCTCCACCTTCTCTGCTGCCTTCCTGCCTCCACCACAAACACACACACACACACACACACACACACACACACACACACACCCAGGTGTCTTTCTGGCCCAGGTGTCTCTCCCTCTCTCCTTTCAAAAAAATATATTTTTATTGACTTCAGAGAGAAGGAGAGAAGATAGAAACATCCATGATGAGAGAGAATCATTGACCGGCTGCCTCCTGCACGGATCGGCTGCCTCCTGCACGCCCCACACTGGGGATCGAGCCCGCAACCCGGGCCTGTGCCCTGACTGGGAATCGAACCGTGACCTCCTGGTTCATAGGTCGGCGCTCAACCCCTGAGCCAGGCCGGCCGGGTGACTTATGACCTTCAGACAGGGGCTCTTATTTCTCAGCATCCTGCCCCGAGGCCCAGCCGGCTTCTGCGAGGCCGCGGGCCATTCCTTTGTGGCCTCCTGACTCCTCTTGTGGTAACTGCGCCGGTAGGTGAGGCATCGTCGGTCCGCCTGGCGTCCAGGTGCCGCTCCCTGTGGCCGGCGATGGGGAAGGTGCTCAGGGCTCACCGCGGCCTCCCCTCCTCTCGGGGGGAACGTCTGCTCACGCCTTTGCCCGCGTTCTGATGCTGTCCGCGTCTTCCCTGTCGAGGGTTCAGAGACCTTTGCACGTGCGTCCGCCGAGTCCCTGCCAGGCGCAGGGTTTGCAGGTCGCCCCTCTCAGCCTGTCCCTTGTCCTTTGTGTCTGTCTTCGGGGGGTTTTCTGCAGAGCGACGTTCTGAATCGCGACGAGAGCCAGGGCATCGGCGTTACCCGGGACGTTTGGTGGTGTTGGCGCCGTGCTGAGCGCGCCAGGCCAAAGCCGGGGCCGCATCATTTTCTTCTAGGCCAGTGGTCGGCAAACTCGTTAGTCCACAGAGCCAAATATCAACAGCACAATGATTGACATTTCTTTGGAGAGCCACATTTTTTAAACATAAACTTCTTCTAACGCCACTTCTTCAAAATAGATTCGCCCAGGCCGTGGTATTTTGTGGAAGAGCCACACTCAAGGGGCCAAAGAGCCGCATGTGGCTCGCGAGCCGCAGTTTGCCGACCACGGTTCTAGGCGTTCTGTGCTGTTGTGTTTTGCGCGGAAATCTGTGATGCCTTTCTGAGTACATTTTTCGTGAGACACCAGGTGTAGGTCAACGTTCGTTGTTTTTTTTTTTTTCTTTCTGCCTGCGGCTGTCCCATCGGTCCAGCACCCCGTGTTCAAAAAGCCGTCCTTCCTCCACAGCATTGCTTCTGTATCTTCCTTAAAAGATGCAGACCGTCGGGGCAGCTCTGGGGTGCCTGTCAGTCACCCACCGGTGCACCTTGGTCTTTGAGGATAAGAGAGGACTCCAGGGCTCCCCACCCCAGTGCCTCTGGCCTCCACCCCGAGCAGATGCAGCCCCGGGACTGGGTGCCACTCCCCCCACCGCCCCTCTCCCCCCCGGGGTTCGCTCTGCAAAGGAGCCTGCGTGAGGGACCCTCCACACCGCCGTCTCGGCTGCACCCCCAGACCCGGCTGCTTTCTTCTCACATTCCCCGCTTTCTATGCTCATGTATATTCTCAGACTAAATGGGGTTTTCTAAAATAGATTTTTCTATCATGGGGTAAAAACCGTAAGTAAACAGAATTATCATAACAATTTAAAGAGTAATAAAATATGTTTTCCTGTTGCCATTCAAAGCGGGGGAGAGGTCGCCAGAGGAGATGAGAGGCGACGTTCGTCTGTGGGCGGGAGGTGTGTGGTTCCCCCCACCCCCCCCCCCCTCTCTCAGCAATAGGTAAAGAGTTTTCGTAAAAGGACTTCAAGGCACAGGGAGAAAAATAGCATATATTGTGATGGGGTTATTTTTATCTTTCATTTTTATGACAACTTATTTGTACTTAAGAGAATCTTTCCAAAGAGTTAGAAGCATCATTAAATAAAGACTGTGAAATGTGCAATATGGCTTATTTATTTAAATGTTAATTGGTCCAACGAACACTTCTAATTAGCTCTATATTTGCTTAGCAAAAAGTTTTACAAATTCCGATTGTGAAGAGCAGCTATTTTAAGCCGGGAAGCATGTTGCAGCCTCGGCCATGATTTTTCTATAGTTCTCAGCCCTCGAAGGCACAATTTAATTTTTCATGTATGCATACTAGCAACGGTAAACACTCGCGAGTGTAAAGAACCTTCCTTAATTAGCTGCACAACAATTAAAGGATTCACAAACTAAATTGAACCCTGTCTCGGTGCTTACGAGCTGGATTGTACCACCTGTCACAACAGCCCCGCGTTCAATCTGTTATGCAAAATCATTATAGCGCCGAGCCGGAGGGGGGGGGGGTGGGGGGCGGGAGGAAGCGGCAATTATTTCTTACTTTTCTCCTGAATGGGTTATTTTGGGTTATACTGATGGCAGGCTCATTGAAGCTAACCTTTGGAAAGCCCCAGCCGCATAATGCTTGCAAGGCTTGGGCTAGCGCGGAGAGGGTCCCGTCTCGGCCTCCCAGGAGGAAGCGGCGCTTCTGGGAGAGGGAGCCTGACTCTGATCCTTGGGGGCAAACAAGCTGTTGGGAGACTCTCGCCTCCGCCCCTGCCCCCGCCCTGCCCCCACCCCTGCCCTGCACCCCTTCCCACAGGAGCCCGGACAGGCCCCCCCCCCCCCCCCCCCCGAGCCAGAGCCGCAGGCAGACACGCAGGGCAGACGGTCTCGCGAGCCCAATTGCTTCCTGGAAAAAAATCACCTTTAATTTTTGAAAATGAAAAAAAAATTTTTTTTCATTAAAAATTAAAAAAAAAAAGTATTTTTATTGATGTCAGAGAGGAAGGGAGAGGGAGAGAGAGATAGGAACATTCATGATGAGAGAGAATCACGGATCGGCTGCCTCTTGCCGCCCCCCCGCCACGGGGGATGGAACCCGCAATCCGGGCCTGTGCCCCGACCGGGCATCGAACCGTGTGACCTCCTGGTTCTCAGGTTGCTGCATAGCCACGCTGGCCGGGCCGTTTTTAAAAGTTTGATTTAAGCTTTGGAGGCTGATGGAGGGGAAGCCTTGCCCTCGCCATCCGCAGAGAGAAAGGCAGGGTGAGGCCCACCCAGACCTCTCTGTGGTTGGGGGCGTCACCCCCTGGCCCCTGGCGGCGAGGGAGGACCAGGACGGGGGTGGGGGGGGCTTCCCGTACAGAGCCCGCCCCCTGGCAGCCGCACTTGGAGGGGCCCTGGCAGTGGCCTAAAGTGGCACAAGGACATCCCGGTCCCCTGTCTGGAGCGCCCGCCGCGTGGCCCCGCAGAAGCTGGAGTGACCGCAGACATGAGCCAGCTCCCTCGGGGCCGCCCTGCGGGTCCCCCCCTCACCCCGTGTGCTGAGCTGCCTCGTGATGTCACGCCACGAACGTGCGCGGAGGACAAGGCTGCCCTTGGCAAACACAGCCTCTGGCCCCGGAAATGCGGGAGAAGCGGCGCGAGAGCCGGAGGCGGACAGCTGAGCCAGAGTGCATTTCCTGGGTGCCCTGGTTCTAGCGGGGCCCTAAGACCTCAGTCACACCTTTCCCGCTGCCTCTGATCACGTCCCCGGGGACTGTGTGCAGCGTGGGCGCTGCCGGGGCCTCGCTGCCGAGACCAGCCCTCGGGTGGCCCGCGGCCCCTGCCCGTAGGTCCCAGGGGGTTGTTGCCGCCCAGTTGAAGCTCAGGGCCCGCACGCCGAGTGCACGGTGGGGCCAGTGGGCCCTGCTGCTGTGAGAAGCCTCCAGCCCCTGAGCTTGGCCGCCTCCTCTGACCCGGGTGGGTCCCTGGTTCTGGGTGCAGCTGGATGTCCCGGGCGGGGTCCCTGGTTCTGGGTGCAGCTGGGTGACCCGGGGCTGGGTCCCTGGTGCTGGGTGCAGCTGGGTGTCCCGGGCTGGGTCCCTGGTGCTGGGTGCAGCTGGGTGTCCGGGGCGGGGTCCCTGGTTCTGGGTGCAGCTGGGTGTCCCGGGCTGGGTCCCTGGTGCTGGGTGCAGCTGGGTGTCCGGGGCGGGGTCCCTGGTTCTGGGTGCAGCTGGGTGTCCCGGGCGGGGTCCCTGGTGCTGGGTGCAGCTGGGTGACCCGGGCTGGGTCCCTGGTGCTGGGTGCAGCTGGGTGTCCGGGGCTGGGTCCCTGGTGCTGGGTGCAGCTGGGTGTCCGGGGCGGGGTCCCTGGTGCTGGGTGCAGCTGGGTGTCCGGGGCGGGGTCCCTGGTGCTGGGTGCAGCCGCACAGTAGGCTCTCCGTAAACATCCGCTGAGTCACCGGATCGGAATCTCCTCTTGGCTGCAGAGCTCCTGGGAACTGGAGGGGGGTTCAGGCGACCTAATCCCTCCGGCCTCGCTTCCCCCGGGGCCCCGCCCCCTCTGTCCCCAGCTGCCCCTCCGACTCCCCTCGCCACACGGCCCCTCTGTTCCTCTCCCCGTTCCTCGCTGCTCCTCCCGCAGAGGAACACGGCACGTGGCGGCCTTCGGGCGGCCTCGCCTCGTGGGGGGCCCAGTCTGGGTAGGGGGCTCCCCCAGGACACGGGAGGCGAGCGCGAGGGGGGTTCCTCTCTGGTGGGGCTGCAGCGGGATCTGCGTTTCGTTCACTCACGTGGCCGAGGGGGGCCGGGTGGTTCCGTGGACGTGGACACGGGGTCAGCGATGCAGCCACCAGCCAGGGGCCTGTGGGCCGGGGGCCTGCCTCACCGTGGGGCCCGCGTTTCCTCCTGTGACGTGGGGGAGACGCTAGTCACCGTGCCGAGCTGTGGCGAGAATTCCGGGGAGGCACGAAGGCCACCCTCACCGCCGTCCCCCTCGCTGCTCCCCGCGCGTCTCCCTGCGGAGAGCCCAGGGCTGCGGGTCAGAACGCTGTCGGGGACCCATCGCGGCTCCGGCTTCAGCTGGAAGGCGGGGCGACCTTCCTCGGGGCCCCGGCCTTCCAGGGGGGATGTGGGGCCAGCACAGCATCCGGAGCGGGGCTGGGGGCCCATGTCCTTCTGGTCCGCGGGCGGAGGAGGCGGACGGCCTCTTACAGGGTGTATTCTTGCAACCGGCACCCCTTTTTTCTGGGCCCCAGAGAGAGCAGGGGTGTGGGCGACCGGATGTTGAGATAGGAAATGTACATTTAAAAACAATTTTTTAAAAAATACGTTTTTATTGATTTCCGAGAGGAAGGGAGAGAGAGAGAAACATCCATGATGAGAGAGAATCACGGACCGGCTGCCTCCTGCACGCCCCCCACTGGGGATGGAGCCCCCAACCCGGGCCTGTGCCCTGACCGGGAATCGAACCCTGACCTCCCGGTTCCTAGGTCGATGCTCAACCCCTGAGCCACGCCGGCCGGCCCCTTTTCAGTTCTGTGCACATTTTCCCGAGTTTCTCCCACCGCACACACGTTTGTTCTGGAAAGTCCACGCGCAGAAAGGGGCCCAGGAAGCGGGTGGCAGTCCTAGGGGCCACGTGCTCGCCTGCCGCAGGCTTTCCATGGACGGCGCCTGGACGGGCGCCGCCGCGGCCGGGACTGCCCGGGGCCGTTTTTTAATCCGTGTTCCGTCTCACATCTTCCTCAGCGCCATCGGATGACGGCAGAGAAGCGATGGCCTCGCTCTGCCATGATTTATTTATTTAATTGAGTGCCGTGGGTGGGCATTTAGATGGTTTTCTTTTCTTTCCCTCCTTTGATGTGGGGACCGGCTTCTCCTCTCTGGCTCAGAGGGTGGCCGGGATTCTCTTTTGGGGAAGGAAAGTGACCGTCCCAGGATCGGGGGCACTGTGTTCGCTAATGGGGGGCGGGGGGGGGGGTGCTCTTACGCCTGCCCTGGCCGACGCGTCTGCGGCCCTGTGAACCGGAGGCGGGCTGTGTCAGAGGCAGGCTGTGTCCCTTTTCCTGTGCGTGGGCAGGTGCCCGTGCACACACACGTGTGCGCAGAGGTGTGGGGGCCCTTCGGTCCGGTCTTCATGCCAGGTTTCCAGGGATCGCAGGCAAACACACAGGCCGTGGTGCCGAGAGGGATGTAGGTGAGGCCTGGCAACCAGCCTCCAGAGGATTTCACTGGCCTGATTCCGGGTGTCCCCAAAGCGTTTCATTGCTCTTTTGCACCATTTTTACAATCCTCACCCAAGGATATGTGTTTATTAAAGAGAGCGAGAGCGAGAGGAACACTGATCGGTAGTATCTCATATGTGCTCCAACCAGGATCTGCAACCGAGGTATGTGCCCTCACCGGGAATCGAAAACACAACCTTTGGGGGTGTAGGGCGATGCTCCAACAGCTGAGCACCCGGCCAGGGCTGCACCATGTTTGATGGGTGCTTGGTGTCCAGTTAAGGGCGTCCCCATGAAAACCCAGGCCCCCCTTCTCTACTGCCTCCCATCCAGAGCCCCTCAGACCTCATCCTCTTAAACACGTCCCTCCGGTATCCATCCGCATGCCTTTTCCAGGCTGTGACCTTTTCTCCAGGAAATAAATAGTCATCACCCTCTTCAAATGCCGTCCAAACCTTCTTGACCTCTGAGGAGGGCTGTGAGCTGCCTCTCCCCTGCCAATTTCAGCAGCTGAGAAGGAAGCTGGAGAGGAAGGAGTAAGCAAAGGAGGAAGGACCTTATGGAGGACTAGCATCTGAGTTACAACATGTTTGGTTTTCTTTTTGCTTTGTTATCTATTCATCCATCCATCCGTCCATCCATCCATCCATCATCCACCCATCCATCATCCATCATCTATCAATCCATCCATCATCCACCCATCCATCATCCATCCATCCACCCATGCATCCATCCATCATCCATCTATCCATCCTTCCATCATCCATCCATACGTTATCCATCCATCATCCATCCATCATCCATCCATCCATCCATCCATCCATTCACCCATCCATCATCCATCCATCATCCATCCATCCATCCATCCATTCACCCATCCATCATCCATCACCCATCATCCATCACCCATCATCCATCATCCATCATCCACCCATCCATCATCCATCCATCATCCATCCATCCATCATCCATCCATCCATCCTTCCATCATCCATCCAACCACCCATCCATCCATCATCCATCCATCCATCCATCCATCCATCCATCCATCATCTACCCATCCATCTTCCGTCCTTCCATCATCCATCCATCCATTCACCCATCCATCATCCATCACCCATCACCCATCACCCATCATCCATCATCCATCATCCACCCATCCATCATCCATCCATCAATCCATCCATCATCCACCCATCCATCCCTCCATCCATCTGCCCATCCATGTATTTATCAATATCTTTCTATCCATCCATCTGTGGTATCTAGAATGGTGTGTCTGGCATAGAGTACTTTTCAATAAATATTTGTTGAGTAGATGAATGAATGAATGAACAAATCAAATAAAACCCAGAGGTTTCTACGTGGAGAGTTTATTTGCTGTCAACAGCCCCCAGCAGGTCCATGAGATTCAGATGACCTGCTGACATAACTTTGATACCTTGTTCTGTGGAGAAGGTGCCTCCCGACCCCCTAAGCTTGCAGAACTCTGTTTCCTAATGCGGCCATCCTGCCTCATTTTCTTCTCTGAGTTCCTGGCCCCCACCCCGTGCGCCCCCTCCCTCCTCGGCAGCCGGCACTTTAAAGGGCAACCACATTGCACTTTAATGAACAGCATTCTGATGAAAATCATTTTAGATAAATCTTTGTACACATTCTTAATCACTTCCTTAGTTCTAATTGCTAGGCGTGGAGTTGCTGAGTTAAAGGGAATGCACATTGAGAGATTTGATTACCTGTTGCCAAATTTCCCTGCCCTTTAGGCGTGTTATGTCAAATTATTACCTGCCCCCAACACACACAAATTATAGCTGCCTTTTCCCCACATTCTGCCGATACTCAATATTATTTAACAAAGGCGTGCTAACTTAATATGTGACTAATGTTACTCTTCATTTCTTGAGCTTAATATATACACATATCTATATTTTATGTGGTTATCAGTCTTTCTATATATATCTGTCTCTCTATAACTCTATTTCTATCCCCATCATCTATCTATTTCTGCATCTATCTACCTCTCTTTAATGCAGTGGTTCTCAACCTTTCTAACGCCGCGACCCTTGAATACAGTTCCTCATGTGGTGGTGACCCCCAACCATAAAATTATTTTCGTTGCTACTTCATAACTGTCATGTTGCTACTGTTAATGAATCGTCATGTAAATATCTGTGTTTTCCGATGGTCTTAGGCTCTACAGCAGCGGTTCTCAACCTGTGGGGTCGCCTAGCAGGGTCTCCTAAGACCATCGGAAAAACACAGATATTTACATGACGATTCATTAACAGTAGCAAAATGACAGTTAGGAAGTAGCAACGAAAATAATTGTATGGTTGGGGGTCACCACCACATGAGGAGCTGTATGGAAGGGTCGCGGCATCAGGAAGGTTGAGAACCACTGCTCTAATGGAATGTCTGTAGGTCTTCGGTGAGTCACCTGGTTATGCCTTTTATTGCCGCTGTGTTGTTTCCTTGGGATATTTGTATTTTTCTTTTGAATTGTAGGATCTCTCCCGGCATCAAAGGTTCTGACCCTTTGTCTTTCACATATCCTGTAAGTGTTTCTCCCAAGTTTCTCACTTGCTTTTTAATTTTGTACATGGCATTTTTTAATGAGATAAAGGGATTTAGTGATCAAATCTTTTAATCTATTCCTTTGCTGCCTTTCGAGTCATGCTTTGAAAATAATTTCCTACCCCATTATTATATTAAGATACTCCTCAATTCACCTCCTTATGTATTTATGGTCCTATTTTAAAATATAAATCTTTAATCCATTGAGTATTTATTTTGATGTATATTACTAGGGCAAGATGTTATCTGCATGCATTATACATATATGTACTTATTCATGATTTGCTATTATGCATGAGTCCTTAAATTTATGGTTTTCCACTCATATAAAATATATAGGAAAAGTATATTTTGTTTTGGTTTTATATAAATAAAACATGTTTTAGAAGTCACATTAGAGAAATATGGAATACAAAATTGAAGTCTTTAAAATTTTTTTTAATCATTATTATTCTTTCATCACCATTTACCCCCCATCCCTTTACCCTCTTCCAGCTCCACCCACCCTCCTTCCCTTCCAGAGTCGTCACACTGTGGTCCATGTCCATGAGTTCTTCATCTTTTTTTTCTTTCCTGCTCAATCCCTCTCTTCCCCCCTCAACACCCTCTCCCACTAAAGAGCTGTCTGCCTGCTCTCTGGGTGTCTGTCTCTATTTTGCTTGTTAGTTCAGTTTGTGCATTAAATTCCACCTA
>NC_137785.1:61227994-61232994 GCF_963455305.1 Plecotus auritus
TGGAGCAAGGAGGCCCTGTCGCCGCGCAGGCCCCCGCAGGCCCGTCCTCTCGGCGGGACCCCGGTTACTGTGCAGCCCCCGTTATTTCCCGTGTCATCGCCCGCGTGTGAATCCCAGGCAGCTGCTTCCCGTCCGCGCGTGGGACCTGCGTCTCCTGGCGCCATTGGCGTCTCGGGAAATACATCGCCCGACGTGGAGGCGCCTCTCGCGTGTTAATTACCAGGAGCCCGGCCGCGGGCCGGTGATCCCCGCGTGGAGTGTCCGGCTCAGGCACTCGGGGGACACAGACCGGCCTGAACCCCACCCCCCTCCGCCCTGGAGCAGCAGGCGGCTGGCTGCAGAGCTGAAGCCCCCTCTTCGGCGGTTCTTACGGGATCTTCTCTCCTGAAAGAGAAAAACGGGTGGATTCCCGGATCCTGGCGCGGGCCGAGCAGCTGCTGTCTGTCTTCATGCTTCAGAGAAGAGGCTGGGCGGGGTGCAGGCGCCGAGTGTGGGGGGCTCTGAGGAGGTGAAGGTCCATGGCCGGCGTGGGGGTGGGCCCAGGAGGCAGAGAAGGGAGGAGCCAGTATGTTTTTGTTGATTTTTTAGAAGGAGAAGAAGGGAGACGGAGAGAGAGAGAAACGTCGATGTGAGAGAGGAACATCCATCAGCTGCCTCCCACACGGGCCCCTCTTGGGAGTGGAGCCCAAAACCTGGGCATGGGCCCTAACTGGGAGTCGAACTGGTGACCTTTTATTACTTTTCTATTTAAAAAAATTTTTTTAAAAATATATTTTATTGATTTTTCACAGAGAGGAAGGAAGAGGGATAGAGAGCTAGAAACATCGATGAGAGAGAAACATCGATCAGCTGCCTCCTGCACACCTCCCACTGGGGATGTGCCCGCAACCAAGGTACATGCCCTTGACTGGAATCAAGCCTGGGACCCTTCAGTCTGCAGGCCGACGCTCTACCCACTGAGCCAAACCAGCTAGGGCCGAACTGGTGACCTTTTAGCGCAGGTGTCCTCAAACGACGGACCGCGGGCCACATGCGGCCCGCCGAGGACATGTATCCGGCCCGCTGGTTGCCGCTGCCTGTCCTGCTTAGCAGCCGACGCGTCCCGGGCCCGCAGTGCGCATAGGAATTTGTTCATAGTTTTTTTAAAACTATAGTCCGGCCCTCCAACGGTCTGAGGGACAGTGAACTGGCCCCCTGTTTAAAAAGTTTGAGGACCCCTGCTTTAGTGCATGGGACGATGCCCAACCACTGAGCCACGCCGGCCGGGGCTGGAATGAAATGCTTTCGGTAATGGGCAGGAAGGTGAGCTGGTTCCCATTTATTGGTTCCCGTACTTCTCACGGTGGCCCCTGTCCGCTACGACCCGAGGGTCCTCGCTGGCTGCTGGAGGGGCTGTCCGGCCGAGGGAGAAGCCTGCATCGGTGTCTAGGGCGACCTCAGGCCATGCAGGGGCCCCCACATGAAGTAACCGGGGTCACCGTGAGAGACCTTCCCCCGTGACCCTCCCCTGCGTGTCCCTGACAGCCCTCCACCTCCCTCAGCCGCCCCTGGAAGAGAGAGCCAACCCCGGGGCCAGCGCCTGCTGCAGGCGGCGGGCTCAGCCAGGATTTAATAACACTGTTCTCATTTTATTTATTTTTATAATTACCTTTAATTTAGAGCAAGCGATACAAATTTCCATTTAGGGTAATGATATAGTTTTCTTTTAAATGCATTAAAGTAAAAAATAGTGAATTAATTAAAAAGATATTAGCAGGGCACGAAAACACGGCAAAGGTGGGGGCGCCTTCTTGCGGCGGACGGAGCTCCCGGCGCGGGGCGTGGGGAGGCGCGGGTGGAAACACGTGTGGAAGGCCTTTCACGCCGTTCTCATTTTACTTGTTTTCGGAAACAGGCGAGGGGGCCCCGAGCTCCCGGGAGTTTGGGGTGTTTGGAAGCAGGGCTCCTCGGGACACATCCACCCGGAGGTTGGACATGGGCCCGAGCCTCAGGGACAGTCCCTACGTAGAGCAGGCCTCCCTCACGCCTCCCTCACGCGCACTTCAGATCTCCTGCCGGGGACTGAGGGTGCCGGTGCACCTGAGCCCGGACGTCTGAGAAGGTTCTCGGTGTCCACCCGTGTGTGGTGGGCTCTGCTTCCCCTCACCTTCCCCTGGGCTCTGACGCCTCCTGGCACTCACTGCTCTCGAGTTTGGTACCAGGAAATGCATCCAGGCTCCTTGCCACAGCCCTCATAGTACCCACCATGTAGAAGATGCTCGTTTGCTTGTCCCATCCACCTACCCACCCACCCACCCACCCACCCATCCATCCATCCATTATCCATCCATCCACCCACACACCCATCTACCTATCTATCCATTCATGGATCCATCCATTCATCTATTAATCATCCATCCATCCATCCATCCATCCATTATCCATCCATCCACCCACACACCCATCCACCTACCTATCCATTCATGGATCCATCCATTCATCTATCCATCATCCATCCATCCACCTCTCCATCTATCAATCATCCACCCACCTATCCATCCATCCATCCATCTTTCCATTGTCCATCTATCCATCCATCCATCCACCCATCCACCTACCTATCCATTCATGGATCCATCCATTCATCTATCCATCATCCATCCATCCACCTCTCCATCTATCAATCATCCACCCACCCACCCACCCACCTATCCATCCATCCATCTTTCCATTGTCCATCTATCCATCCATCCACCTACCTATCCATTCATGGATCCATCCATTCATCTATTCATCACCCATCCATCATTCATCCATCCATCCATCCATCATACATCATCCATTCATCCATCATACATCATCCATCCATCCACCTATTCATCTACCTATCCACCTATCAATCACCCACCTACCCACCCACCTATCCATCTATCAATTATCCACCCATCCACCTACCTATCCATTCATGGATCCATCCATTCATCTATTCATCACCCATCCATCCATCCATCCATCCATCCATCATCCATCATCCATCCATTCATCTATTCATCACCCATCCGTCATCCATAATCCATCCATCCATCATCCATCATACATCATCCATCCATCCATCATCCATCATCCATCCATCCACCTATTCATCTACCTATCCACCTATCAATCACCCACCCACCCACCCACCTATCCATCCATCCATCATCCACCCATCCACCTACCTATCCATTCATGGATCCATCCATTCATCTATCCATCATCCATCCATCACCCATCCATCATCCATCCATCCATCATCCATCCATTCACTGATCCATGCATTTACTCCTCCGTCCCCTCAGTAAACACGAATAAAGAGTGCCCTGTATATTTCACAATAAAAAGTTAAACAAAAGTGCTGGCTCCAGGGATCTAGCAGTGACAGGGAGACGCCGTCACTGCCATTGCAGAGTTAGCGGCTAATGGGGAGGCAGAAATGGGACCCGTGGCCGCTCTGCACCAGGTGGAGGGAGGGAGTGAGTGAGTGTGTCCGTCCGTAGATCCTCTTCCTCTGTCACGCTGGGCAACGGGATGTGGGGTCCGGGGTGCTGGGGGTGAACAGCGGTTGCAGCTTCGTAGATCAGAGGCGGCATGAGCCGGGCCCCGGCCAGCTGCGTCCCTGGAAGGAGAGGATGGGCCCTGCACACCCGGCTCCGTCTGTCCCAGCCTCCGGGGCTCACCGGGCAGGGCTTCCTCCCGGGCCCCACCGGGCCAGGCCGGCAGCCACAGCAGCTGAGGCGGGCAGGGGGCGGGGGGGGCGGCACCGCAAAGGGTGGCAGGGAGGAAGGTGCGGGCAGGTGGGCAAGTGGACAAGCGGTAACGAGGAGCAGACCCAGGCTCCCCGTCAGGGTGCGTGTGGCCTCTGGGAGGAGAGAGGCAGGGTCTGGGGCTCCCCTGGGCCTGCCCTGCCTCCCTGTGGCTCTGGGTGCCCACGGGGTGGGGGTGGGGGGAGGCTTGCTCCTGGCGGCCACCCTGAGGAATTGCTAGTGCCACCCCAGGAGACGGCTGAGACACGCCCGGCTGCAGCTCATCTGTGCTCCGCCTTTGACATGCCCCCTGATCCAGGGGACCCCGTGTCCTGCCACCGTGTCCAGACGCCCTGCACGCCTGGGCTCTGGCCTGTGCATCAGGGGCAGAGCGGCTGCGCCCGTCCCTCGGGCTCTCTGTGCATGAGGAGGAGTCCAGGAGCCGGTGCCCCGCAGGGTGGGCAGAGAGAGCGGGCAAGGTGAACAGGAAGTGCCTGGTGACCCACAAAACCTGTGCAGTGTGGGGCGCTGTGGCTTCCCGGGCCTGCGTCAGCCAGTGGGCATGGCTGTTGAGCAGGGCTCACACGTGAGCTGGGTGCGTGCCGGAGGCAAGCGATCAATGTTCCTCTCCCTCTCCCTTCCTCTCCTTCTAAAATTCAACAAAAACTTATTTTAAAAAAATTTAATTCAAAAACATACTGACTCCTCCCTTTTCTGCCTCCTGGGCCTTTGACCTTCATCCCCCTGAAACCCACAGAACACTCAAGGGTCGGGGCCCTCCCCCGTCAGCTGGACACTCAGGGGGACCCCACCTTGGGGTCTTGGGAAGTCGGGGGGCATTCCTGGGAGAGTGAAGAAGTTACCCACAGTGGGGACGGGCGGGGAGGAGAGATACAGGAGCATCGGGCAGAGGACCCCGCGGAGAGAGAGCCTGTTAAATCCACACGGGCCTGACACCTCGGGCCCCGTGACCACACGCACATCACGCCACTTTCTGGGCAATGATGGAGCAGAGCCCTGTGGGGAGGCCCGGATGTGGCACCCCAGATCCTGGGCAAGCGGCCAGGAAGGGGCCAGGAAGGGGCCGTGAGGGGGGCACGATGGTGATACCTTCTGGGTGCCGTGGGTGCCCGTTCTGTGTCTGGCGCACACGGGACCAGACACAGCCGCCCCTCCCCACACACCAGACCCTCCCGAAGCGCCCCACCCCGCGTGCTGCTCAGGCCCCTGGGTGCGTGG
>NC_137785.1:61237994-61323416 GCF_963455305.1 Plecotus auritus
GGCTCAGGTGGCTGCGGTGATGCGGTGATGAGGCCGAAGGTGTTTGGCGATCTGTGTGCCCACTGGTGGGTGCCATGGGCCTAGGGCAACCTCACTGGGAAACGGGACATTGCTTAGCTCCAGCCGAGGCCTCCAGCCCCCAGAAGCTGTCCCGGGGCCCCACGTGGTGGCGAGGCTGCCATGGCGGCCGGGACTCAGGCCCCCGCTTGGTTCTTGGTATTTTTTCTTTTTTTAAAAAATATATTTTTATTGATTTCAGAGAGGAAGGAAGAGGAAGAGAGAGAGAGAGAGAAACATCCATGATGAGAGAGAACCATGGTCGGCTGCCTCCTGCACGCCCCACACTGGGGATCGAGCCTGAAACCTGGGCCTGTGCCCTGACCGGGAATCGAACCCTGACCTCCCGGTTCCTAGGTCGATGCTCGGCCACTGAGCCACGGCTGTCAGGCTGGTTCTGGGTCCATATTGACAGCAGCGTTGGGTGCCCTAGCACCGCACCGTGACCCCTGGGCTCGGGAAAGGTCAGGCTGGGCGATGCTGGTGCTTCCAGAGCTGACAGCTGCAGGCCCCCACCTGCCCAGCTCCGGCGGCAGCCCGGCCCCTGTCTGCGGGGTAGACAGGCGCCCGGCCCGCGGGTTTGTTACCTCCGCTGCTCGGCTTCGGGCGGAGGCCCTGCGCCGAGGGCCGGGCGGCTGCTCTCCGCCGGTAGCCGTTTGCTTCCCTGACATCACTGTGCCAAGGGTTCCTACCTGGGCACGGGCAGTGCTGCCTGCGCACTTACTCGGAGGCGCGGCCGGCTGCCGAGGGCCTGCAGGCCAGTCCCGGCCCACCCCGGGCCGCTCCCGCCTCTCCCTGTGGTGGCTCAGCGGCCGTGTCTTGGGAGAGGGGCCAGGTCCTGGGGCTGTGGGGGCAGAGCTGCAGGTCAGGAGCGTGTCCGCCCTGGTGGTCGGGACGCAGGCCGTGGCCGGGGCACTGACAGGCTCCACTGCGGGCCTCTGGAGGACAGGCTTGTCCCCGTGCCCGCTGGGGCTGCAGGAGGGACCTGGGACGGTTCTGCCAGGGAGGCCCCTTCAGGCAGCCCCGCCCTACCTGGGAGCTGTCCGGGCCGCAGGCGGCTTCCATCCCTTAGTGGTGGGACAGACGGTCCCAGAGTCACCGGGGAGCATTTGGGTGAGTTCCCATGGGGACTCGATGCCCCGCCCCTGCACCGGCCTACTCCATGGGCACAGCACACACACACACACACACACACACCTGTGCACACACTCCCCTGCACACACACACCTCTGAACACACTCCCCCTGCATGCAAACACACACACACCTCTGAACATACTCTCCTGCACACATACTCCGCATGCACACACACATACATACTCACACCTGTGAACACACTTCCCTGCACACACACTCGCATGCACACACACACACACCTGTGAACACACTCCCCTGCACACACACTCTGCATGCACACACACACACTCATACCTGTGAACACACTCCCCTGCACACACACTCCACATGGACACACACACTCACACCTCTGAACACACTCCCCTGCACACACACTCCGCATGCACACACACACACCTGTGAACACACTCCCCTGCACACACACTCCACATGGACACACACACTCACACCTCTGAACACACTCCCCTGCACACACACTCCGCATGCACACACACACACCTGTGAACACACTCCCCTGCACACACACTCCGCATGCACACACACACACCTGTGAACACACTCCCCTGCACACACACTCCGCATGCACACACACACACCTGTGAACACACTCCCCTGCACACACACTCCGCATGCACACACACACACTCATACCTGTGAACACACTCCCCTGCACACACACTCTGCATGCACATACACACACACTCACACCTCTGAACATGCTCCCCTGCACACACACTCTGCACACACACACACACACACTCACACCCCTGAACACGCTCCCCTGCACACACACTCTGCACACACACACACACACACTCACACCCCTGAACACGCTCCCCTGCACACACACTCTGCATGCACACACACACACCTGTGAACACACTCCCCTGCACACACACTCCGCATGCACATACACACACACTCACACCTCTGAACATGCTCCCCTGCACACACACTCTGCACACACACACACACACACACACTCACACCCCTGAGCACGCTCCCCTGCACACACACTCTGCACACACACACACTCACACCTCTGAACACGCTCCCCTGCACACACACTCTGCACACACACACACACACACACACTCACACCCCTGAACATGCTCCCCTGCACACACACTCTGCATGCACACACACACTCACACCTGTGTCCACAGCTGCGATGTTTCTCCTCCCCCTGAACTTGGCATTCTCTCTCTCAGGAACCTTTTTGTTGCTTCTCTGTCCTTGGTGGCCTTGCCCGTGGCCCCTGGCGCGCGTCCCTGAGTGACGGAGCCAGGGGTAAATGAATTCTGGACGTGGAACCTGGCGGCCGGAGACTTTGGGGTGGACCCAGGGCTGTGAGGCCCAGGCCGGGCGGGGGGCCAGCTCATCCTGCCGCGGCCGCCTTGGCCCCGGCCAGCTCCCCAGCTCCGGCCTTTCCAGGAACTCCCTTCCCCTGCTCTCAGGCTGGCGCTGGCACTGGCCGGGGCTCACCCATCTGGGCACCTGCTCCTGGCACTGCAGGGGGCGGGTCCCACAGGATCTGGGCTGACCATCTGGGGCGGCCCTGCCCCCGGGGGCTCTGCTCACTTGAGGGCCGTCCCCTGGCGTGTCTCCCGGTGAGCTGGCGCTCTGCTCCAATCCTCGTCCTCCGGGGGTCCCACGAAGCCTGTCTCTGCCTCCTGGTGCCCGTGGGCACCTGGACTGAAGGGCTGGTGGTGGCGGGGTCTCCCCAGGGGGCAGCCAGAGGCCCTCCCGACTCTGGCGCGTCTGACTGTGGGTGCTGGTGGACTTGTGCGAGGCTGAGTTCGGGGCCCCCGAGGTTGGGGCTCACTACCGAGGGCTGTGTTGTTGAGGTCTGCTCCTTCACCCCCCCCCCCCCGTTCGGTGAGCCAGCACGGAGCCCACGGTGAGCCAGCACTGCTCTCGCCCCGAGACCTCCTCTGGGACCAAGCCCGACGGGACCTGCCCTCACGGAAAAGCAGCAGCTCGCCCGAGGGCCGACGCCAGACTTCCTTGGTGCTGAGCGCTGTGAAGGAGGGTGGGGGCTGGTCTAGAGAGAGGCGGGGGCATCGGCCTCAGACACGGGGGCACAGGGGACATGTGAGCCGAGGCCCGCGTGAGAAGAAAGACGCTATCTGGCCCTTGCAGGCTCTAGAACATTCTGTGTTCAGCAACGGCACCTGACCAGTTGCGCAAAAGGTTTTGCAAAAAGCTTTGTGGGTTGAAAAAAAAAATTTTAACAGTAAGAGAACTGCATACCCAGACCTCAGTGGAAAAGGCCCCACGCGTGTTCTTGGACACGCGTCTCCGGCCCCGCGTGCGTGGGGGCGGCAGGTGGTCCTCCCCTGACCCACCGGTCTGCCGTCTCGCCGGGTGGCACCGCGCCCTCCTGCTGAATTGGCCGCAACCTCAAAATAGCCCGTCTTCCTGGCCTCGCGTCTTCGGAGCCAGCCAACTGGGCAGCCTCTGGCCGCCGGCCAGCGCCTTGGCTCCGGACTTTGCGAGCTTCCCTGCGCGCTGGTGGAACCCTGAGGTTCCCACGTGCCCTTGGGGCCATGATCCGCGTCTGGCTCAGGAGAGGAGCGAGTGTGGCCCGGGGCGGGGGGGGGGGGGTGGCGGGCTTGAAGGTGGTGAGAGGCTGGGGATACGGCCCAGGGGTCCTGGAGTCCCTGCCTGGAGACCTCAGCCAGGGGCTCTGCACCCTGGGCCCGTCTCTCTGTGCTGGCCGGTGGACGCCAGGACTGCGGGGGCCGGCCAGCCATGTCTCCGCGGGCCAGCGACGGGCCTGGCACACAGCGGATCTCGGCAAGTTACTGAGATGCACGACTCACTGCAAGAAGTCACCCCTTTCTGACCGGGCTCCAAAATGGGCCTTTTTAAAAAAAAAAAAATAAATAAAATAATTTTTTAAACAATTTACCACCAGAAACAAAAAGGTGGCCAATTGGAAGCTCTCTTTTACTGCGGGTGCCACGTGCCCGTGGGCAGTTGCCCTGCGTCGTCCACAGGAACACGCGGACCCGCACCACGCTGGCGCTTTCTGCCCGTGTCTGTGCCTCGCCCTGCTGTGCCCCGTGGCCACCCAGCCCAGCCTGTCTCCAGCGGGGCCCTGCCGGGACCCTCCACGCTGCACACAGCCTGCCCGGCAGGCCACGCAGCGGGCAGCGCACCCCGTGGCACTGAGTGTGCTTCCTCCACCCGCGAGCTCTGTCCCCGAGGCACCGAATGGGGAGTCGTGGGCCTGGGGAGTCGTGGGCCCGGGGGACCAGTCCTGGCTGGGGGTAAGCGCTGTTCCTGGCCCGCCTGGCTGGCCGGGACATCTAAACAGTGGGGCCCGCAGAGGACAGCTGGTAGCTTCGTTCCAGGGGCAGGAAGCGGTTGTGGGGTCCTTCAGGGGGAGCCCCTGGCCTCTCAGAGCTGAATTCCCACGGGCTTGACAGTGGGGCTGGCTCCCGCGCCCCTCCCCGCATGGCCCGGCTCAGGGGCCCTGCCCCGGCTGGAGGGGCGGTGAGGCCGGTGACAGACGGTTCCGCAGCCCCGCGCTGCGTGCTGGTGTTTAACGAACGGCTCCGAGCTCTCATTTTCTGCAGAGCCTCTTCCGCAGGTACCATTTGTACTCATTACCGGGTATCGGGAAAGTTATTAAAAACACTCAGACTGGGCGAGAGTTCCAATGGCAGCGGCGCTGGCCTTTAATTGGTCTTTATCTAGTTCTCTGAACGATCGCCTGAAGCCCCGTGCGCGTCCCAGCCTCGGAGATGGTGCCGTTGAAGGACCGGGAGCAGGCGCGTCCCTGGCGGGAGGCCTCACCCCACCCACATCTGAACCGCCTCGGCGACCCGCTCACTCCGCCGTCAGGAGGTCGTTTCTGCCGCCGCTGACGGGCACCGCTCCCCGACGGCAACCTAACAGCGTTTCGGAACATAAGGGTTAAATCTTAATCTCCGAGGTTTGCAAAGCTGCTACTCGCAGTCTCCTTAAAATTTAATATACCTCGTTAATGCTTCCTTGCAAACACTGAAGGATTTTTATGATTATAATCATGTGTTACAGCACCTAGCACAGTTCCTAAGCAGCATACTAATCAGCTTAATGAGATATTACTGCACTTTTTGTTGACTAAAGCAAAATCCCTTTTATTGTTCCAAAGCCTGTCCTTTACTTTATTTCCCCCCAAAACATTATCTTGTTTTATTATGTATCAGTAAATATCATGCCATTGGGTGTTTTCTCTTTTTTCCTTTTTTTGACCAAAACATGAAATAACCCCTTTCATCTCAGAGTGGCGAATGCATGGGCCGTGGGAACCGGAGTTCAGAGGGAGTGGGACAGCCATTCTGCTCCGAGGCCAACTTTGAACCCAACCAACAGGTGTGGGTGTCCCGAGGTGGGGGGGAGGGGGCGGAAGGGAGACTTTCCCACCTGACCGCCCCCCAACCCCATGTGTTATCAGGTGTTGGAAGTGGTAAAACATGAATAATTTAACTGCGGATGAGTAATTGCAGTCGGCAAATAGAAAATACAAGGGGAAGACGATCCATCGCCCAAACAAATGGGGAGGACCAAGGCCATGTTGCATAATTGGCATTTAATAATTCATTTTTTTTTTATTATTATTATTGTTTTCGACTCTCATTCCCGAGCATGACGATGCCTGAGGCGAGGCCGGGAACTGCCCGGTTCCGCGCCCCATCTGAACCATCTCTCTCCCTTTCCAGGGATGGAAGAAGCCAGCCTGTGCCTTGGAGTGTCCGCCGCTGCTGCTGCCGCCGCAGCGGCCGACGCGGAGCCCCGCCGGAGCGGCCCCGTCCTCAACGGGCAGTATGCCATGAGCCAGAAGCTGCACCGCATCACCTCGCAGCTGGGCCAGGCCTTCCCGGAGCTGCACCCGCCGCGGCCCGGCCCCGAGGACAAGCCCGCGCCCCTCGACGAGCAGGCGCACGTGGCCCTGAGCGGCGGCGGCGGCCCGGCGCTGGGCAGCCCGATGGCGCTGCTGGCCAGCCCGCTGGGCCGCGACCTGGACACCAGCCTCAACGGGCGCGTGGACCTGCAGCAGTTCCTCAACGGGCAGAACCTGGGCATCATGTCGCAGATGAGCGACATCGAGGACGACGCGCGCAAGAACCGCAAGTACCCGTGCCCGCTGTGCGGCAAGCGCTTCCGCTTCAACAGCATCCTCTCGCTGCACATGCGCACGCACACGGGCGAGAAGCCCTTCAAGTGCCCCTACTGCGACCACCGCGCGGCGCAGAAGGGCAACCTCAAGATCCACCTGCGCACCCACAAGCTGGGCAACCTGGGCAAGGGGCGCGGGCGCGTGCGCGAGGAGAACCGCTTGCTGCACGAGCTGGAGGAGCGCGCCATCCTGCGCGACAAGCAGCTGCGGAGCAGCCTGATGCCCCCGCGCCCGGACCTCAAGCCCCCGCCGCACGCGCACGCGCACGCGCAGCCCGCCCAGCCCGCTGCCCCCGGCCACCTGGCGCCCCCTGCCGCCTCCGCCCCAGGTGCGCCTGACGCCTCCGCCGCCGCCGCCGCCCGCCCGGCGCCCTCGCCCAAGCCCGCCATTGGCGGAGGCGGTGGCGGCGGAGGGGGCGCGCAGGAAGAGGCGGTGGCCCCGGCGGCTGGCTTCCGCTGCACCTTCTGCAAGGGCAAGTTCAAGAAGCGCGAGGAGCTGGAGCGCCACATCCGCATCCTGCACAAGCCCTACAAGTGCACGCTGTGCGACTTCGCCGCCTCGCAGGAGGAGGAGCTCATCAGCCACGTGGAGAAGGCGCACATCACGGCCGAGTCGGCGCAGGGCCAGGGCCCCGGGGGCGGCGGTGAGCAGGCGGCGCACGAGTTCCGCTGCGAGGTGTGCGGGCAGGTGTTCAGCCAGGCGTGGTTCCTCAAGGGCCACATGCGCAAGCACAAGGACTCCTTCGAGCACTGCTGCCAGATCTGCGGCCGGCGCTTCAAGGAGCCCTGGTTCCTCAAGAACCACATGAAGGTGCACCTCAACAAGCTGTCGGCCAAGGCCAAGGCCCCCGGCGACGCCGACGCGCCCGCGCCCCTGGGCGGCCTGGCGCAGGAGGCCCACGCCAACCTCTACTCCCGCTACCTGTCCTGCCTGCAGGGCGGCTTCCTGGCCCCGGACAAAGCCGGCCTGAGCGAGCCGGGCGGCCAGCTCTACAAGGGGGAGCTGGCCCTCAAGGACAAGGACGTCTTGGGCAAGCTGCTGGCGCCCATCGCCAGCGGGGCGCACGGGGGCGCCCCCGAGGGGGACAAGCACGCGCTCCTCGGCTGCCTCAGCCTGGTGCCGCCGCTCAAGTCCAGCTGCATCGAGCGGCTGCAGGCGGCGGCCAAGGCGGCCGAGATGGACCCGGTGCACAGCTATCAGGCCTGGCAGCTCATGGCCCGGGGCGTGGCGGCGGACCGCGGCTTCCTGCCGAAGGAGCACCCGCTGCAGCGCGGCCCGGAGGAGGCGCTGGCGCCCGCGGGCGTCCTGTTCGATAAGGAGAAGCGGGAGTACGTGCTGGTGGGGGCCGACGGCTCCCGGCAGAAGATGCCCGCCGACCTGGTGGTCCCCGGCTCCAAGGCGGCCGGCCAGAGGGACCTGCCGGCCAAGCTGGACCCTCTGGAAGGCACTCGGGAGTTCCTGGCCCACGGGCTCGGCCAGGCGCTGGACTACAACCTGCAGGGCCCCGGCGGCCTGAAGGAGAAGCCCACCGAGTGCCCGGACTGCGGCCGCGTGTTCCGCACCTACCACCAGGTGGTCGTGCACTCGCGCGTGCACAAGCGGGACCGGAAGGCCGAGGAGGACGGGCCCCACGCGGGCCTGGAGGAGCGGCGGGGCTCGGGCAGCGACCAGGAGTCCCAGTCGGTGAGCCGCTCCACCACGCCCGGCTCCTCCAACGTCACCGAGGAGAGCGGGGTCGGCGGGGGGCTCTCTCAGACCGGCAGTGCCCAGGAGGACAGCCCGCACCCCTCCTCACCGTCCTCCTCAGGTAGGTGGGCCGGGGGGCGGGTGGGGGCAGGACAGCCGGCAAGGGCCCTGCCTGCCCAGGGGCCAGCTTCTGCACAGGCCTCGGTGGCGGGTGGCGGGGTGGGGGTGGGGGGGGCTTTTGCTGCTTTTCAAGGTCAGCTCTGAGGTCAGCAAGGTCAGGTCCGAGGTCAGCGTGGCTGGTGGGTGCGGGAGGATCTCGCCTGGCTGCCTGGTGGAGGGAAGGCTGCCATGCTGTCCCTTAGCCGTCCCTTGAGTCCTGGCTCCTACGAAGTGTAGTGGACCCTCCTCCCGTGTGGTAGGAGGGCCAGAGGGCACCTTCACCCACGGGGCAGACCTCTCCCTGTAAGTGCCCTCCCGCCCGCCCCACGTCATGCCCTGGCCCTGCTGGAGGTCCCCTGCTCTCCGGAGAGCCTGGGAGCCCGCTCCATCCGTCCACAGACGCGAAGGTGCAAATTCAGACCCTCCCTGCCCTCCCCCCTGAGGACGCCCCTGTGACTCGCTCGGGTGGGCTCCCCCAGTCTTCCTCCCCAGACCAGGCCCCACGGGGTCCCTTCCACAATCGTAACGTGGCCCCCCCACCCCCCCCCCCGCCCGGCCAGCTCCTCTGTGGTTTGGAAGGCACGGAGCTTTGGCACAGATGCGCCAGTGCCCATCCCGCCACGTGCCATGTTCGTGGGCGATGCGGCCTTGGGGTCCAAAATAGTAAAGCAGCAAATCTGTCATCAGAACATCTGAAACACGGAGGCTTCCTGGCCCCGTTTGAAGAAAACACACACACACACACACACACACACGCACGCACACGCACATCCTTGCCCCTCCCAGGGCTGAGTCTAAGTCAGCCGTGGGCAGACTACGGCCCGCGGGCCGGATCCGGCTGTTCTATCCGGTTCTCTTGCTCTCCCCTCCGCTCCTTTACTTTGAATTTATATTAGTTCACACAAACACTCCATCCATGCTTTTGTTCCGGCCCTCCGGTCCAGTTTAAGAACCCATTGTGGCCCTCGAGTCAGAAAGTTTGCCCACCCCTGGTCTAAGTGGCCACCTCGCAGGTGGGCGGCCTCCCCGGCCTGGGTCCCAGCCCTCCGCAGGGACGGTGCCCGAGAAGTTCCGTCCGGAGCCCTTCCTGAGGAAAGCAGCTGGCTAACACTGTACTCCTTCCGCAGCCTCCCAGCGGCGGAAGTCATGCCCTCGCAAATACCCTGTTACTAATGGCAACATTGATTTCTGCAATCAGCCATGAAGCCTAGGAAACCAACGGCAGTTGGGGGCATCTGGAGGCGCCGCCTTGCCCCCAGGAACGGGTGGCCGCGAGGGCGGGGGCTCGTTTTTTTCTTTTCTTTAACTTTTTTTCTCCCCTCCTCCCTCTTCTCCCCCCCCTTTCTGGGTTTCGATAAATATCTGTGTACCGGAGGCGGCGATCGTGCGCACGCGGGCCGTTCTGTCGTCGCCGCCACGCTTCCGTCTGCCCTCCGTCCGGGGCACAAGTGGGACGAGACGAAGTGTGCGCCTCCGGCTTATCACAGACCAGGAAAGAATTGTTAAGACACATAAATCTGAGCGGCACATTCCAGAGATTCCGATAGCACTTAATGCCGCTGCTTAAATACCCATGAAACACACTGTCTGCTCCGGAGTCCCTGGCTCGGCTGTGATTTATTTCTGGTGAGAACTCCGGGGGGAGGCTTCGCGGGACCAGGAGCGCGCCTGGCCGGGTGAGGCCGCGCCACGGGCTGACCACGGCCCGGGGGCAGGCGAGAGGCAGGGCGGGGACTTCAAGTTTTGGTGGAAATGGCTCCCTGAACGTGGAGGCAGCAGAGTGAGGGTGTCCCCTGTCCCTGGGGACCATTCCTGGCCTCCGATGAAGAGGTCCCTGGTGCTTGGGAGCGCGGTCTCGCTGTTTTGGGAATGGGGGACCTCCGAGGGGCAGAGAGCAGAGAGCAGAGCGCAGGCCGGTTCCCCTAAGTCGGCGGCGTGAAGCTGACAGGTTTCCACGCCTCTCGCCGGGACCCGCCGAGACGCGGAGGGCTCGGCGGAATGTTCCGGCACCAAATGCTCGCCTTTTTCCTCCTGCCGTCTCCTTCCCCATGGTTTCCTCACCTTCTGGCTGAGTGACCGCCCTTCCCAGCTACCGTTTCCGGGTCTCGAAATGTTCTCGCCCAAAGCCGCTCTGCCCTCGGACCCCGCCGGGCCGAGGCCTCGCAGAGCCTGCGACCTGCGCCGAGGTCAGCTGCGTGCTTTCCCGTCCCTCGCGGCGGCAGTTCTGAGTCCCGAAGGCTGACTCTGTTCCGGGGGGGGGGGGGGGGGGGGGCTTGTTCCCCTTCCTATTCAAACGAGGCCCTGTCCCGATTCTCTGGCTGAGCCGCAGCCACCGGCCTGCCCTCCACGGGGCTCGCCTGGGGTTAGGACCCGACACCCACCCTATTTCCTCTTCCCTCCTCCTCCCGACACGTCTGACCCGGACGGAGCGCATTGAAAAGAGGCATTTAAGTAAAACGTGTGACACAATCGGTATTTTATTATTACCTGTCGGAGAGAAACCCGCGAGGTGAGGGGAGGGGGGAAAAGCCACGTCTTTAAGCCCTTCAGGAAAGAAAGAGGAAGGACTTATTAAGGCCTCTATGAAGGAAGGACGCTTCCCCACGTCTCTCAGGCGGCCGAACAATGTCGCGAAACTCCATTTCCACCCCTCGCTCCTTTTCTTGTTGGAAACTGGGTCAGGAGGGCCTGAGAAACTATGTGTTCAGATCTTCACCAGCGAATTTCTCCCTTTACAAATCGCTGCTCTTAACATGATCGCCGTGCTGAATTCATCATAAACCCCTTTCTGCGGGGAGAGAGAGAGAGAGAGAGAGAGAGAGAGAGCCTCTTAGCGCGGATCCGCCGAGGAGGCTCACAACGAGCGGCCTTTGTTATCTGATGCAATGCTCCCGAGGACGGGGGCCCGCGTGGCTGTTGAAAAACATCTCGCTCAGGCCGGCACGCCGAGAGGGTCAAGTTTGCGATCACACGGTGATTGCCGAGCCGGGCGACCGTCCCTGGCTGGGCTGGTGTGGGGTGCAGCTGTCGGCGATGCGAGCAGAGAGGAGGTTTGAGGCCGTGAGCATGTGAAAGCGACCCCAGTGAACCAGAAAATATGTTTGTTCTCGGTCGCTCCCAACGGCTGAGGCCCAGCTCGGAGCAGTGGTGGGAGCCAGGGCCTTGGACGAATGGAGAGGTCGTATTTTCTCACCGAAAAGGGACAAAATGAGCCTCATGGACCTCCCCCCCCACTCCCCCGCCGCCCCCCCATCTCGCCCCCCCCCCCCCCCTCCATTTTTGCTGTTGTTTGTGTGGCTGGCCGATCATGTCACACCCTAGCCGATGTTTTTTCTGCGTCCCTGTCCAAGGCCAGGGAAGTGAGTGACTTGGAGGCAGCAGCGTATAAATCCGACTCTCTTGTGACATCAGGGGAGCGGGTGGCTGTGCGGACGTCCCCTCGCTGCGGGCGTACGTGACCCCTGCCCAGGGCCTCGGTCCCGGCATCCCTCCCTATAAAACCCCGCAGATCCCGTGCCGGCATCGGAGCTTCACGCCAACTCAGAGGATGACCCAACTTCTGCATCTTCAGGTTTCGCGACGCTCGGAATAATTAAAACTTAATGTACTAGGAAACGGCCCTGCTCCTCATTGCAGCGACGGGGCAGCTGCCTTCCCCCCGCCCCGCAGCCCCGGGACTTCGGAGAGGGGCTCACTGAAGTGTGGATGGGGGAGGGAGTCATCGGATGCGCTGCCCCTCCGTTGTTGTTAACTAACGTCGGCTACGTTCTGGGATCCGTGGAAAGCCAGGGAGAGAGGCGAGACGAGAAGGTCCTTCACCCCCACCCCCGCTGGGCAGCCTTGAGAGGGGGGACACGCTCATTGTTTGATCAGCTGGGCTCGAGCCTGGCGGGCCCCTCGGTGCTGCTTCGAGTGGCATTCCCACGTCGTGGGTCCAGCCCGCGCAGGCCCTGTGACCACAGCCTCAAAGGCCAGCGTCCAGCCCCCGTGCCCTTCCCCGGGCTGGACAGTGAGACAAATCAATTCGCTTTCTTGTCCACCGTTTTTCTCCGGGGGCTCCTCCCCGCCTACCACTGCCTCTGCCCTCCCCGCCCCCCCAAACATACACACATCCAGGCCCCCAAAGAAGAGGGGGTAAAAAAAAGAAAAATATTTAAATCTGAGGATTAAGATCTTCTTCTTTTTTTTTTTTTTTTTTTTTGCTTGTGCATTCCAATTGTTCTTAAAATATTTGGCAATGTCAATTAGTAACTGAGCAGAGTTAGCTGATGAACACAATTTTCCGGGAGACTGAGCACCCTATTGTTGCCGCGCGCACAGCAGATTTCTGAGGCCATTATCATGCGCGGGCTGCTTGGCCCAGCTGCTTCCTGCAGCAAAAGCCAAACTTCCCACTGGAGCTCTGGGATGGAGGCAGCAACAGGGGGCTGGGAGCGGCTGGGCCCACGGCCCAGCGCCCGGCGGGCGGGGAAGGTGGCCCTTCCAGGCCCTTCCAGGGAACCTGCCCTCCCAGGCTCTTCCCTCTGGGTCCTCCCTCTCCCAGCACCTGCACCGCCTGCCCCCCCCCCCCGGCTGGGGATAAAAAGGACCAGGGAACCCCCCCGTCTCCCCTCCCCGGCCCCGGCCCCCGGGCATGGCGGCCACTAATCTCAGCGCTGAGCAGAACTTGAGAAAACAATAATCCCATTTAGAAATGTACTTAAAAACTGTTAACCCGCTCGGCGGAGGCCGCGAGTGCCTTCCCAGAGACAGGCCGCCTCGTTTTTTTATTAGAAACAGAAAAGAATAAAAACACGTCTTTTTTTTTTTTTTTTATTGCAAAGGGGACGTTAGGAACGTGGCATCCGTTCGACCGGGGATGACAAACGGGGAAGCTGATTTCCTTTTCCAGAGGCCCCTTCTGAGCAGAGAAGGGTCTGAAGGGCCGTGCGAGGCCCCGTGTTGTGTGGAAGGCACCCTTGCTCCCTCCTGCCCCCCCCCCCGTCACCCTCCTGGCCCCCCCCCCCGATCCGGAAGCTGGTTCAGGGAGATGACAAGCTCAGCTGTGGAGACCGGGTACCACCTGCAGCCCTTCCATCCCGCAGACCTGGACGTGTGTGCAGGCGCCGCCGCGTGTCGGTGGAGACGGTTGGAGGGAGGGGGAGGCTGGGCTCGGGTCCCAGGCTGGACCCAGGCCGAGGCCAGCCAGCTGACTCCCGGGGAGTGTCAGGTGGGGACCGGTCAGCGGGCCAGGTGCCCCCTCTGGCCTGCACCTTCCCTCTGGCGTGGGGTGGTCTGCCCCCGGGGCTGGGGCGGCAGCTGGGGCCCAGTAAGTCACACCTCCCTCCCGTCCTGGGGCTGGACAGCGCCCAGCAGCTGCTTTCCAAGGCCCATTCGCTCGTGCACTCGGGCAGTTGCTGGTGAGCTGGACCCACCCTGGGGCCGGCCGGCTCTCTCACCCTTGGCGTGGCCAGAAGCCCACGTAGGTGCTGCCATGTAGCGTGTCAGAAAGAGGCGTGGTCCTGGCTCGGTGGTTGAGCCTCTTTTTTTTTTTTTTAAATATATTTTATTGATTTTTTACAGAGAGGAAGGAAGAGGGATAGATAGTCAGAAACATCGATGAGAGAGAAACATCGATCAGCTGCCTCCCGCACACCTCCCACTGGGGATGTGCCCGCAACCAAGGTACATGCCCTTGACCGGAATCGAACCTGGGACCCTTCAGTCCGCAGGCCGACGCTCTATCCACTGAGCCAAACCAGTTTTAGCGCCTCTTTTTATTATTAATGTGTTTTTATGGATGTCAGAGACGAAGGGAGAGGGAGAGAGAGAGAAACATCCACGATGAGAGAGAACCATGGACCGGCTGCCTCCTGCACGCCCCCACACTGGGGGATGGAGCCCACCACCCAGGCATGTGCCCCGACCGGGTATCGAACCCTGACCTCCTGGTTCCTAGGTCGACGCTCAACGCCTGAGCCACAGAGGCCGGGCCCGTGGTGCAGGATCGGAGCGGTGGGGTCGGCCGGGTGAGCAGCCGGCGGCTCCGTGGCTGCCGAGCGCTGCTGTGGGCTGGCGGGGGCGGGGGCGGCGGAGAAACACCTGCCGGGCCGGAGATTGGATCTGTGCGCACATCCCGGATTTGTGATGATCAGGCTGGAACCTTTGCCATCTCCTACCCTGGGGCCTGCTTGCTGCCCTTCTGGGTTCCCGGCCCCTCCTCCCCTCTGTCGGCATGCGGCCTGCGCCGGCTGGTCCCCGTGCCCCCCGGGCCGGGCTGGCATGCTGAGGCGGGAGGAGGGGGCGCAGCCAGGCTTGCCCGGGCAGAGGGGCAGGGGCTCCCCAGCGGGGTGCGGGCAGTTGGCGGGGGGCTCACTGATCTCCCCGGGAATGGAGCGTCGCAGCAGCCGAGACGCGCCGCGGGTCCCCCATGCCTTTTCCTGGCAGGACGGGGCGACGGCAACATTTACTTAAGCTGTGGAGTTTGGCACCAGCCACCCCAGGCGCCATCTGGAAAGGCCTCCTCCGAAAGCCGGGCTCCTCAGCAAGCTCAGAGGAGCAGGCGCGGGCGGGGCGGCGGGGCTTCCTCCCCGGCAGAGCCTGGGCGTCCGGGCACCTGGGCAGGCGAGGCTGGGCAGGTCCTCCCGGCTGGCATGTGGCTGCCTCCCTGCCAGGCCTCCGCCGCTGGTCCTGAGCCAGACCCATGTCCTTGTCAGGAGCACGCCCACCTCCCCGGGCCGTGTCGCCACGCATTTACTGTGCACTGCATGGTGCTCACTGTTTTCGCCCACGTTCTGGTGTGTCGTGGGCGAGGAGGTGTGGAGCCAGTCGTGGGCGAGGAGGTGGTTCGTCACCGACACGGCTGAAATCACAGGGCCCGTGACGTATGTGCGAAAAGCATGTTGTGCCTCTCGGCGGGGCCGGGGACCAGGATGGAGAACCGGGGGCTGCTCGGCCTGGGATGCGTGGGGCCGAGGTCCACCCAGAGGTGTGCCGCCGTCCTTTCCCAGTCCACGTCTTCACACGCGACGGCGAGCCCCAAACAGCGCGTGTCTGGCCGCTCCGGGCCGCTCCCCGACTGGCCGAACGCACAGGCGGGTCCCCATGTCCAGGTCGGCCCTTTCCACCCAGACGAGGTGCCCCCCCCTCTGGGCCTGGCTTCTCGAGGGACCCATCTCTTTGTGGCTGGGAGCCTGGGGCAGTGAGGGACGTGTGGCAGGGGCGTGAGAGAAGCTGGCCCCTTGGCAGGGCTGACCACGGTGCCACCTGGGGGTTGGCTCCTCCGGGGGGGTGCCCAGTGCATGCTGCAGAGCAGTGGGCTTGGCGTGTAAGGTGGGGTCGTTTTCCAGCTCTCCTGGCGGGCAGGGCACATCTCGGGGAAACCTCTGTCTGTTTTGCTCTGTAGCTGGGTCTAGAACAGGGGTGGGCAAACTTTTTGACTCGAGGGCCACAGTGGGTTCTTAAACTGGACCGGAGGGCCAGAACAAAAGCATGGATGGAGTGTTTGTGTGAACTAATATAAATTCAAAGTAAACATCATTACATAAAAGGGTACGGTCTTTTTTTTTATTTTATTTCAATAGTTTTATTCATTTCAAACATTTTAACAAGAAGAATGTAAACACTAATTATTATAATTTGAAACTTCAAAAAATGGAGGAATCATAGCACAATAACATACCTTATATTGAAGATGGCAAAGGCAAAATAAAATTGCCTAACAAAGGAAAGGTACAAAAGCCTTTCAAATTAAACTTAAATGTAATAAAATAATTTAAAACTAAAACAAATAGAAAAGAACAAAATGTGTAAACAGTAAATTAAACATTTTCTTTAGTGCAACTTCCAAATGATGCCCGGGACGTAGATGTAGATGGCAATGTAGACTGGGTTGGAAGGTTTTTGGTCTTTAAAACATCACCTTCAGTGGGAACAGTGTTGTTGGTCTCCTTTTTAGCTAATGCTCTGACACTGTGCTCTCCAGGGGCGTGTCTCCCTACATCACCACGATAACTGTCTCCGCATTCCCAGGGTGATGTCGGGGGACGCGCCCGCGGGCATTCCAAGGAGCCTCTGGAAGATGGAGAGGTTGTTCCTTCTACTGAATGGGGGATATAAATCCGCCCACTCAGAAGAAGGGGCTGCGGCCGTGTTTCCGACGTTGCCATGTTAACACTGCTGCTGGTGAAGGAGCGGAGGGGAGAGCAAGAGAACCCTCCGCTCTTTCGGCTCCGCGGGCCGTAGTTTGCCCACGGCTGGTCTAGAACATTCCGCAGAGGAATCCATTCTTCCTCTTTTAAAAAAATATATATTTTTGTTGACTTCAGAGAAGAAGGGAGAGGGAGAGAAAGAAGCATCCACGATGCGAGAGAACCGTTGATCAACTGCCTCCTGCACACCTCACACCGGGGGATCGAGCCCGCAACCGGGGCCCGTGCCCTGACCGGGAACCGAGGCGTGACCTCCGGGTTCGTAGGTCGATGCTCAGCCGCGGAGCCACGCCGGCCGGGCTCCCTTCTTCCTCTTGCTCAGGCAGCTTCCTGGGCTGGATCTTAGGGGACACCCAGGCCTTCCTTTTTGTCTGACCGTAGGCCACAGCCATCTGCCGCGTGGGGAGCGGGTCCCCACCGTGCCCTGGCCTCTTCATCACGGTAATGTCCCGAAACGCACGCGGCGCTCGGCTCGCCCCCGGGCGGCGGACACCCTGGCGTCTTCAATCATCGTGAGAGGCATTTTGGAAAGTTTCCAACCTGCTTATGTTTAGTTCAACATAAAATGCGTGCACGTCATTCCTTGAAGACCGAGGCAGATGCGATGCTCTCTCCGCTGCTAAATATACTTGGTCGTGACAATAGGTGTAATTTTTTTTAAAAGTAATTGGCCCTGAAAAATTGGAGCGGGCCCTCAGCCACGCTGCTGCTGTGACATGAAATGATTCTGCTGTGGCCCTGCCCCTGCGACCTCTCTGACCTTGACCAGCGACCTCCTCCAGGAAGGATGCTCCCTGGCTTCTTTGTTGCTATTGCTGTTTAATGACATTGTAATTGTTTCCCAAACTATAAATTCTTATGCATGTTAGGCATTCAGAAAATACTGATAAATAAAAATAATTTAAAAAACCCCATTTTTATTGATCTCACCAAGGGAGATGGTGAGGGAGGAGAGAGACGGAAACATCACCGATGAGAGAGAATCACCGATCGGCTGCCTCCTGCACGCCCCCTCCTGGGGGTCGAGCCTGCAACCCGGGCATGTGCCCTTGACTGGGAATCGAACCGTGAATTCCTGGTTCCTAGGTTGACACTCACCCACTGAGTCAGGCCAGCCGGGCAGATAAAAATAATTTTAAAAATACGTCTATGCCCACCACGACTCGGCAGTATCCTGCCCACACCCCTCGTGCATCTAGAGACGTATTTAACAAAAATGGGTCTTGCTGTGTGTGCTTCTGTGTGACACACTTTTTACTTAAATATATGTCATGTGTCACCTGTCATCGGATATTCTACACAAAATCAGCAAACTTGTTCTGTAAAGAACCAGATAATCAGTCTTTCAGGCATTTGTAGGTCTTGTGGTCTCCATGGTAACCGCTCAGCTGTATCAATCAAAGGGTGTGATGTGTTCCAATAAAACTTTATTCACAAGAGCAGGTGGCCAGTGGATTTAGCCGAGGGCGGCCCTGGGTCACAGGTGACTGACTTCGTGCTGTGTCCCCACGTGGTGGAAGGGAGCTGTCCAGGGTCCCTTTGTAAGGGCCTAATTGCATCCAGGGGGCCTCCACCCTCGTGACCTTATCACCTCTTTTTTAAAAAAATATGTATTTTATTGATTTTTTGCAGAGAGGAAGGGAGAGAGATAGTTAGAAACACCGATGAGAGAGAAACATCGATCTGCTGCCTCCTGCACACCCCCTACTGGGGATGTGCCTGCAACCAAGGTCCATGCCCTTGACCGGAATCGCACCCGGGACCCTTCAGTCCGCAGGCCGATGCTCTGACCACTGAGCAACACCGGTTATGGCCCTTATCACCTCTTAATGCCTTCACCTTAGGGGGTTAGGTTTCAACATACGGATTTTTGGGGGATGCAAACAGTCTATAGCAGTGGTCGGCAAACTCATTAGTCAACAGAGCGGCAAACTGTGGCTCGCAATCTGCATGTGGCTCGCGAGCCGCAGTTTGCCGACCACTGGTCTATAGCATCTCTTCCCCCCGAAGCGGTGTTGATGAAGCCAGTTTTCTAGATATAAACAAACGGAAGAGAGAGTGACTCCCGTGTCACCTGCCCTGTGCGTGCCCCCCGCCCTGTGCGTGCCCCCCGCCCTGTGCGTGCCCCTGCCCTCTGCGTGCCCGCTGGCTCACAGCACACCCCCCTCAGGTCCGCCTGCACTGGCTCTGCCTCCAGGTGCCCGCCACCCCGTGGCTGCGGGAGGCAGGTCCCGGAGGGGTGTCGGGCAGCTTGTAATTAACGAAATACAGCCTTGGACAGACAGATGTGCCCACTCGGGGCTGGGAAAGGGTGCCTTGGCGGCTGGGGACAGTGGCTGCCCTGCGACGTCCACCCAGGTTACCCACAGACCCGAGCACGTCCTGCTTCCCTGACTGTCCCCCGACGTCCCCGGCTCCTCGTGCGCCTCTCCGTGTGAGACGGAGCATCCGCTGACGGGGAGCAGCCAGGGAGGTCGGCAGCGGCCGGTGCCCCCGGAGACGCGTGCGGAAGAAGCACCCTGTGAGCCCGCGTCGTCCTAAAGCGCGGGGCCGTCTCACGCTGCCCACAGCCTCCTCCTGGGGGGCAGCGGTGGGCGCAGGGTCCGAGGGGGCTGCGGGGCTGTGGGGGGTGGCTTCCTGTCTGTCCATCCCATCCTCCCACCTCCCCTGGGGCTGGCTAGCCCTGCAGGCCTCTCAGCTGCACCCCTTTTCTGGGGGGAGTAGGGGGTGTAGGAAACATTTTATTTTAGAATCCTGGGAAAGTCGCAGGGATCCCGCCCAGAGTCCCGTGAGCTCCACACCAGCGTCCCTGTCAGCGTTTCCAGGGCACCCCCGTCCCCAGGAATTAGTCCGTATTGACCCAGTGTCATCACTGAAGCCCCCCCTTTACTCAGCCTCCCCGCGCCCTTACCCGCGCCCTTACCCATCCCAGGGTCCTGTCCAGAACACGCACCACACTTAGCTTTTTTAAAAAATCAACAAACTCCATTTTTCAGGCCAGTTTTAGGGTCACAGTGACATCGAGCAGAAAGCACGGGTCCCTCCGGGCCCTGTGCACCCCGACTCCCGGTGTCCCCGACCTCGGCACAGGTCCCTCACAGCCTGTGCACCCTGACTCCCCCCTGTCCTCAGTGCCACGCCCCCTCCTCCCCGGCTGCTCTTGGCCGTGGCCGTTCCTCAGGCGTCTCTGGTTTGGGGTGACTTTGACCGTTTGGAAGGTGACCCATCAGGTATTTTCTGGACCGTCCTTCAGGGTGGGTGTTTCTTAGGATTCCCTCCGGGTCAGCGGGGTTTGGGGTGCCTGTCCCCTTGGGCAGTGTGACCTGGGGCCCTGGCTGAAGTCCTGATTGGCTCCGAAAAGCCACACCTCTTTCCCACCTGGTGAGTAGGCAGGGTCATTCTCAGGCCCCATGCAAAGTGGGAAGGTGGGCCCACTGATCAAATGAGGAGGAGTTGTCCGGTCGGCGGGGCTCCGGGGTTGAGCATCGACCTAGGAACCAGGAGGTCATGGTTCGATTCCCGGGCAGGGCACAGGCCCGGGTTGCGGGCTGGATCCCCAGTGTGGGGCGTGCACGAGGCAGCCGATCCATGATTCTCTCTCATCATGGATGTTTCTCTCTCCCTCTCCCTCTCCCTTCCTCTCTGACATCAATAAGAAGGAATGTGAAAAGAATGAGTAGTAATTGCAGTGGAGAAATGAGTAGTAATTTCAGTGGAGCGCCAACATAACGTTCCACCAGTCAGGGGCCTCCTGAACGAGAGGCCCCGTGTGGCTGCAGTGCCGGCGATCCGTGGGGCGAGCCCTGGCTGTAGGACAGGTGTTAGGGCTGCAGCCGCCCCCGGAGCCCCCAGGCACAGGTGGCCCAGCCCCCGCCACGGAAGGGGACCCCGGCTGGGGCGGGCGAGGTGCCCAGAGCTGTGTGGTGACCCGGGCGTGCACACAGCTTGTCCACACGCCACAGGTGTCCGCGAAGCACCTGCTGAGGCACCGGCCAGGGCACGGGCAAAAGCGGGCCGAGTCCCCGAGCGCTGCCTGGACGGAGAGGGGAGGCTTGGGGGTGCGGAGGCCGCGGCAGGTCGGCGAGAAGCTCCGGGATTTACAGAGCTGTGCCACCTGGGCCTGCTGGTGTGCGCAAGGCGGGGAGCGTCCCCTCCAGCACCGAAGGGTCGCGGGTTGGATTCCTGCCCAAAGGCATGGACCTGGGTTTCAGGTTCAATCCCCAGCCCCGGTTGGGGTGTGTGTGGGAGGCAACCAGTCATGGTCTCTCGCACATCGATGTTTCTCTCTCTCTGCCCCTCCCTTCCACTCTCTCTAAAAATCAGTGGGAAAGATTTCCTCAGGTGGGTGAGGATTAACCGGAAAACGAAACCTGGTTGCCGATTAGGCCACCTTTATTTTGGGGGTTTCTCTTCTGCTTAGTGCCTGGAGCAAGCAGTGCCCAGCACACCCCTCTCCCGGGGGGACCTTGCAAGTCTTACCTAAAACATGCACACCGAGCCTGTGGCCACGGCACACCGAGCCTGTGGACACGGCACACCGAGCCTGTGGACACGGCACACCGGGCGGTCACACGGGCGGTCACACGGGAGGTCACACGGGAGGACACACGGGGAGTCACACGGGGAGTCACACGGGAGGTCATATGGGGAGGTCACACGGGGAGGTCTCACGGGAGGTCACACGGGGGGTCGCACGGGAGGTCACACGGGAGGTCACACGGGAGGTCGCACGGGGGGTCACACGGGAGGTCATATGGGGGGTCGCACAGGAGGTCGCATGGGAGGTCATATGGGGAGGTCACACGGGAGGTCACATGGGAGGTCACACGGGGAGGTCTCACAGGAGGTCACACGGGGAGGTCACACCGGGAGGTCAAGTAGGAGGTCACACGGGGAGGTCACACCGGGAGGTCAAGTAGGAGGTCACACGGGGAGGTCACACCGGGAGGTCAAGTAGGAGGTCACACGGGGAGGTCACACGGGAGGTCACACAGGGACACACGGGGAGGTCACATGGGGAGGTCACACGGGGAGTCACACGGGGAGGTCACACGGGGAGGTCAAGTAGGAGGTCACACGGGGACACACGGGGAGGTCACACGGGGAGGTCACACAGGGAGGTCACACGGGGAAGTCACACAGGGAGTCACACGGGGAGGTCACACCGGGAGGTCAAGTAGGAGGTCACACGGGAGGTCACATGGGGAGGTCACACCGGGAGGTCAAGTAGGAGGTCACACGGGGACACACGGGGAGGTCACACAGGGAGGTCACACGGGGAGTCACACGGGGAGGTCACACGGGGAGGTCACACGGGGGAGTCACACGGGGAGGTCACACGGGGAGGTCACACTGGGAGGTCAAGTAGGAGGTCACATGGGGAGGTCACACGGGAGGTCACACAGGGAGTCACACGGGGAGGTCACACGGGGAGGTCACACCGGGAGGTCAAGTAGGAGGTCACACGGGAGGTCACACGGGAGGTCATATGGGGAGGTCACACGGGAGGTCACACGGGAGGTCACACGGGACACCTGGCTCACTTGGGGAGGAATTGCCTCACAGCCGGGCCCCAGGGGGGTCCCTGTGGCCGCACAGCCCCGGGCAGCCCTGGCAGCCTGGGTGAAGGGCGGGCGGGCAGCTGCCGTGCCTCCTCCTCGCCAGTCCTCCGCTGTCTGGGGAAGGCGTGCGCGCTCCCTCAGCCACGGGGAGCGCAGCCTTCCTTGCGATGCTGAGCCGAAACGCACACCTTGGTCCGCGTGTTGCATGCAGATTCCCACGGCGCCAGGAGCGCCTGCGAGGCCCGTGGACGCCGGCTCTGTGGCGGCACTGCGTGGCGGGCCCGCCTCGCCGTCCCGGACGACCCGCCCCCTCCCCGCGCTGCCCGGGGACCTGGCTGCGAGGCTCCGCCGCCCGAGCGGGATGATGGAAACACGTGTGCGATCGCGAACGTGAGGAATGAGGTTGAGGACCCGTGGCAGGAATGGCTCAGCGTGCAAACCCGGTCGCCGGGCGCTGTGATGGGTCAACGCACCTCCAGGCCGGGGCGAAGGGGAAATCCATCCTTCTTCCACTCAATCGTATCAAAGGGACGGTTCTGGGCCTCGCCCTTAGCTCCGTTCTCTATGAGCGTGAAATCACCGCAAATCTGTCGCTCTCCCTGCTCGCCCCCTGGGAACCTCAGCGCGCCTGCAGGGAGCGGATGGCGTCCAGGGGCTGTGGCAGTGTCTGGAACCACCCAGGCTGTCCCACCCGACCCTGGAAGGTGCTGTCCCTTCACTCCTCTCGGTGGAGCACCCACAGCACGTCCCCAAGGTGTGGTCCCACCAAGTAAGTCAACGTGAGCCTTGGTTCAGTGCAGTCCCCTCTGGGGGACCTCCCTGTCCGCCCCCCCTTGGGTCTGCATGACTGCCCCCCCCCCCCCGGACAGTTAACCCGCTGATGCCCTGGCGTCCATCCTGCCCTGCCGGTGCCCCAGCACATGTTGCCCTCCGTCTCCCCCCAGCAGGGGTGCCTGGGGTGTCCGACCAACTGGGGTCTGAATCTCAGTCCCATCAGGTGCCCCCTTGAGCAGATGCCTCCACACCCCAATGTCCGTCTGTGCAGAGGGAGATGCTCTCCTCCAGGTTGTCAGCACCGGATGTAGGTCCTGTCCCGGCACGTAGTAGATGCTCATTAAAATGTGCGTCCACGGGTGCATGGGGGACGTGGGGCCTTGGGACAGTCCGGGAATTCTGAGCTTGCCGAGGAGGAAGGAGGGCTGGTGGGGGGAGGCGTGGCGGGGACAAAGGTGAGGCCTGCCAGCCAGCAAGGAGTGTCGGGGCATGAGGACCCCGTGTGGCTGCGTGTGTGCGGGGGTGAGGAAAGGGTTTGCAGAGGGCACGCTGAGCATGGGGCTCCCGGCTGTTATCCGTGTCCTGGTCCTTCACGGTCTCCCCGCTCCTAAGAACCCTGTCCAGCAGACACTCCGGGAGCTGCAGAGTCGCAGGGGGGCCGGGCCTGGCCCTGGGTGAACCTCCCCCCCTGGCTCCATGGGGGGCCCGCGTGCCGGTGCACTGCCAGGGGGAGTCCCGGGGGCCCTGAGTGCTGCCTCAGAGCCGTTGGGGTTCTCGTCCTCCCGCTGATTATGGTTAATTAAGGTTGATATTTACAATCAGAGGTGGGGCAGGAGCGGATCCTTCGTTATTTATTTTTTTTAATATATGTTTTATTGACTTCAGAGAGGAAGAGAGAGGAATAGAGAGATAGAAACATCAACGATGAGGGAGAATCCTGGATCGGCTTCCCCCTGCACGCCCCACCCTGGGGATGGAGCCCGCAACCCGGGCCTGTGCCCTGACCGGGAATGGAACCGTGACCTCCTGGTTCCTAGGTCGACGCTCAGCCGCGGAGCCCCGCCGGGCGGGCGGATCCTTGGGTGGAAATCTCCGCTCCAGGGTCCCCCTCGGTCCCCATCCTCACACACCAGGCAGGGCCGGGGCGCTGGGCTCTGAACCGGGTGAGTACCGGAGGCGCGCCGTGTCCCACGGAGCCTGCGTCCGGCCACCTCTGCCCTGCTCTCCCTGCCGCGCCCGGACCGGTGGGCATCACCACCTACGATGAAAGAGGTGGCCCTTCCCCTCGCCTCGGGGCAGCCGTTGCCGTTAGGCCACTGGGGTCGGGGGGGCGGTGCGGGGAACCGTGTTCTTACTCCGCAGACGTGCACAGCTGCGTGCTTCCTCCGGCCCCAGAGGCAAAGGGCCTCTCATTACTGGGCAAAATAAAAGAACTCTGCCCCCGGGGCACACAGGCAGGGCGTGCGGGTCAGGGTGCCCGCCGTGGGTCTGCGGATAAGCCCTGGCTGGGGTGACTTCCCAGGAGGAAGTTTCCCGTGTGACCCCGAGAACCAGGTGTGAGAAGTGGCTGCTGTGACGTCGTTTCGGCGGATTGAATCTCAACGTCCCGCGGGCACACCCGCTCCTCGGGGCTGCCCTCGGCCCTGGCTCCCCGTAGGCACAGGGACAGGCAGGCGTTGGTGAGCGTCCCTGTGGAGCCCGCCTGGACGCCTGCCCGGGGTCTCCGTGCTCCCCGTCGTCCATCACCAGGGTGCCCATCACCCCTGCCCAGCTCTCTCCCTGCCCGCTCCCCATCACCCAGTAGATGCTATGTGCGCTCTGTCGAATGAATGAATGAATGAATGAATGAATGCATGCATGCTCCGGAAATCCAAGCCCAGCCACGTCGTGTGCGGCCGCCTCTCTGGTCCTGTGACAGGTGGGGGGCAGGGTCTCTCCTCGCCCGTGTTCTCCCTCTGGGCTCCCAGCATCTGCCCGAGGGCCGCCCCCTCACGTGACGTGGCTCCCTCGGAGCTCGGCTGCTTTGCGGGTAACAGATCCCGTTCACGTACCATACACGTCACCCTGAAAAGCGTCCAAGTCGGTGCGTTTCGTTGTTGGTAGAGTTGTGACTTGTCGCCTCAGTCACGTTTCAGGACATTTCCGTCACCCGGCCCCCCAGCCCCCTGGCCCTGGGAACCACCGATCTCCTGGGCCTATAGACGTACCAGTTTGGGGTGTCCTCGAACAGTGTTTAAAGCTCGTCTCCTGCATTCCTCGTCGGATTCTCTTAGACCAGTGGTCGGCAAACTGCGGCTCGCGAGCCACATGCGGCTCTTTGGCCCCTTGAGTTTTCAGCAAAGGCCAGCTTAGGAGTACCCTAATTAAGTTAATAACAACGTACCTACCTATATAGTTTAAGTTTAAAAAATGTGGCTCTCCAAAGAAATTTCCATCGTTGTCCTGTTGGTATTTGGCTCTGTTGACTAATGAGTTTGCCGACCACTGTCTTAGACAATCAGTAGGTTAGCTCTCTCTGTCTGTCTCTCTCTCTGTCTCTCTCTCTCTGTCTCTGTCTCTCTCTCTGTCTCTGTCTCTCTCTCTCTCTCTCTCTCTCTCCTGTCTGCCTGTCTGTCTGTCTTCTCTCCAGGGACTCACCGCATCGCCTCCTAATTTTTCTGGGACTCGGGAAGACGGGGCCTCTCCTCTCTGTCCGGAGGGTTCCTGACGTGGGGTAGAAGGCGCCGTGAGGTGGGCGGCACGGGAAATCCACCGGTTGTTGGTTTTGTGTCTGTGTTCCAAGTGGATGTCACGTTCCCAGGCTTCTCCCTTCACGTGGTCCCCTCGTTAGCCAACTCCGATCCCGAGGAACGCACGTTATACCTGCTTCTTTCTCCCCGGCTGCCGCCTGGCCTTCCGGGGTGGGTGGACCTGGGCTCGGGGGGGGGGGGGGGGTGGGGCGAGGCATTGGGGACGCAGCTCAGAGCCCGGTGAGCGCTCCCCGTCATGGCGTGGGGGCGGGCGTCACGCGTGCTCTGTTCAGGAGGGGACGGGCCTGCCCTGCGGTCACGTATCTGGTCTAGTTGGTCTAGCCCAGTGGTCGGCAAACTCCTGAGTCCACAGAGCCAACTACCAACAGCACAACGATGGACATTTCTTTGGAGAGCCACATTTTTCAAACTTAAACTTCTTCTAAACACCACTTCTTCAAAATAGACTCGCCCAGGCCGTGGTATTTTGTGGAAGAGCCACCCTCAAGGGGCCAAAGAGCCGCATGTGGCTCGCGAGACGCAGTTTGCCGACCATGGGTCTAGTTCAGGGGTGGGCAAACTTTTTGACTCGAGGGCCACCATGGGTTCTTACACTGGACCGGAGGGCCGGAACAAAAGCATGGATGGAGTGTTTGTGTGAACTAATATAAATTCAAAGGAAAGGAGCGGAGGGGAGAGCAAGAGAACCGGATAGAATAGCCGGATCCGGCCCGCGGGCCGTAGTTTGCCCACGGCTGGTCTAGTTGGTCCCGGCGCCCCACAAACCTTTCCTTTGATTTAGATAAAAGGCGAGGACCCCTGACTCACCCACGAGGCAATTAAACCCGTAAATGTAGGAACACAGGCCACCGGCTCTCGTGATTAAAGGTGGCAAACTTCACCGGATGCCCGCCCTGGCCAGGGTGGCTCAGTGGTTAGAGCCTCAGCCTGCGAGTAAAGGGTCCCGGGTTCGATTCCGGTCAAGGGCACGTACCTCGTTCCGTGGCAGGCTCGATCCCCGTTCCTGGTCGGGGCGCGTGCAGGAGGCAACCCATCGATGAGTCTCCCTCACATCGATGTTTCTCTCCGTCTCTCCCCGTCCCTGCTACCCTCTCGAAGAATCCGTGGAAACGTATCCTCGGGTGAGGGTCAACCACAGCAGCCCCAAATAGCCAGCTGCCCCTTTTGGCCTCGAGATGATGACCAATAACAGACACCGACTCTCCTGGCTGCTGGGACCGTCCGTCGGGAGGGATGGTCTGGAACGGCCCTCTCCCCAGCAGCACGCTGCGTCCGGCACTCCCCACGTTTGCTGGCGGCATTCGGCGTGGCCGGGACTGGGCAGGAGGCCACCGGCAACGCCCGCCGGGAGTCACAGCGCCCGAGACACGTGGGCCCCGTCGTCCTGCTTCTGAGAACCTATTTGAAGGGACCACCCAGGGCGTGACCAAGCTCAGTGCTTGAGCGTGTGCGTGAGAGCATCCCTTAAGATGTCCAACGTTAAAACGGGGGCGGCGGGGGGCGGGGAGGGAGCTCAGTGCACGGCACCGGGGCCCGGGGAAACAGGTCTCCTGGCGGGGCGGCGTGCAGTCCGTTCAAACGAGGGTTTTCGGGACGAAAGAAGGAAGCGCCATCGAGCGTGGACCCGGCTCGTGGCCACGTGGCAGGATGGGCACAGGAAATAGCCACGTGGAAATCCCGGCGGGAGAGGCGTCCGGCCTGGCACGTGGCCCTGCTTGGCTGCCTCGCCTCTGCTGTGAATCCTGTAACATTCCCTCCAAATAATAAAAAGGAATTGGGAAAAATCGCAGCCCTGCCCACTGGCATGTCTCAGGACAGCAGACCTACTGTGCGCTCGGCTAACCCTGCGTGAGAAGCGGGAGGTGTCCGCTGTGCGCATGCCCGCCCTCCCCGGCACCGCAGAAAGCCACAGCTCCCCGGCTCCCCGAAACAAATCTCCCCTAACTTTGGATAGTTTGGCAATTAGGACTTTGGCACACAATCCTTCTTCTTCGGCGCGTATAATTAGCGGTCTCCAATTATACGAATCCATTTCAGTTTCTATAAATCAGATGGTTCGGAGAGAGGGCCGTTCCATTTCCCTTTCAACGGGGTGGTCTCAGCAGCCATAAACCTCTCCGCTCAGAACATCGGGAGGCAGCTCGCTTCAGAAATAGCACCGGTGCGACAGGGCCTCCGCCGGCCGCCACGCCTCCCGCCCCAGCCGTGTTCGCGGCCTCACGTGATCTGTCTGCCCCCGAGTGCTTGCAGCATCCTTCCCGCCCTGGGGGACTGTCAGGAGCCTCGGCGACCCAGCCTGGACGTGGGCAGCTCTGGACCGTGTGCTTACTAGCAGGGGTCCTCAAACGACGGCCCGCGGGCCACATGCGGCCCGCCGAGGACATGGATCCGGCCCGCCGGGTGCCGCTGCCTGTCCTGCTTAGCAGCCAACTTGTCCCGGGCCCGCAGTGCACGTAGGAATTTGTTCATAGTTTTTTTTTTTTTTAAACTATAGTCCGGCCCTCCAATGGTCTGAGGGACAGTGAACTGGCCCCCTGTTTAAAAAGTTTGAGGACCCCTGGCTTAGAGCGTATATTGGGTGTTTTTTTTCCTATTTTTTTTTAATAAAAAATTTTTATTGATTTTTAGAGAGAGAAGAAGGGAGGAGGAGAGATAGGAACATCCATGATGAGAGAGAATCATGGACCAGCTGCCTCCTGCACGCCCCCCAACTGGAGATGGAGCCGCCACCTGGGCCTGTGCCCTTCTGACTGGGAATCAAACCGTGACCTCCTGGGTCATCGAGGTCGATGCTCAACCATGGAGCCACGCTGGCCGGCCCGTGTTTTAGCCGTGTGAGCAGGTGTGTCGGGCTCAGACTTGGGTCACGTGCACGCCAAGCAGTGAGAATTACACTGGGTGTTGGGGGAGAAGAGCCACCGCTGCCTCCCCCCCCTTTTTTTTTTTTTACTAAGTTGACGCTTCTTAAGCCAGGAAGGAGTTGCTGAGTCCGCACCCTCGCGCTGTGGACCCCTTCGGGAGGAGCCCAGCATGGCCAGAGGCTCCCGTCCTGGGACTGCGACAGGGTCCACGTTTTCTAAGATATTTCCAAACAGACGTAGCGTTTTGCTGTCCGGACCCTCTGAGGGGCTGGGGACCTCAGACAGGGAACCCCGCGCGGCCGGCAGGGGGCACTGTCCACGCCACCCACGTGGCTTCCAGGAAGCAGGACTGAGGGCCATTGTCCCCAAGGCCCCCTCTCCGGGCGGGTCCCCGGCACCCGGCCTGTGGCGCCTTGTGCCCTGGGCCGCCCTGGGAAATGTCAAGTGCCCCGGCCCCCTACAGTTGGCATTTGGTGGAAGAAGAGAAGGGCTGTTAGATCGCAAAGGGAAAGGTTTGCATTGGAGGCGCGCGCGTCGAAGCTGGCGATAATGAAGACCTTGTTTGCAGGCGCCCCGGCCCAGTGACGAATGGGCCAGCCGCCTGGGAGGCGGGGCCGGGATTGGGGTGTCAGCACGGGGCTCTGGGTGGGGCGTGGGGGGCGGGCAAATGGGCAGATTGCATCGGAAGAGTCGTCAGCTGTGGCTTCGGCATTGACTAGGGACCCTCCGCTGCGGCTCATGGGGACCCCCCCTAACTCCCTGAGGGTAAATGGTCAGCGTGTCCTGATGTGGGCGGGCATTGTGGGTCGTGACCTCAACATAACCATTTCCTCCCTGTAAATGCCTTTAAAATGGGATCTAAGCCCGGCCAGCGGGGCTCCGTGGTGGAGCGTCGACCTAGGAGCCAGGAGGTCACGGTTTGATTCCCGGTCAGGGCACACACCTGGGTGTGGGCTCGAACCCCAGTGTGGGGCGTGCAGGAGGCAGCCAGTCAGTGATGCTCTCTCATCATTGATGTTTCTATCTCTCTCTCCCTCTCCCTTCCTCTCTGAGAATCAAAAAAAAATATATTTTTTAATATATTTTATTGATATTTTACAGAGAGGAAGGGAGAGGGATAGAGAGCTAGAAACATCGATGAGAGAGAAACATCGATCAACTGCCTCCTGCACACCTCCCACTGGGGATGTGCCCGCAACCAAGGTCCGTGCCCTTGACCGGAATCGAACCCAGGACCCTTCAGTCCTCAGGCCGACGCTCTATCCACTGAGCCAAACCGGTTTCGGCAAGAAAAATATTTTTTAAAAAATGAGTGCTCTTCCTTTGAAGACGTGATTATTTTTTAAAAGTACGTTCTTATTGATTTTCAGAGAGAGAGGAAGGGGGAGGGATAGAGAGACAGAAACATCAGCGGTGAGAGAGAATCACACAGGGGATGGGGCCCACAACCTGGGCGTGTGTCCTGACCGGGAATCGAACCGGTGACCTCCTGGTTCCTGGGTTGACATGACATCAACCCCCGAGCCACGCCGGCCCGGCACGTGGCCTTACTCTTTAAAAATCCTGTTCGCCGTGGTTCATCTTCCTGCCGCCTGACCGGTCTCCTGAGACCCTCGGGCCCTCGCCACAGCTTAGGGCCCGGACTGGGCCCCGGCACACGGCCTGGCTCCCTAACCGCCTTGCGTTCGCGGGGCGGGCACGAGTCCCGCCTGTGTGTTCGGGGTGGGGAGCTGGGATGGTGGAGGGGCCGGAATATTAATTAAACGGAAAGTGCTCTCTGAGCCTTATCTGCAGGGAGGGAGATAAAGCCCGTGTCAACACCCCGTGCTCCCCGGAACGCCTGCCCCCCGTCCCCCGCTTCTGCCCAGAATCAGAAACGGCGTTCTCATTCCAGGAGGCGCTGGATGCGGGCCAGCGAGTTTTTCTTTTAACTTGATATTTTGGGCTCTGATCTTCGTGAGAGCCACAACGGCTGCCTCCCCTTGCAGGCGGGGTCACCCCTCCAGCCCCTTCCCTTCCCTTCCCATCCTCTTCTGGAGAATGTTTGTTTTCAAAACAAAGACTCGGGGCGAGGCGTAGGTATCACATATCCGCACGGATCTCCCGCCGAAACGGAGCACACTCAACCCGCCCTCGGAAAGGTCAGATGTTATTTATGATGACGACGGCGGCAGCGGTGGGTGATTTATGTGCGTCCTTTGTAGCCGCGGACGCAGTCAGAGGCTTAACACGACATTGTTTTCCTTTGACAACGCAGCCACGAGCCCACGGCAGCTGCTCCTCGCTCACAATAGCAGATTAATTAACACAATCGCGTGCTCTTGGCTCTCACTCAATGAGTGGGTCTGCGGCGGGACAGATAGGTAAATCCTTCACGTGCGGCCGCGATAAAGCGCACACTGGGTGGTTTCCTAAGGGGCCCAGGAGCCGCTGACCCGCCCGCCCTGTAGGGACCCACCCGCCCTGTAGGGACCCGCCCGCCCTGTAGGGACCCGCGCTGGACCGCAGAGGGCCAGCCTGGGCCGCACCTCCTGGGCGCCCTCACGCCCGGCGTTCGCTCGCAGGGATGTGCGCGCAGAAGGCCCCGCGGACACGGCCGGCCCGGGGCGCGTCGCCATCAGTCGGCCGCCCGCGTGGGGTCTTTTTTGAAAGTCCAATCGCTGCTTTCCTGAAATATCTCCCTGGCTGTTGCTCACTTCCCCCTCTTTCCTGCCCCTCCCGCAGCACAGGCACTTCCCAAGGACCAGAGATGCTTTCCTCCCGCGTGTCCCCACGCGTGTGCGCGTCCCCGCCCCGCCCCGCCCTGCGCCAGCCGCCGGGGTATTAGAGCAAATGGGAGGCTTTGCTGGGGAAACGCTCCTGCCCGTGTGGAGAGCAAGGGAACCTGGCGGGGCCGGTGGGGCTTCCTGCACCGTTTCCTCCTTGACGCCCGTTACAGACGCGGCTCTTTCACTTCCTGTCGTGTTCGTCAGCCCAGAACGGGAGAGGTGAGAGCTTTGGGGGACGAAAAGGCTCATTTTAGAGACGCCTAGAGCGAGAGGAAGGAGGACAGCTCGGAGTGCAGAGCCTTAGAGCAGGGGTCCTCAAACTGCGGCCCGCGGGCCACAGGCGGCCCGCCGAGGACATGGATCCGGCCCGCCGGGGGCCGCTGCCTGTCCTGCTTAGCAGCCGACGCGTCCCGGGCCCGCAGTGCACATAGGAATTTGTTCATAGTTTGTTTTTTTTTAAACTGTAGTCCGGCCCTCCCACGGTCTGAGGGACAGTGAACTGGCCCCCTGTTTAAAAAGTTTGAGGACCCCTGGGTTAGAGCATCCAGCCAGGTGGGGAGAGAGGCCAGCTCGCTCGCCCGCCCCACCTGCGTGTGGGAGGCTGCGAGTCCCGCACGCCGCCCCGTCCTGTGTCCCTGTCCCACGCCAGCAGGGCCACGCGTGGCCATCCAAGTTCGGGCACAGACATAGGGACGCTTGGGAGAGACCAACCCACCGTGACGGCGAGGAGGGTGCCGGAATTCCACGGCGGGGTGGTCCCAGCCCCGTGGAGGTCCCCATCGGCCCCGGGGAAGTTCTGGCTGCCGCACACCCGCGTCTCCGCTCGCGATGGGCTGGGCTCTGTCTGGCCCTTCGCCCCCACCTCGTCCCCCACGTGGCTCGTTTGGCTAAAATCAAAACACGCTTCCGGGTCCGGGACACGTGAAGAATTAGTTGCACGTAGCACATACGGTTCAGATTGTTTAGAAAGATCTGGCTGGAGAGCAGGGACCTGCAGAGGCCGACGGACGGCAGACCGAGAGGCAGGGGCGACGGGCAGACCTGGGGGGAGCCCTGAGGTGTAAGCCCTTCCAGCTCGGTGCTGGGGTCCCATGAGCACACAGGGAGCACCCCGGAGCGGCGGCCCCCCGCCCGCGCCCTGGACTCCTTGCGGGGCCCCGGGCATCTGCTCTGCGTGGAGACCCAGGGGGTCTTTCTCTCCCTCTGCGGGGTCCTGTTTGTTGGTTCATCCCCCCCACCCCCGAGGAAGTCTTTCTGTCGATCTTTCGAGAGTGGAAGGGGGAGAGAGAGACAGAGAGAGACACATCGATGGGTTGGCTCCTGCACGCGCCCCGACCTGGGCCAGGGATGGAGCCTGCAACTGAAGTACGTGCCCTTGACCGGAATCGAACCTGGGACCCTTTGCTCCGAGGGCCTAAGCTCTGTCCACTGAGCCACACCAGCCAGGGCTCCTCGTTGGATTTTGGAGGCTTCTGGGCGAGGCTGGGCCGACGTGTGGCTGGAGACTGCGACGGCTGACCTCGAGATTGTGGCGGTTGACCTTGAGACTGTGGCGGTTGACCTTGAGACTGTGGTGTTTGACCTTGAGATTGTGGAGGCTGACCTTGGGACTGTGGCGGCTGACCTTGGGACTGTGTCGGTTGACCTTGGGACTTTGGCAGCTGACCTTGGGACTTTGGCGGCTGACCTTGAGACTGTGGTGGCTGACCTTGGGACTGTGGCGGCTGACCTTGAGACTGTGGCGGCTGACCTTGAGACTGCGGCAGTTGACCTTGAGACTGTGGCAGTTGACCCTGGGACCCTAAGGCGCGAGTCGTGGTGATGTCCCACGTGGACTTGGGCTCGGTTTCCAGGCCTGGGGTGGCTCCCCTGTCCCTCCATCCTTCCACCTGTCTGTTCTCCCGTCTAACCCACGGACCCGGAAAAGCTCAGAAGAGGACCCGGGACGCGTTTCGTGGGTGTTTCTTGAGATGGCATGTGAGGTGCCTGAGCCGGGCCCAGAGCCAGGAGGTGGCCCCGCTCGGCCGTGTCCGCAGTGCTGGGACGCGGTCAGTCACGCCCCCTGCCCCCTGCCCCCTGCCCCCTGCCCCCTGCCCTCGTTACCCTCTGGGGCTCTCCATTCGTGCGCGTCCCTGTAGGAGGACGTGAGGAGGAAGCGACATCCGCCTGGAGCTCGGCATTCGGTGGGCATCGTGGGGCGAGTGAATGAACGGGGCCTCGGGGCTCCGGGCTGCACTGCGAGGAGGGCAGGAAGGGGCGGAGGGGACGACGCTGTGTCTGCAGGACGCGTCAGCCCACGGTGACATCAGGGTGCGGGCATGGACACGCCTGTGCTCGCACAGACGGGCTGCGGGCCTGCCCCCGGCTGCACAGCCCGAACCTGGGACCCGTTCCGCCACTGCGTGTCTGCCTGGGCGCGTGGCCTGGAGGTTTCCGATGAAAGAAACTCCTTTGGAGCCTCTGGGTCCGGTCGGGCTGGGGTTCGAGGTGGAGGCAACGGGCGCGGCAGGAAGGGGGAATGTCTCAGGAGCAAGAGGCTCTGAGGCGCGGATGGAGCCGGCCAGCACCTGCGGCCCCAGCGGTGGGCAGGCGGGCAGCCGCATCAGCTCACCCTGCAGCGGTAGCTCAGCCCCTCACCGGCAGCAGCTGCCGGGCGACGCCACGGGCCCTGGGTGCCGGCACCTGGAAGGACGCCGTGAATATCTGTGGGATGAACTTACCGGAGGAAGGACTGTGCATCTTCCTGGGGCTCCAGTGCGTGGAGAACCTGAGTCTCAGGGTGCAGTTCCCGGCGTGCCCCCCGCGCTGCACCCGTAGGAAGGGTGCTGGGCCACCCTGGAAACGTCTCAGTCCCTTCACGCCTCCGTCCCTCTCTCTGGAGCGGCCTCCGCCCTCCTGACGTGCCAGATGTGAACCCATTTCTAAGGGTTGCCAATTGCCGCCTCTTCCATGAAGCTCTCCGGGATTGCTCACTCCCCCAGCCTACGGGTCTCTCCTGGGAATGCCCACAAATGTCTCTTTAGGGCTCTTAGCGTCCCCCCCCGGGGCGGGGGCATCTGGTGATTTATATGCCCGCTGTCCTGTTCTGCAGCCGTGCGCTGGGCAGGGAGCTGGAGGTGGGTGACATGCGGTGACTGAGTGAGCAAATCACTCACCCCTTGCTCTGAGACTGCAGATGGGGGCAGCCGGGAGTCGGGTAGGAAATGACACGGGAGGCAGAGCGGCAGAGATGGGGTCAGAGGACACAGCCCCGGGCCTTCTGAGAGCACCAGGCCACCCCCCGGGCCCACGTGGCAGGGACTGTCCGGACCGGCTGGCTTCCGGGGGCCTGTCCTGCCCCTGTGGTGTGTGAGGTGCTGCTGGGTGGCCCCTGTCTGCCCTGGGGCATGGGGGAGTGTGTTCTCCTGAGGGCACAACCTCAGCCCCGAGTGAGGGGCCGGGAACCTGGCGGGGGGCAGGGGGGCGGTGGGGAGGCAGGGGGACTCGGCTCAGCAGCCTGAATCCCTTCCCAGGGCATTCCCAAGGTCAAACAGGCAGAGGTTCTGGCAGCGGTCCCCTCCCCCTTCCTCCCCTTAAACCTGCCAGGGACGGCTGCAGCCACCATGGCACCGCTGTGGCCTGCCCCCCGCGTGCCCATTCAGAAGGCACGCGGCCGCTGAGCCGTCACGGACGCTCCTGAGTGGCAGAGGGCCCCGGGGGCGAGGACCCGCTGCCCGTGGCCTTTCTGGTGCCCGTATTTCATCCCACACGCGAGGCCACCCATCGGGCCGCTGGCTGGTCCCTCCTCCCGCTCAATGGCCCCGCGTGCGGGTCGCCCCCGCCTGGACCTGGACCCTGGACGGGGAGGGCGCGCTCCCGCCTCTCGCCCTATTGTCGTGCCGGAACCTTTGTCACCCGAGGGGACTTTTCACATGAGCCCAGGTGTCCTTCTCTTTTCAGAGCGAAGGTTCTCCGGTGTGACTGTGCGTCCCTCATTTTCCCGGGCCCTAAGGTAAAGCCCAGGCCCCCCCCCCCACCCGTGCCCACCATGGGGAGACTGGGCCCCCAAACCAGGAGAGGCCGCCAGATGCACCGAGCTGTGGCCCCGTGTGATGGAAGGTGTTTGCTTTCCAAAGGGACCGTGGGTTGTGTGTGTGTGTATTGTGTGTATGTGTGTGTGTGCAGCCCATGTTTGTCATGCAGACACGCGACACAGAAACTCTACGCCGGGACCAGACTCGGTGGGCAGCCCCCGAAGCCGCTCTTCCTGCCGGTTCAGCCCCGCCCCATCGCCGTGCGTCAGGGGTCAGGTGTCCCCCCCGCCATGGGCTTGTCCCGCCTGCATTTTGTTGTTTGGGTTATTTTGTGACTCCTCACCTGAGGATGTTTTCCCGTTGAATTTTAGAGAGAGGTGTTGGGGGGCGGGGGCGGGAGACAGAGAAACACCGATGTGAGAGGGACACATCAGTCGGCTGCCTCCGGAACGCGTCCCGACCGGGGCCGGGGATCCCGCCGCCGAGGTCCGTGCCCTCGACCAGAATGGAACCTGTGACCCTTCAGGCCGCAGGACGGCGCTCTAACCACGGAGCCACCGGCCAGGGCCCCCGCCCGCGTTTTGAATGTGCCGGCAAACGGCACCCTCGGCAGCTTCCAGAGACGCGCTCCCCGGGAGGCAGCGGCGGAGCCTCGGAGCAGGACGCGGAGCGGCCGTCGTGCGGGGTCTGGGTGCCTCTCTCTCTTTCGGTGCTGGGTGCGCTGGGTGCCCGGGTGCCCGATTCTTAATGGTGATTTTCTTTATTGATTTCAGAGAGAGGAAGGGAGACGGAGAGAGAGAGAGAGAGAGAGAGAGAGAGAGAGAGAGAGAGACATCAGTGGTGAGAGAGGATCATGGATCAGCTCCCTCCAGCCCACCCCCCGGGCCTGTGCCCTGACCGGGAATCGAACCGTGACCTCCAGGTTCATAGGTGGACGCTCGACCCTGGAGCCACGCCGGCCAGGCTTGGGTGTCCGTTTTGCCGAGGGAGCTGATCCGAGGTGCAGGGCGGGTGGGTCTGTTGCCCCGAGTCCGACCACCAGCCGCCCCTCCTCCCCCCGCCACCCGCCGGCCGGCTGCTGCCCTGCGCCGGGCATCCTGGGGGCTGCACGCTCTCCTCGGAGCCGGCAGGTTCCAGTGCCAGGAACAGAAATAGTCCCGGCTATTTTCACTCACACTTGGTGCTGCTTGTTCCCGTTTTCCCCCTCCAATGCCATTGACACAGAATTCTAATTTTTACACGAAATGTGTCATCTTAATAAATGGCTACATTGTTGCGTGCGGCTGGATGTATTTAAAGACCACCTCCTCGCCAGAAGGCCGTCTCCAACACGGTCGTGGCGGTCCATGAGGGAGCGGCTTCCGGGGACGGGCGCCGGGCTGGGGGCTGTCGGCTCAGATGGAGACCCCTCTGCTGTGTGTGTGCAGACGGGGCTGCCGGGACGGCCTCACGTTGAAGTAACTTCACATTCCATCGCAAACATCTAGATCTGACACTTCCTTTGTTTTTTTAAATGTTTTTACTGCTTTTAGAGAGAGAGGAAGAGAGAGGGAGAGAGCGATAGAAGCATCCGTGATGAGAGAGAATCATGGACCAGCTGCCTCCTGCACGCCCCGCCACTGGGGATTGAGCCCACAACCCGGGCCTGTGCCCCTGACTGGGAATCGAACCGTGACCTCCTGGTTCCTGGGTCGACAATCAGCCCCTGAGCCACGCCGGGCGGGCTAGATCAGGGGTCCTCAAACGTTTTAAACAGGGGACCAGTTCACTGTCCCTCAGACCGTTAGAGGGCCGGACTATAGTTTAAAAAAAAAACTATGAACAAATTCCTATGCGCCCTGCGGGCCCGGGACACGTCGGCTGCTGAGCAGGACAGGCAGCGGCACCCGGCGGGCCGGATAAACGTCCTCGGCGGGCCGCATGTGGCCCGCGGGCCGCAGTTTGAGGACGCCTGGACTAGAACTTCGTTCTCTCAGATTCACATACACGTGAGGTGCATGACACGTTTCTAAAGCTCCACGTGACCTCGTGTTTACAGAGCGCCTCACCGGGACGTCTCCGACACGTGTTCCGTGTTGCCCTGGTGGACCTCAGCTGAGGCGGGGGGCGGGGGGGCCCTGCTCACTGGGGCTGCCAGGGCAGGAGGGGGGGGTGCTGTCCGTTTTTTTCAGTTGGACTTCTGATTCACTCTTTAGGCCAAAATAAATCCCAGATGTACCAGGGAGTTAAGTGCAAAAGAAACAAATAAAAAGAACCCTAAAGCCCTAACCGGTTTGGCTCAGTGGATAGAGCGTCGGCCTGCGGACTCAAGGGTCCCGGGTTCGATTCTGGTCAAGGGCATGTACCTTGGTTGCGGGCACATCCCCAGTAGGGGCTGTGCAGGAGGCAGCTGATCGATGTCTCTCTCTCATCGATGTTTCTGACTCTCTATCCCTCTCCCTTCCTCTCTGTAAAAAATCAATAAAATATATTAAAAAAAAAAAAAAAAGAACCCTAAAGACCTAGAAGGAGTCCCGGGGGGGGGGAGGGTTTATAATCCGGGGCAGGGGACGCCGACGGGACCTCAGGCCAGGGACGCGGAGGGGGAAGGCGGAGCTGCGCGGGGTGAGTGGTGCGGGCGAGGGGTGCCCGTGACCACGGGGCTGCCTGGGACACGCGTGCGGGCATCTGGGGGACCCAGAGGGCCGCGCGGGGAAGCTGTCGGTCCCTGGGCCAGGAAAGGGTTAAGGCTCCTGGTACGAAGGAAAAGCTCTTGTGAATGAATCGATGCGGAAAAGACAAACCCCCCTCCCACAGGAAAATGGTCAGAGGGCGCGAGCAGGCCGCTCAGAGGAGGGGCGCAGGTGGTCGATACCCCAAGGCCCGTCGAGGAAATCTTGGGGCCCTGCCATGCGCGAGGCTGGCCGGCCTGTGTTTACGGCTTGGAGGGCGGCCTGGCGCGCCGCGGGCGGAGGGGAGCGGCCGGCGGCGGCAGGTGGGGATGGAGGATCGCCAAGAGCGGCGGATCCTCGGGGAGTACCTGTCTGGAAGCCAGAGAGGCTGCTTTTCTCCCGTCATTCAAAACGCAGGCGGGACAAGTGCAGGGCGGGGGGCACACCTATCCCGTGGTGGTGGGGGGGCACACCTAACCCATGGCGTGCGGCGATGGGGCGGGGAGTGCGGCTTCGGGGCTGCCCGCCGAGTCTGGTCCCCCCTTAGAGCTTCTGGGTCTGCTGGGTGGGTGGCCGCCTCTGGGAGGGGTGTGCCCGTGGCCTCCGCGTTCCCTGCTCAGGAGTCAGGGTCAGAGGGGCTGGGTGTCATTTGAAGGGGACGAGAGGCAACTTTGGGGGCGTCCCCCGCGGTGAGGGCGCTGACTCCCGTGTCCCCCTGGGGGGCTCCCCACCCCGCACAGGCAGTACATAGGACAGAGATAACCACGTCTTTAGAATACACAGGGAAATGGCCAGGAGCCGGAAGGGGACCAGAGGGCCCAGCCACGGGGCTCAGTGGCTGAGCATCGACCTAGGAACCAGGAGGTCAGGGTTCGATTCCCGGTCAGGGCACATGCCCGGGTTGTGGGCTCCATCCCCAGTAAGGGGTGTGCAGGAGGCAGCCGATCCTTGATTCCCTCATTGATGTTTCTCTCTCCCTCTCCCTTCCTCTCTGAAATCAATAAAAATATAATAAATAGCCGAAACCGGTTTGGCTCAGTGGATAGAGCGTCGGCCTGCGGACTGGGGGGCGGGTCCCGGGTTCGATTCCGGTCAAGGGCACGTGCCTTGGTTGCGGCCACATCCCCGGTGGGAGGTGTGCAGGAGGCAGCTGATCGGTGTTTCTCTCTCATCGATGTTTCTAGCTCTCTAACCCTCTCTCTTCCTCTCTGTAAAAAATCAATAAAGTATATTTAAAAAATATATAATAAGTAAATAAAGGAAGAGCTCACAGACAGAAAGAAGAGCAGAGACCTGACAGCCGGGAGGAAGCTCAGAGTTGAAGCAGAGAGCGCTGAGGGGGGGACAGTGGAAGGCTGCCTTAGCAACAACAGGGCGCGCCATCGCCCGTGCGGGAGCGTCACCCGCGAAGCGAAGACACGGGGGAGGGAACGCGAGGGGAAGGTTGAGAGAGAGACGGAGGGGAGGCCGCGGAGCACGGGAGTCACAGGAAGCGGAAATCCTGCCAGATGTGACCACTGAGGCCAGCGGTTGGCAAACTCCTTCGTCCACAGAGCCCAATACCCACAGGACAACGATGGACATTTCTTTGGAGAGCCACATTTTTTTGAAACTTCTTCGAATGCCACTTCTTCAACATAGACTCGCCCAGGCCGTGGTATTTTGTGGAAGAGCCACACTCCAGGGGCCCAAGAGTCGCCTGTGGCTCGCGAGCCGCGGTTTGCCGACCACGGACTTAGGTGCAGAGAAAGCTAAGGACTGCACGCGTCCCCTCACGTGTGGGACGGACGTAAAAGCACAGCCGTGGGGTGGCTGCCGGAGGGAAGGGGTGGGTGGCGGAGGGGTCCTAATACGAGGGGACGGGAGAAGATCTGACTTTGGGGGGCGGGCACACGGTGCAACATACAGATGTTGTCACATAGAACCCACCCCTGGAACCTGAATGATCATGTTGACCAATATCACCTCAATCCATTTAGTAAAGAAATGTGTTTTTTTTTTTTAAAGGTGAAGGCCCTGGCCAGTTTGGCTCAGTGGATAGAGTGTCGTACCCACAGACGGACGGGTCCCGGGTTCGATTCCGGTCAAGGACATGTACCCCATTTGCAGGTTCCCCATCCCTGGTGGGGGGCGTGTGCGGGAGGCAACCAATCAACGTGTCTCTCTCACATCGATGTTTTTCTCTGTCTCTCCCCCTCTCTTCCACTCTCGCTAAAATCAATAGAAAAATATCCTTGGAGCGAGGATTAACCAAAAAATAAATAAATAAATAAATTAAAAAATAAACAGGGTGATGTATGAGGACCGCTCTTCGCCAGCGGGTGACATGGGGGGACAGGAGGCAGGGAGTCAGCACTCAACACAGCAACAACTGTCCTTCCTCAGGGACCAAGGTCGTGGGAGTGGGTGCGCCGTGGCCTCGAAGGACGGGGTTCAGTCCCTCCCCCAGTCGCTTCCCCGGAAGGCAAGCCCCACGGGCGAGCGGCTGACGGGAGTAGGGTTGGCACGAGGACTTGATGGTGGAAACGGTTGAGACTGCGTGTCCTCCTCTGCCGTGGCTGGGAGGTCGCCTGCCCGTGGGCGGCTGGGCAGCCACAGAGCCTCCCTCTCCAGGGGGGCGTGGGCTCCACCCACAGATGGCTTCCCCGGGTGCAGAGGCGGCAGGGGCGCCTCTGACCGGACCGTCCCAGGGCGGGATTCGCAGCTCACGAGACAGAGCGTCGCTGGCATCCCTGGCGGTCGCTGCCACCTCGGCGTCCCTTTGCTTCCCTATAAACGTTGCCCGCACACCCACTAATAAGAATAAATCTGTTTCCGATTACTCGCTATGCATCCAGGTGCCTGCTTGTTATGAGCAAGGCATGTTCATTAATTTCCAGCTATGAAAAGTGCACTGTGCCATAAATATACAACTCGGAGCGCACCGCTGGGGGATACGTACACGGCCCGGGAGCGTGCCCGAGAGGGACGCGGGGCAGAAAGCGCGTGCCCATCGGGAGCGCCTGGCCACGGCGGGCACAGCCGACCCTGCCGGCCTCTGCTGGCCCTGCCTCCCCCGCGGGCCTGCCCTGTTTTCCCTTGACGGTGGCTGATCTGGAGCGGTGGGGAGGCCGGGCAGGGGCTGGCATTCTGTAAAAATGAAATGCCCCCTTCTTGATGGCTGGGTCCTGCTCTGCCCAGCCTCGGCCTGTGACCTCGCCTCTGTGGTCTCAAGGACACGGACACAGAGCATCCTGGCGTCTGGTGCAGGTGGATGTCAGACCAGGCCTCTCTGGCCGCCCTCCCGGGGAAGGCCATGTCCTCCCTCTGCTGTCCCCTGGCCGTGCACGGGGAGTCGGGGAGTGTCCAGCCGGGAGAAGGCCACCCTTCCCCACCGTCCATGCTGATCCGCCTGTAGCTTCCCATGGAGGTGGGGCGGGCGCAGCCACCATGAGTCTGGGGCCTGGGCCAGCACCACGGTGGGGAGGGATCAGGTTTCCCAGGCGCCTCCCAGGGGCCAGACTTGGCCGGAGAACAAAGGAAGCAGCATCCCCAGGCCTGAGCCGGGATGTCACACAGCTCGGGGCCATTTCAAGCGCCTGCAGTTTGGCCGGAGCTTGAATGGAGTGAGGCCGTGGTCAGACCGGCTTCTCCTGGCAGGGCGTCCGGAGGCGGCGTTTTGGCCACCTTCTCCTGTCCTCCCTGCAGACACTGCCCACTCCCAGCTCCCAGCTCCACTCCCAGCTCCCAGCTCCACTCCCAGCTCCACTCCCAGCTCCACTCCCAGCTCCCAGCTCCACTCCCAGCTCCACTCCCAGCTCCACTCCCAGCTCCACTCCCAGCTCCCAGCTCCACTCCCAGCTCCCAGCTCCACTCCCAGCTCCACTCCCAGCTCCCAGCTCCACTCCCAGCTCCCAGCTCCACTCCCAGCTCCACTCCCAGCTCCCAGCTCCACTCCCAGCTCCACTCCTAGCTCCCAGCTCCACTCCCAGCTCCACTCCCAGCTCCACTCCCAACTCCACTCCCAGCTCCCAGCTCCACTCCCAGCTCCCAGCTCCACTCCCAGCTCCACTCCCAGCTCCCAGCTCCACTCCCAGCTCCACTCCCAGCTCCCAGCTCCACTCCCAACTCCACTCCCAGCTCCACTCCCAGCTCCACTCCCAGCTCCACTCCCAGCTCCCAGCTCCACTCCCAGCTCCACTCCCAGCTCCCAGCTCCCAGCTCCCAGCTCCACTCCCAGCTCCACTCCCAGCTCCCAGCTCTACTCCCAGCCCCAGCTCTACTCCCAGCTCCCAGCTCCCAGCTCCACTCCCAGCTCCACTCCCAGCTCCCAGTTCCACTCCCAGCTCCCAGCTCCCAGCTCCCAGTTCCACTCCCAGCTCCACTCCCAGCTCCCAGTTCCACTCCCAGCTCCCAGCTCCACTCCCAGCTCCACTCCCAACTCCACTCCCAGCTCCCAGCTCCACTCCCAGCCCCAGCTCCACTTCCAACTCCCAGCTCCACTCCCAGCTCCCAGCTCCACTCCCAGCTCCACTCCCAGCTCCCAGCTCCCAGCTCCCAGCTCCACTCCCAGCTCCCAGTTCCACTCCCAGCTCCCAGCTCCACTCCCAGCCTCAGCTCCCTCAGCTGCTAGAGCCACATTGGACCCCAGTCTATTTTGTTTACATTCGAAGCTAATGCAGCTATGACATGAAATTTAATTTATACACAAATCATAAAAAAGCCTTCAGGTTCATGAATTCCTGATGAGCCGGAGGCTAACAGTGTGGGTTGATACGTGCGCAGTTACATTTCCACGAGGAACATCTATTTTGCGGGTCTGCACGGGGCTCGAGGAAAAGCAGGAAATCAAGCACGTGGAGCGGCGGCCCCGTCTCCGCTGCGCTCCCGGCCGCGGCCCTTCCGGAGCGCGTTCAGATCTGAGCCGAGGTTCGCTGGGAGACACAGCCCGCCGGCTCAGCCCCACGCCGGACGCGGAGTGTCACCGGTGAAGATGCACACGTGACATCTTAAACACGACTAACTCCGCAGCCGGGACGTCACCGTGTTGTAACACCGTTCCTTCCGTCCATGGCTGGGAGCAGCTTCCACGGGGTGGAGGAGACGGGCTCTCCCTATCCCGTTAATGACCCGTTAACTGGTGTCTGGGCAGAAGATCGCAAAGAACGAAAGCTTCCAGAGCTTCCTGGTGCTGGGTCTCCACCCCCCTCCCTCGTCTCCCTAACAGAGATTTATGCAGGACATGAGGAGCGAGGCAGGGCCGGTCCAGAGTCCCCACGAGGAATCCGTACGTTCACACCCAGCAGAACGCTGCACTTGGCGGAGGCGCAGCCTTGCACGGGCGCGGCACGTGGCCCAGCCCTGGACGCGCCCTTATTTTAAAACGAAAACGGTGCAACGTTTCCCCGGGGCGGCCTCTCCGTCAGAGCGACGGGCGAGACGGCCGGTCGGTCGGGGGGGAGGGATCGCGTGTTTAAAATTCGGAGAATTAGAGCCGTAAAACGTACCGCGGAGCACAGAATCTAAAATGGTTGCCTCTCCCCCTCCCGGCGCCCACAGGATTGTTTTATGAGGGGGACTGCAGAACACCTGCTTTAAAATGTCGTTCAGAGCATCTCCCGCACGTCGTTTTCCTTAATTGACTTGGAAATGGCCCAAATGTATTGCTGAATGCAGTCTAATTAATATTAATAATAAATGCCATTATTAACATCAAAGAACATCTGGTGCTCCTGCCTGCTCGGAAGCCTCGTCTGTAACACATCCCGCGGTCGCTCCTTCTCGCAGACGTGGGGCGGTAAACAGTGGTTTTTTTTTTGGCCACGCAGGTCAAGCCGGAACCCCCCGTCCCGGCAGAAGGCCCGCGTCCTGTCTATATGTTTTTGTTTTTTTTAAGGAGAGAGAAGGAAAAAAAATCGTATCTTTTCTTTCTTTGGGTCACACGCGTTGCTGCGATACGCCAACGGGTTAGAGGTCCCCGGAGTAAACCGTTTTGAAAAAAACCAAAAAAAAAAAAAAAAAAAAAAAAAAAAACAACAACAGAAAACCGCTGCTCGCAGCATCTGCACAGTGGCCGCATTAGAGTTTTGTACAATAAATCACCCCCTGAATAACTTTAATCTAAAATTTCATTAAGTAGTTTCTTGTCAGGTAGTAAAGCAGGATAATGCAGTGCTGTTTAATGATAATTGGTGTTTGGTTAATAAATTCTGCAAGTTCGAATTACTTTCTAGCAATCTATAGAATGCAAGCCTCAGCAGTGTAACTAAACCTCAAATTGATTAACTTGCATGAACCAGGCGCGCACAAAGATGGCACCCTTCCAAATAAAAAAAGAGCAGGCGCATCAGCCGGATGGTGTTCTGTTGCTCTGGAGTAAGAAATAAATCCCCCCGGGTGCATTTTTAAAAGCTTATGCCTTTGAAATGATGTCATCATATTTTATATATCTTTTTCCTCCTTTTCTTTCCTATTTTCTTTATATGTACACACACTTAGGTCAGCGGTTCACAAGGCACGTGACACATTAGAATAATGGAAAGCATTTTTTTTTTTTTTTTTTTTTTTTTTTATATCCTAGAATCAAAACCACAAAACAATTTAGCTGGAAAGTATTATGGAGCGGGCGCCATTACCAGCAAGCTGGCGTTCCCCTCGATTAATGGGGGCAGGGTGTGGCCTCTGGTGTGGGAAAGGAGACAGACTCGGAGCCTTTTGCAAGTGAAACCCGCGCCGGTTCTCGGGGTGGTGTGTGTGTGTGTGTGTGTGTGGGGGGGGGTCCGCGTCCCGGGTTCCGGGGTGCAGGGCTGAGGGCGCTCAGGGTGGATGCCGGGGAAAGAGGCTGCGTTCTGTTTGTTGTCCCCGCCCCCCTCCCCGCCATGACTCCTGTGACATTGCTGTGGTTCCGTCGGCAGTCGGTAACAGTTCCCGGTTAAAAATAACATTTACTAAACGTCCTGAAACCCAAGACTCTGGCCCCTTTTGACGAGATAGATGAGCAAGGGCACAGGGCCCTGGGGGCAGTGACCCCGGGACCGACAGGGAGGTGTGTCCACGCGGTTCTCGGTCCGGACTCGGTGTCCAGCTGGGGCGTGGGTGGCTCCCCAGGCGGGCGCCACACGTGCAGGCATTGGGTGGCAGGGTCGGGAGGTGGCAGGCCTGGAGGGGAGCTGGTGGAGGGACAAGCCTATTGATGTTGGGGCCACTGCCAGCCGCTGTCCTCCCTGCGGAGGGCCGAGGAGGAGACCCCCCTGCCCCCCCAAGTGGGGACCGGGCGCCCTTGTCCGCTGGGGTGCCCTGGGTGTCCCCTGGCTGCCGTGGGGAGCCTCACCCAGCCTCAGGGCATGGCGACCCAGGTAGGGTTCGCCCCTGGCATCAATCCTTGACCCCTGAAAGGGTTGGCTTTGCCTTTGAAGCCGAGCAGATGGCACCAAATGGCACACGTTTTCAAAGGGACATCCCCAAGGAGGGGCGCGCAGGCCTCAGCCACGCCCCTTCCACTTCTCCCGCAGATCGCAGATCGCCGGCTGGGAGCCGCCTGTCATCTTTGGGCTGGGGAGCCAGGACGGGGGGAGGTAGTGACTCAGCCCTCCCACCCCCACTCCCCTGCCTCAGAACCCAGGCTGTTTTTTTTTTGTTGTTTTGTGTTTTGATTTTTAAATATGTTTTTATTGATTTCAGAGAGAGGAAGGGAGAGGGAGAGAGATAGAAACATCAATGATGAGAGGGAGTCATGGATCCGCTGCCTCCTGCACGCCCCCCACTGGGGATCGAGCCTGAAACCTGGGCATCGAGCCCGAAACCTGGGCGTGTGCCCTGACCGGGCATTGGAGGGACAGAGTGAGCCGGCACCCGGGGGAGGGGGGAGGGGGCTGTGGTTGATTTATTGCAGTAGATGATGCGGCTTAGGTGCAGATCGCACACGTGCTGTGTGCATCTCTGTTTTGAGTCCCCAAAATCACAGTCAAGACAGGTGCAGCCGGAACTAAAGGAGGACACGCCCCGAGCAGTACCCCCAAGGTACGCGCCGAGGATGGGGCCGCGTTCCAGGGACACGGGTCGGCGCCCTCAGTTCCGGGGCAGAAGTGAGCGTGTCAGGATGTGGGCGGCTTCCCCGGGGCAGGGAGCCACGTCTTCCATGCTAAAGAAAAAGGTCCCTGGTTCCCGCTGCCTGGCTCAGGGGCTGAGCATCGACCTGTGAACCAGGAGGTCAGGGTTCGATTCCCGGTCGGGGCACAGGCCCGGGTTGCAGGCTCCAGCCCCAGTGGGGGGCGTGCAGGAGGCAGCCGGTCCATGATTCTCTCTCATCATGGATGTTTCTCTCTCTCCCTCTCCCTCTCCCTTCTTCTCTGCAATCAATAAAAATATTTTTTTTAAAAAAAGGAGAAGGGGAAGAAAAGGTCCCTGGCATCTAATCGGGCGTGCTTTAACAATCTGGGAGGCATGCCTGTTGAAACCACTGCGCTAGGCCCTGGCACCTCTGGGGTTTAAGGGGCACACAGGCCTCGCTCACCCTCTCAGGCGTCCTCAAACGACGGCCCGGGGGCCACATGCGGCCCGCCGAGGACATGGATCCGGCCCGCCGGGGGCCGCTGCCGGTCCTGCTTAGCAGCCGACGCGTCCCGGGCCCGCAGTGCGCATAGGAATTTGTTCATAGTTTTTTTTTTAAACTATAGTCCGGCCCTCCCACGGTCTGAGGGACCGTGAACCGGCCCCCTGTTTAAAAAGTCTGAGGACCCCTGCAGTCTGTCTCACGCGACGCTCCGATTCCCTCGTGACAGTGGCATCGTCCAGCTCAGCTGTGGGCAAACTACGGCCCGCGGGCCGGATCCGGCTGTTCTATCCGGTTCTCTTGCTCTCCCCTCCGCTCCTTTACTTTGAATGTATATCAGTTCACACAAACACTCCATCCATGCTTTTGTTCCGGCCCTCCGGTCCAGTTTAAGGACCCATGGTGGCCCTCGAGTCAAAAAGTTTGCCCACCCCTGGTCCAGCTCCGCGAACAAGGAAGAGGAAGGCCGCGAGGTACAGCGGTGTGCTCAGGTGCCGTTTGGAGTCAGACGCGGAGCTTGGCGTCACGCATCTCGGTGTCCCGCGTGGGCCCCGCAGGCGGGCAGGCTCCGGAGCCTCCGGGGCCTGGCAGACACGAGGGTCCAGCCCCGGTCCCTTGTCCCAGGGGCACGGCTGCCCCTCCTTCGGGGACGCCTGGGAGGCCAGTCATCTTGCTACTGGGGAACTCATTCCTGGTCCAGCTTCCCAGACTTGGGCTGGTCTGGGGGCTCCCCAGAGCCGGAGAAGTTCGCTCTGAGACACGTGCTCACACCGGACACTTTATAAAAAATATATATACGCTTTTATTGATTTTAGAGAGAGAGAGAGAGAGAGACACGAAGGGAGAGGGAGCGAGAGATGGAAACATCAACATCCATCCGCTGCCTCCTGCACGCCCCCTGCTGGGGACCAGACCCTCAACCTCAACCCGGACTTTGGCCCTGACCTGGAATCAAACCGGTCCGGCGCCAACCCCTGTCTTGTCCCTGGCCCGGGCCAAGGCCAGAGCCTGGCAGTACATCTCCAGAAGGAGATTTGTGTGATGGGCACAGCTGGATTGATTTTTTTTTAATTTTCTTGCTGATTTTTATACGTTCCCCTGACATCTCTATCACCGTTCGGTGTGGCCGCGTCCGGCACTTCGGTCACACGTCCCCGTCTCCATCCCGTGCTGGCCTGCCTCCCCTGGAGGCTCTCCGAAGAAAAGGGCCCAGATCCCCGGGTTCGGCTAAAAAAATGGCAGTGACTTCCCAGCTGGCAACTGACACTTGTTTCCTGCCACTGTTTACTCTTCAATAAAAAATGCATATTTACCATAGCAACCCCGGGATCACGTGGCCCGTCCTCCCGCTCGCTCCCCCCACCCCTGACAGGGAATGGCTCCTTAAAGAAACACACACACATGCTAAATAGGCCTGCTTTTCAGATGCAAAAATGCGTTCTTCAGAAAGGAAGGCCCCCTTTCCTGGGATTTAATGCTAATAAACACGTCCTCTCTCCAGAAATCCTTCTGGTCCCGCGGTCTTAAATTTTTAGGACGTTCGTTCTGGAAATAAAGCCGAGATGCATCTTGGAGGGGCTTTTGTTTATCTTGACAGTTTGCCGATTATTTATGTTAATACCGCCCGCTCTCCGGATGCGTTGGTGTGTTTACATGTGCACGTATAGAGATAGATACGTTTCCCAAGCAGCCGCCGTCCGTATCATTTTTAAGGGAGTTTGGGGGTGATTCCGACGCCCCGCGGCTTCGTCTGGGATGGAAGGTCCTCGTGGACTCAAAGCTCCGTTGGGGCCTGAATTGGTTTCCCCTGTGACGTCGGGAGAAGGGCCTGGTGTTTGGGGTTTCGGAGGGACGACTTGGACGGAGCTGGCTTCTCAGGAGAGCAAGGCCGTTCTGTAACCGACAGCCACGGGGTCCGGGCTGCCTGTGGCTCCTTGAACCAGTGACGCAGAGACAGGTTGACCCCTATGTGAGCGTTTATCCCGATCCTGCCGGCAGGAAGGGGGAGCGGCAGGTCAGCCACGGAAATCTGCTCTGCCCGCCCCCCGCCATAGCCTGGCTGCTTACATTGGGCAGGAGGACAAAGATGACGTGGGGATTAGGAATGACAGGCGTGGGGAGGTGGGCACGGGATAATCTTTACAGGATACAAGTCATGCTGGGGGCGGGGAAGGGGGGGCGGGTCGCAGAGGGCGGGCACCTCCAGGCGGTCCAGGACCAGATGACAGGCAAAGGGGCAGGGGCTGCAGAGAACAGGTGCCTCCGGACGAGACTGTGTCAGCCACGAGGTGTCCATCCCCCCATCATGACAGGCGGTCCTCGGGACAGGAGGAGGGACCGCGTTCCGACGTGAGCGCCCAGGTCCCAGCTCCCAGCAGGTGGGCAGGTGCTTTCTGATCAGAACAGAGCCGTCACGGCTAACATGATTCTAATTAGTTTCCAATATTCTCCTTCTGCCCCTACCAGTTCCACACCTCGGAGCTGGCAGGGTGGGGCGGGCGCACAGGCCACCAGCCCCCCGGCCCCCACGCGGCGTCCACCCCTGCACAGCGGCGTCCCTTCGGCCAGGCTCTCGGGAGCGCGTCCTGCGCCAGGCGCCGTGGGAAGGGAAGGATGGTGCCTGTCCCGCGTTGCGGATGAGGAAACCGGACCTCCGAGCGGCCGTGTCATCGGCCCCGGATTCCACGCCCCGCAGTGGGCAGAACGCGTTTTTCCCCTGAAGCCTTTGCTTAGCCCAGTGGTCCGGCAAACTGCGGCTCGCGAGCCACAGGCGGCTCTTTGGCCCCCCTGAGTGTGGCTCTTTCACAAAATACCACGTACCCTAATTAAGGTAATAACAATGTACCTACCTATATAGTTTAAGTTTTAAAAATGTGGCTCTCCAGCCCTAGCTGGTTTAGCCCAGTGGATAGAGCGTCGGCCTGCGGACTGAAGGGTCCCGGGTTCGATTCCGGTCAAGGGCATGTACCTTGGTTGCGGGCACTTCCCCAGTGGGAGGTGTGCAGGAGGCAGCTGATCGATGTTTCTCTGTCATCGATGTTTCTGTCTCTCTATCCCTCTCCCTTCCTCTCTGTAAAAAATCAATAAAATATATTTAAAAAAAAATGTGGCTCTCCAAAGAAATTCCAATCGTTGTCCTGTTGGTATTTGGCTCTGTGGACGAAGGAGTTTGCCGACCGCTGGCTTAGCCCGTCATTTAACCCTTTCCGTCCAACCTCAGCCAGGAAGGGGGCCGAGGCCCGGCAGCCTTCGGGGAAGGGGCAGTGAGCAGACAGAGCCTAGAAGCTTCTCTCTATAGCCTTGGTGTCCGCAGAGCCTTCAGGGACCCCGCCTTGGTCTTCCCTGCCTGTGCCCAGTGACCACGCGCCGGTGCATTGGGGTCTGGGGGTGTCTATGGATGCCACAGCCTTGGGGACGGGCAGCATGGGGTCACCAGCCTGAGACTGGGTGTGTGTTTTTATTTTTATATTTTTATTGATTTCAGACAGGAGGGGAGAGGAGAGGGAGGGAGAGAGAAACATCCATGATGAGAGAGAAAATCATGGACCGGCTGCCTCCTGCACGCCCCCCACACTGGGGACCGAGCCCGTAACCCTGGCATGTGCCCTGACCGGGAATCGAACCGTAACCTCCTGGCTCCTAGGTCGACGCTCAACCCATGAGCCACATCAGCCAGCCTGGCTGAAAGGAATTTTAAAGATGCACACAGCCATGGCCGCTTTGGCTCCGTGGATAGAGCATCGGCCTGTGGACTGAAGGGTCCCGGGTTCGATTCCCGGTCAGGGCATATTGCCAGGGTTAGGGGCTCGATCCCCAGTGTGGGGCGCGCAGGAGGCAGCCGGTCCATGATTCTCTCTCATCACGGATGCTTCTGTCTCTCTCCCTCTCCCCTCCTCTCTGAGATCAATAAAAATCTATATTTAAAATTCCTTTCAGCCACACGCAGACCCATCTGAGAAAGTAGGCCGTACGTGACTCCCCTGTGTTCAGTGGCTTTGGAGGGAACCTGATTGGGACGTGAGGCAGGGCCCTCCGTGGCCGAGTGGCGTTGTGACCCGACGTCGGAGGGGGAGGGTCCCTGGACGCCACGCCCAGGCCTGTCCATCCCCCCCCCCCCCCCCACACCCCGCCGGCAGCCCATCCCTGAGCCATCGCACCATTACCCGTCCCAGCGGCTGGCTGTGCACTGCTTCCCGGTTTATGGAAAGTCGGCCACGTGCCTCCCACGTAACCTGGAGTCAGCCCGGGCGTGCGGACACCCGAGCCGGGAGGTAATTGCTTATCGTGTATCTCTTTGTTCCCGACACTCTTATAAAAGGGTCCGTATTATGTACGGTGTGACCTTCAAATGTCAGGAATGCGTTGTGCAGTAAACTGTCAATATTTGTGGTTCTGAGGCGCCCGGTGACTTTTACAATAATTGGAGCGGCTGTATGAAAAGCCCGGATCCCTCGCCTGGTTCCAGCCAGAGGCTCGGCCGGCGTCCGTCGGGGACCCGCCTTCCGCCGGCGCTTCGATGAGAGAGATGCTGAGGTGCCTGGGTGCCTTCTCTGTTTAAAAGAGAACCTGGCAGAACCCCGCTCCCGGGGGGCCTGGCCCCCCCCTCCCGCCCCGCCTTCCCCTCGCTCAAACACGGCCCCACAGGTGGCGGCGACGGGCCACGTTCATTGTCCAAAGCTCCGTTCAGCGTCTCGGGGCCGTGTAGGGAGGAGGAGGAATTCCTCGGAACTGGCAGGCGAGATCCGCTCCGATCTTCTCCCCCCCCCCCCAAAGTGGGGAGCTGTAAATTATCTTAAAAGGATCTTAAAAGCTATAGGGTATGGTGTGTGTGTGTGTGTGTGTGTGTGTGTGTGTGTTTAAGAAAATAAATTATGGAGAAATCTTGGGGAAAACTATGCTTTATGTGGACGTAGAGGCTTCTATAGTTGTCTTTTTTTCTTTTAAAGGAAGAAAAAAGTCCTTAATTTAAGTTATGAAACTGGGAAGGCACACCAGATATTCTGCAATAATTATGACGGTCATTGGGGTGTGGATTCACTTATGAATATCTGTCCTGTTGCCCTAACCAGTTTGGCTCAGTGGATAGAGCGTCGGCCTGCGGACGGAAGGGTCCCGGGTTCGATTCTGGTCAAGGGCATGTACCTTGGTTGCGGGCACATCCCCAGTGGGGGGGGGGGGTGCAGGAGGCAGCTGATGGATGTTTCTCTCTCATCGATGTTTCTAACTTTCTATCCGTCTCCCTCTCCCTTCCTCTCTGTAAAATATCAATAAAATATATTAAAAAAAAAAAAAAAGAATATCTGTCCCGCCCTACTGGTTTGTTGATGAATGTCTCCTCGGGACAGCGAGGCCTCGGTTTTGAGGGAGGAAGGGGGAGACTCAGGTGCCCCCACAGCACGCCCCGCCCCGCCCCGCCCCCTTCCCTGAGAAAGCTCGTCCGTGGCCGTGCTGGTCAAGTCTGGACGGCAGGAACCGGAGACCCCCCGAGGCCGCCTCCCCCAGGAAGCCCCCCGGGGCACCCCGACTGCCTGCCCATCCCCGCTGGCGTCACACCACAGACCCTGGAGGTGCTGAGCACTGTGGGGCGTGGCTGGTGTTTTGTGGGTGCCCGGGGCCCTTCCTGCCAGGCGGACCTCAGCTTCCGACGTCCAACTTGCTGGCCGCTCGGATTCTCTCATTTACTGAGAAAAGCACGGGCAGGTTTTTGAAAGCAGTGGGTTGAGCGCCTACCACGTGCCAGGGACGTGACTCACACAGCGGCCAAGGTCCCTGCGGCTGGGGCTCGTGTCCCGGGTGGGGCTGGGTGGGGAGCAGCCCGACCCCAGGTCCGAGCGTGCAGAGGGAGGCGGCAGGTGCCGGGAAGGGGCAAAGCAGCGGGCGCTGCCAACAGCGGGGGGCGTCGAGAGCCGCCTGCAGGTGGCGGGGTGCACAGGGAGCCCTCGGGGAGCAGGTGTCTTTGGAGAGTCCCCGGGGGGGGGGGTTGGACCCAGCTCCCAGGGTGGGGACCCTTTCCCTGCCCAGGGCCCTTGGGGTGTTTATAGCATCATTCCAGGCCATTCACAATCGTCCCCTCTAACATCACCCCGCTGCTCGCCTGGCCGGGGGCTCCGTGGCTGAGCGTCGACCTACGAACCAGGAGGTCAGGGTTCGATTCCCGGTCAAGGGCACAGGCCTGGGTGGCGGGCTCGATCCCCAGGGTGGGGCGTGCAGGAGGCAGCCGATCCGTGGTTGTCTCTCATCGTCGATGTTTCTGTCTTTCTCTCCTTCTCTCTTCCTCTCTGACATCAATAAAAGTATATTTAATAAAATAAAAAGTAAGTCAATAGCAACGAGCCTGCTCTGTTTGGTCAAACATTCATGAACTCACCCCTGATGCCTCGGCAGGGCCAGACCAAGCGATTTCACGAGCCTTATTCGGCTTTCGAGCCGGACGTTCCCCACCCCTGCAGAGGTCCGAGGAGAAGAGAAGATGGGTGCTGAGGACAGCGGGGGTGGGGGGCAGAGGACAGTGAGGTCAGATCAGTAGGGGGGCCATGTGGGCGGGGCTGAGGACCCCGAGAAGGATGGGGGCTATTCTAGAGAGCGATGGACCCAGGGCCGTCCCTCCCCTGCTGGCTACCAGGCTTCCCCCCCCCCCCCCCCAGAGACGCTGCGCCCTGGCCGGCCCCCCGCAGCCTCACTCTCCGGCCTGCTCTCCCCGTCCAGCCGGGTCAGGGTGGGCCTGCTCGGGCCACGGTCACCCTAGGGGTCTCTAGCGCGGGTTCCAGCCTGCACCGCTGACCAGGCCAGAAGGGACAGAGTGGGGTGCAGAGCCCAAGGAGACCCATCACACCAGGTGTCCCCCAATCCTGCCTGCCACGCCCACGGTCAGTCCCCAAGCTGGGGCCAAGCAGCGCCACCCACACAGCCAGTCGTGAGGGCCCTGGGCGCACCGGGCACGCAGGGAGCACAGAACACGTCGCCCACGGCAGGTCACAGGACGCCGGAGGAGAGAGACCCCATGGGTGGCCCCGTCGCCAGCAGGGTGCCACGCTCCCCCGACAGTTAGGAGCGGGCTCTGGGCTCCGTAAAACCGGGAACACATTTGGCCGAAGCGCTTGATGTCGGAGCCCTTGTGTATGTTAGGGGAAATTTAATCCATGTGTTTCTGACTCGTTTTCACTTAACTCATCAAAACGTTGCTTTAGAGAAACTCTTTGAGATCCCAGTATCTCGTGTTTTTTTTCTCTCAAAACTTTAGCCTTTTTATGACCTATTTCCCCAGTTCCCGAAACCCTATGTTGCCAAAAGCAGAAATGCACAGTTTTGAGTGTGGGTCAAAGGTGACAAAAGGCAGCGATAGGGACATCCCCTCTCCACCTCCACACCTGGACACAGGGAAATGGGCTGGTGAGCTCGGGGCCGGTGTCGGGGGGGTGGGGGGGTGGGTGGGGGGTGGTCCCCGTGAGCCCCGCCCCGTCCCCGGTCCTGAGACCCGAAGGGCAGCTGGCTCTTGCCTCCCCCTAAGTGGACAAAAATATCTCTCTATTTAAACAAACACTTTGCCAATCCATATTCATGTTTAGCTTTTTAGCATGACTATATATGGCCATCAGAAGCCAGGGAGCTGATGAAACAACAGAGACACAGACCAGCACTGACCCGAGGCATGGTCTTCCCAGAGTTCGATAGAGTTGTTTACAGGAATGTTACAGTTTTCCCGCATACCCCTCGTTTAAAGTAATTTTATAAAAATAAAGGAGCTCTCACCTAGGAATCTCTACCACAGTAATCATTGTTTCATTTGAGTCTATTCGCGTTAAAGTTTTCAAAATTAGGGAAAGTGTTAAGCTTTTAAGAGGAGCTGTGCATTCTTTTGGACTTTCTCCAAAGAGTCATCTCTTCTCCCCTGGGAAGATCTTAAAGACTGCTGTATGGGGGCAAAGAAATGAAGAAAGATGCAGGTTTTTGGTGTCCTGCTCGCCCCTTAGACAACAAAAATTGTTTTTTTTTTTTCATTAATGAATGGAGATTCAGACTTTTGTGGTGCTCTTTGCACGGGGCTCTTTCCGAATTGACAACTCATCTAGGAAAATGTATTTACTGTTACATTAGAAATTCCATAAAAACTAAAATACCATGGCTAGTTTATGGTATAAAGTGATACGTGCTCAGGTATACAGACAGCTACCTTATCCAGGTGAGGTTGCTGAGAAAACTCTTCAGTCACTGCATGAACTTATCACCATCATCATCACCACCACCATCACCACCATCATAACCATTACCTCATCATCACCATCACCATCACCATCATCACCTCCATTACCTCATCATCACTATCACCACCATCATCACCATCACCATCACCACCATCATCACCATCACCATCACCACCATCATCACCATCACCTCATCATCACTATCACCACCATTACCTCATCATCACTATCACCACCATCATCACCATTACCTCACCATCGCCATCACCATCATCACCATTACCTCATCATCATTATCACACCATCATCACCATCACCACCATCACCACCATCATCACCATCACCATCACCATCACATCATCATCATCATCATCACCATTACCTCATCATCACCATCACCACCATCACCACCATCACTACCATCACCACCATTATCACCATCACCATCATCATCACCATCATCACTGTGACCTCATCACCACCATCATCACCATCATCAACATCACCATCATCATTACCACCATCATCACATCATCATATCATTGTCATCACTATCATCACCACCATCACCACCACCATCACCATCACCATCACCATCATCACTATGACCTCATTATCACCATCATCACCATCGTCATTACCACCATCATCACAGCCATCACCATCATCACCGTCAACACCACCAACATCCTCCTTATAGTCGTTTTGAAAGGAAATCTTTCCAAGATGCAGTGCGGGCGTGGGGAGGGGAAGGATGAAGCGAGAACTGAGAACACAGGCCCGATGCAAAGGGAAGCCTCTTTGCTCCCCAGTTTGGCCTCTGGCTCTGTTCTCCGAGTCGCTCTGAATGGGCCGGGGAACCTGGACGAGTGGGCATGTCTGCTCTTTCTCAGCAAACACTCGCAGCCTGCGGGAGCAGGGAGAGCAGCAGGGTTTCCGGTCCTGGTACCGTTCACCTGTTCTAGGCTGGGACCCGGGAAGGGGGACCCCTGCAGCCTGTTCCCTCCGGAATATTATCGCTGCACCCATACACGACTCCATTTCTGAGGACCGGATCCCATATTGCTCAGTGGGGTCGAGAAATGAAACGGTGGCGTGGCTCAGATGTTGAGCATCGACCTATGAACCAGGAGGTCACCGGTTCGATTCTTGGTCAGATTCATGCCCGGGTTGTGGGCTCGATCCCCAGTGTGGGGCGTGCAGGGTCCCAGGGTCTCCCCACCATTTCCCCATCCAGGGAGGCCAGGAGAAGGAGACGGCCTCCAGCCGTAGCCAGGCGGTCCCAGGGTCACTCCGGGGCCAGATGCGCACGAGGAGCAGGTGAGGGGTCTGAGGCCGGCCTCCGTCCACATGTCCTCCTTCCGTCCCCAGACCTAGGGGACGCGTCTGCCCGGGGGAACACATAGGTTGTGGAGAAGGACATTTCTCAGAAGGCTCCACCCACCCACCAGCGTCGGACCACAGCTCAGTATTTATTTATTTATTTTTATATATATATTTTATTGATATTTCACAGAGAGGAAGGGAGAGGGATAGAGAGTCAGAAACATCGATGAGAGAGAAACATCCATCAGCTGCCTCCTGCACACCTCCTACTGGGGATGTGCCTGCAACCAAGGTACATGCCCTTGACCGGAATCGAACCCGGGACCTTTCAGTCCGCAGGCCGACGCTCTATCCACTGAGCCACACCGGTTTTGGCCACAGCTCAGTATTTAAAGTGCCCCTTCCTTTCCACAGCCTGCTCCCTGGGGGGGCGAGGACATCGGTCTGTAACCAGGACCCCGATTGCTTCCTGGCTGGGGGTGGGGCGGGGGGCGCGGGGAGGGCGCGCAGGGGCGGCAGGCCGAGCCTCAGGCCTCCACCGGGGCGTCCTGGGGAAGGACAGCTGTCGGCGCGTCACACGGGGGACGAGGCCTCGGGTGTTGGCCTCTGAGCGAGCCCCCGGCGGCTCGAGGTCCCCCCGCATAAGGCCTGGCCGCGTGTCCTCAGCCATCCTGTCCCTGCCCTTGGCTCGCGGCCCCTCCGGACACTTCCCGGGACCACCCACCGTCCGCTTCATCGTCGCTCGGAGTTTGTTTTTCTACTTGGATTTAGTCTCAGAGTAAACGCCATCGGCCTTCTGGCCCTCCAAAAAAAAAAACCAAAAAAAAAAAAAAAATCCCATTTCTGTGTAAAGTGAAAATTAGATTCTTAAATCTGCAGAGAAAGCTGTTTATCTTATAAATGTATTCTCTTTATTGGGCCACACATGTCCACGACGGAGAGATGAAAGGCAGCAGGGCCAGGCCATGGCTCCGCATGACGGCAGTCAGGCGCCCTCCCCCGCCCCCCCCCCCCCATGCACACTGGAACCTCCAGGCTCCGGCCTTATCTGTGCTCATCGCTGAGGTACCCGGGCAGGGGCAGCGGGAGCCGCCGTGGACCGTCCCCACCAGCTCCACTCTGCTCCATCCCGTCCCTTCCCTCCTGTCTGACTGTCCCACAGCCACGCTGTGTGTCCCCAGGGCTCGTTGGAGGGAGACTTGGGGGCTGTGCCCACGTGCAGATCACGGCACACGAGGACCCGCAGGAATAGGGTGGCCAGTGTCCACTCCTGCCCGGCCGGCCTGGCTCAGGGGTTGAGCGCCGACCTAGGAACCAGGAGGTCAGGGTTCGATTCCCGGTCGGGGTACAGGCCCGGGTTGCGGGCTCCATCCCCCGTGGGGGGCGTGCAGGAGGCAGCCGGTCCATGATTCTCTCTCCTCGTGGATGTTTCTCTCTCTCTCCCTTCCTCTCTGAGATCAATAACAATATTTTTTTTTTAAAAAAAGGGTCCCGGGTTCTGTTCCCGGTTGGGGGGCATACACCTGGATTGCAGGTTTGATCTCGGCCCCCGTCGGGGCTGGTGTGGGAGGCAGCGCGCCCCTGTGCCTCTCACATGGATGTTTCTCCCTCTCTCTCCCTCCCTCCCTGCTCCCCTCCCTCCCAGTCTCTCTGAGAAGCAATGGGAAGAATATCCGGGGTGAGGATTAAGGAAGGGAAAAGGCCCACCCGCACCCCTCTCTCTGGGAGACAGCCTCGGGCACCTAGAGAGCTCCTTGTAATTCCAGCCGAGAGCCAGGCCGCCTGGCGGAAAAGGGTCTTTGGCTGCGCACAGCGAGGCCGGGCCGGCTCACCGGCGGTTCACTGACCTCACGGACCCAGCCTCAGAGGCCGAGCGAGGCTGGGAGGTCAGTGCCCGTGCTGAGGGTTGGGGCGGGCGGGCGGCGGGCAGCAGGAGTGGGCGTTGCAGCTGCTTCAACCCAGCGGGGTGACTTGGTCGGACGTCCGGCCGTCCTTCTCCTGGGCTCTTGGGAAACTGGCCCCCGGGGGTGCAGCGCAGCACGCGACACGGGTTAGCGTGGCACCGCTCACGCCCTGGTGCCCGTGCGCCCTCGACCGTGGCCGTCGTCGGCAGCCTTTTGCACATGCGTGCGGACGACCCCAAACCTGGTGCTGGGCGGGGCGAGTTCCACGTGTGGCGGAACCCGAGGAAAAGGATGCCGGGCGATCAGGCCCCCTGAGAACAGCTCCCCGGGGGTTCGAAGGGTCGGGAGCTCGGGGCTCCTCCCGGGAGCCCGCGGAGGATTTTCCGGGGTGACGCCTTGTCGTGGGCAGTCGGAGCGCAGAAAGGGGGTTCCACGCAGAGCGTCTCCACGGAGCCTCAGAGCCAAGTGCGCTCGCCCGCGTCCCACCCGCTCACGGCCTGCGGGTGTGCGTGAAGCCCCGCCCCGCGGCGCTGCAGGAGGGAAGCGATTCGCATTGCCATCGCTCGCGTGGAGCAAGTCTTGTGTGTCCTGCTCTCTGCGGAGCCCAGGCCTGTGGTCACCCCAGAAGGTCCCCTCGTTCTCACGCTGGGTCTAGGTGAGGCCCCGAGGGCGGGCGGAGGCTGGGACAAGCGAGGACCCCGCCAGCCTCGGCGCCTCCGGGCCTCGGGGTCTGTGAGGCCATCAGCGCAGCCCCCACGGCCCTCCTCCAACACACGGCTCCCCGCGCCTGCCTCGGGCCTCGCCCTAACCGTGCCGTGGTCGGCAAACGGCGGCTCGCGAGTCACAGGCGGCTCTTGGGCCCCTGGAGGGTGGCCCTCCCACAAAATACCCCGGCCTGGGCGCGTCTGTTTGGAAGAAGTGGCGTTCGAAGACGTTTACGTTTAAAAAACGTGGCTCTCCAAAGACATCTCCGTCGTCGTCCTGTTGCTGTTGGGCTCTGCGGACGAATGAGTTTGCCGGCCTCTGCCCTCACGTGTTCTCCAAACGCTCCATGTTTCCACCGTTTCATTTACTGTCACGGCCCGCCACGTCCACGTCGCAGGCGGCCGCGTGCACCTCTCGCTCCGTCGCCTAACGGTTTGGGTCCCCCCACGGGCCGCCGCCGGAGGGACGTGGGCGTCGATGCGCTGCGGGCGGGTTCTCAGCGCGGGCTCCACGCTGCGGGAGTCTCAGCCACGTCTGCGTGTGCCTGTGGGTGCGTCTCTGGGTTCGCCGCGGGCGGATTGTGGCACCGTGTTTCCCGGCTTCTCTTCTCCCTCCCGCCAGATCCCGGCGGCCACGGGCAGGAGCCTGCCAGGGCGAGGGGACCCGTCGGGCCGTTCCCTTCCTGTCCCCCACGTAGCCCCGGTCTGCACGCCTTAGGGCAGCCGTGGGCGAACTACGGCCCGCGGGCCGGATCCGGCCCGTTCGGCTGTTCTATCCGGCCCATGGAGCCGAAAGAGCGGAGGGTTCTCTTGCTCTCCCCTCGGCTCCTTTACTTTGAATTTATATCAGTTCACACAAACACTCCATCCATGCTTTTGTTCCGGCCCTCCGGTCCCGTTGAAGAACCCATGGTGGCCCTCGAGTCAAAAAGTTTGCCCACCCCTGCCTTAGGGGCTCGGCCGATACACTTTTTCCATTTTCCGTCGGTTGCTCCGTACGATGCAAATGCGACTTCAGTCCCACGGCAGACGCTCCCGCGAGTCCCTCTTACAAATTAATCAGATCCAACCAAACACCACCATGGCTAAACTTTTTTTTGGGGGGGAGGGGGGGGGAGAAAAACTATATTTAATAGGAGCTAAGCAAGAGGAGAAAAATCCGACCAGCTGCTGACACAGCTGTTTCTGCTCTTGTTTAATTCAGTTCGATATAAAGGTACCATATGCCGCTTAAGACGATGATAGGGAAAGATGAAATAATTTTGGAGAATAACAAGGAAATACACGAATTGTCAGCGTTCTGTCAGATCTAAAGAACGAGACAGACAGGTGTGGTATCGACACGTTTGACGTTGCGTGGCGGCGTTAGCAGTTTGGGTGCGAACGACTCTTGACGGGCGCTGAAGTGACGTGCCAACATTTCCCCCGCTGCAGACCTCGGCGAGGAGGCGGGGAGAGCGGCCGGCGTGCAGCCGCCCGCGCTGCTGCGGGACCGGAGCCTGGGCTCGGCCATGAAGGACTGTCCGTACTGCGGGAAGACCTTCCGCACGTCCCACCACCTGAAGGTGCACCTGAGGATACACACAGGTGAGCGCTGGCGGGCCGCCCCCGTCCCCGGGTCCCCCGCTGTGGGAGTCACTCGGTCACGGGGTCTCCCGCGGGCCTGGGCACGCACCGCTGCTGTGTGCGTGGAACTGACCCCGAGGCCCTGGGCCTGGACGGTACTGTCCCCGTCCCGAGCGACTCCCCCCCCCCCCCGCCCCCAGGTCTGTGTGCAGGCCTGGGGTGACACGGACACTTGGCTGGCGGCCTCCTCCTGCTGCAGTGAGGACTGTCCGAACCGCGTACTGACCGGCGGCCTTTCGGGTGCGGGATGGCGGGCCTGTGGTGGTGCACCTTCCTCCTCAGCGGGGAGCTGGGTCCCCTGAGACTGTGCTGGGCGGGTTGTGGGGGGCTCCTCAAGCTGCCAGGACATGGGGACGGCCCCCCAGGGCCCCCACCGCGGGGCTGTCACAGGAGGGGAGACCTGGCCACGTGTCCCGGGATCCTGTCCGTTCATTAGATATGGACATGGATGGGGCCCCTGGGACGGCCCCCCCCCCCCCCCCGCCAGGGACCATGGGGCAGGAGAGAGAGTGACAGCTTTTGGGGTCAAACTGTCTTACGTATGAAAGGGGACGTCGCCGCTCCCCGGGCGTCACCCGCTGGGGCTCCGGCCTGAACCTGGGGTGGGCCAGACGGGGGGGGGTGTGCGGTGGAGGGAGGCTGGGTCTCCTGAGAATAAGGACTGACGGCTCTTAAGCCAACAGGGACGGGCCGCAGGCCTGATTGCGGCTCCTGCTGCCCCTTCCGGCCCGCGCCTCCCCCGGCCGCCGCCTGCCTTGCCCCTCCGTCCCGGTTCTTGCTTTTCTGTGAGATGCTTGGACGTGGCCGACAGGAAAGAAAAATCTATCCGCGCTATGGACACCTCCATTTTCTTTGATTTTTCTCCTGACGCTTTATCTATCGGAGTCTGAGCTGCTCCAGCGGGTGGACAAATACGCCATCCATTTTCAGAAATAATTGTGGTCTGTTTCCTAAGGAATCAATAAAGCTCAGGGCCCGGCAGGATGTTCGGTGGCGCGGGCCTCGGAGCAGCGGCGGCGAACGGACGCCGAGCGCCCTCACCTGGGCCCTCGCCGGCTGCCCCCACATTTCCCTGATGGGGGAGCCCCGAGGTGGTGGCTTCCTGCAGAACTGGGGGGCCGAGGAGCGTGGCCCCTGGGACGGCCCCTCTCAGGGCGCCCTCCCAGGCCAAGAGGGAGTGTCCGAAACCAGAGCCAGGTTCCACCGAGGCCTGGCCCCTGGGACCCGGCTGAGTGGGCACCGTGGCTCCGTCCTCGGCTCCCTCCCACCCCTCCCCGTCCTCCCGTCTGCCCTCCAGTGCAGGGGCCTGGTCCCGCGGTAGGACATCCGTGCCCGCAGACCCTCCGCCTGGAATGATCTCCTTCCGGTGGCCCCTGGGATCTCAGAGAGACCGGCCCCGACTCCCCGTCCGAAACACCCCTCAGGCCCCGCTTCATTTTCTTCCTCAGCTCGCACGCCCCGCGGGGACCCTGTGCGGTGCAGTTGCTAGTAGAACGTGAGGCTGGCGACGCGTCCGTCTGTCCCGTGGCTGTGATCTCTTGGTCCCCAGGGGCCACCCGCGGGTGCCCAGCGCCTGGCGGTCCCCGAGTGACCCGCCTCCTGCAGCCCTGCCTGGTGCTGGGGCCGCCCGCCGAGGGGACGGGGGCTGCGGGGACCCTGGTCAGATGGGAGAGGCGGGCTGAGCACCGCACCATCGGGAACCGCGCGTGGCCGCCAGCGGCGGGCTGGGACTCCAGGTTGCGGACCGCAGACCTGCCCAGGAGCGCGGTGAGGGCCTGACCCCGCCTGCGGGTCTCTGCACCCTCGGAGCGTGGCGCCAGCATCCCTTCTCGGTGACGGCTCCCCAGCTCAGGCCCCTGGCTTCCCCACACTCCCCGGGGGCCACGTCCCTCCCCAGGCGGAGCTGGGTCCCGAAGCTGTGTGGTGGTTGGGGGGGCCCCCATCCTGCCAGGACATGGGGACAGTCCCCTAGAGCCCCTGCCTGCCACGGGGTGTCCCAGGAGGGGAGACCTGGCCACGTATCCCTGGGCCGGGCTCGCCAGTGGCTGTGTCTCCCTCCGTGGCCTCGGCCCCCAGGGACTGTGGGGCAGGAGAAGAAAGGGTCAGGGCCTCCCCGCCAGGAGCCTGCCGACCCCGTGGGAGACCCCCTGAGCTGGCCGCGGGTCAGAGATGCTCCCAGAACATTCCGGGGAGGAGGACTGGGGCCCCCAGGAGGCCTTCCGGACCTGGTCGGAAGCAGGTGGGTGCTGCTTCTGACGTTTTAACGCTTGGGAAGCATTAACGGTTTTCCCCAAACTTCTGTTTCTCCTGCTTCACAAACTTCTTCTGAATTGTACGCCTCCTAGTCCCTGGAGGCGCCAGAGAAGCAAGGAGACCGGGCCGTGGGCAGAGGCATCCTGGGAAGCTCCCAGAATAAGGAAGAAAGTGAAAGACGCCGTGGAAATGCGCCCCCCAACCCCCTCCCCCCCGCCCAGCAGCATTTGCCGAGTGTAAAAGGCAGGGTCGTTCGTATCCAGATGAAGATCCATTTCCTTTTTTTTTTTTTTTTAATATATTTTATTGATTTTTTACAGAGAGGAAGGGAGAGGGAGAGAGAGTTAGAAACACCGATGAGAGAGAAACATCCATCAGCTGCCTCCTGCACACCTACTACTGGGGATGTGCCTGCAACCCAGGTACATGCCCTTGACCGGAATCGAACCCGGGACCCTTCAGTCCGCAGGCCGACGCTCTATCCACTGAGCCAAACTGGTCAGGGCAAGATCCATTTCCTTTTTATCGAAGAACAAAGAAGGAGGGAAACGCTCGCACGCGTGCTTGGGAGCAGAGCCGACAGTGGTCCGTGTGCGATTCGGCACATTCGTGACGGCGGTGTGCGCGTGCAGGCGACACGCACGAGGAACCAAAGCAAAACAGAGCATTGGCCGGTCACCGAGGCCACGGGCCCAGGGCGGCGTGTCCCCGGCCCCTCCCCGTTCCTGTGTTTCGAGGTGACGTCGCCGCCCAGGACAGGAGTCTGTGAGACGGAACACGCGTGTCCCCCAGTGCTGCCTTTGGCACGCCTCCCGTCAGGGCCCGCAGGAGCGCGGGGACATTCGGTGTGTCGCCGACGTGTTGTAACTGGGTGGGGTGGGAGGCGGCCTTGTCCACCGTCCTTCCTCCTGAGAGTCGGGTGGGAAGACACGGTGGGCGGAGGGGGACCCCTCCCGCGTCCTCCCTCCCCGACTCAGCGACTGCCTGTCCCCCCACACCTCTTCGTTGGGCAGGTGATCGGGGCCGCCCCTCCGCTTGGCCGTGTCCCCGAGACCCGCACGGCTCCCCGCCGTGGAGGGAGGTCCCAGGGACCCTCGGGTCCAGGAGGCCGCCCCCAGTTGGCTCTGCCGCGCTCCCCTCCTGTTTGACACGCCATCCTGGGGCTGACCGGAATCCGATCGGGTAGCCTGCCAGCTCTGCCCACCCTTCTTCCGGAAGGAGAGAGCGTGTGTCGGGCATAGTGGGGCCCTGCCACCTGCGTGATTATGAAAAAAAAAAAAAGAAAAAAAAAACACCCACTTGCCCCAAAGGAGAGGATTCTTTTTTTCCCTTTGGTTCCGAGGTAAAATGTCATGGCTTCTGTGGATCCCCACGAGCAACCGCGAGCCCATTTTCTTCCCCCACAGCCCCCTGTCTTCTCTCCCCGCCCCGAGGACGTCCCACACTTCGGTGGCAAATAACGGGCTTGGCTTTAAATTTCCTCCGAAGTTGCACGGAGGAAAGGTGGCGGTGTACCCTGCCCCGCCAACGCTAAGCGGGGAGATGCCCATTAGCGGAATTAACCGCGGTTCCGAGGCAGGATCCGGCGCTGTACGGTGGGCACGGCTAATGAACGCTGCCGCGGCGATATTTCATCAGACAAATTAACGCTCACGTTTAATGGGGAAGTCGCCTAATGAATCTGGGCTCCAGTGACAGCAATTAAGAGACACAGATTGTCCCCTTCTGGACAAGCCACTGTTCAGCGCGAAGCAGCTGTGTGAGAAGTCTCCGGGTTTACAACGTATAGATGCTTTGGGGGAATTAGCGCACCGTTTATATTTATGGACTGGAGCTGCCGCGGGAAGGCACCGCCGCCGCATTCGTCTCTCCCGGTGTGCGCTGAGTGAGGACGGGGAGGAAGGCTGGGGAAACGGCGAGGAGACGCTGCTGCTGCCGCCGCCGCCAACGCAGGAAACAGTCCGCACCTCGACGTCCGACCCAGAGCCCTTCGCGAGAGCTAGCGGAGCGAACCGGAGTCGGCAAGGACACGTGGGAAGCTGGGAAGCGCGAGGCCCTTCTTAAAAGCCTGGGAAAGGGGTGTCCGCGGAGACCCGTGGGGACCCACCTGTGGTTTGGGGAACTTGATCCTCCGGCGTATCCAGCGCAACGTGGAGGCTCGGAGGGATGAAAGCCATGGCCCTGCGGAGAGAGGTACGGTGGCCCGGCCGGCGCGGCTCAGGGGCTGAGCGTCCGCCTAGGAACCAGGAGGTCACGGTTCGATTCCCGGTCAGGGCCCACGCCCGGGCTGTGGGCTCCATCCCCAGTTAGGCGTGCAGGAGGCAGCCGATCCATGGTTCTCTCATCCTTATGTTTCTATCTTCCCCCTTCTCCCTTCCTCTCTGAAGTCAATAAAAATATATTTTTTTAAAAAAGAGAAAATAGGTGGATGAACGAATGAAACCAGGTGGCCATATACAGGGAGTCCCCCCAAAAACGTACACACACTTGGACAACAACTAATAGCTCCGTTCTGGAAATGAAATGTATTTCAATAAACACGGCCTTTATGATGATTCTAAGTGTGTGGCTACATTTTGGGGGGACACCCCCCTGTTTCCATAGCTTCTTTTACAGTTCCCTGTAGACGTACCGATGCCCCCCCCCCCCCCAAAGCTGAGTGTGGCAGCTCGTCCCCACGGCGGCGGGAGCTGGTTTTACTCTAAGATGGTCCCAGCGATTTCTTTTCCTCTTTATGGAATGTATGGGGGTGGGCGGGGGGGGGGGGGGCCCTGGCTAAGGAAAGTACACAGGTGTCAGGTGCGCAACCCTGCATCACGCATCCGCCCCTTGACCTTAGCAGGGGTGGGAACCTTTGTGCTGCCGAGGGCCGTTTGCACATGAATAACATCATTCACGAGACACACCGGGTTATCAGCTCAGACATTCGCCTGCTCTATCTGGTCAAACACCTAATGACCTCACCCCGCCCCCGGGCCGTGGCAGGGCCAGACCCCATGATTTTGAGGGCCTCCCACGGCCCGCGGGCCGGACGTTCCCCACCCCTGCTTCCGCCCATGGAGGTGAGGGAGGAGCTGCCGAAGCTTCTGTGATGCCGGTTCTCGCTACACTCTCTTTTCTAGAAAGGCACCGTCTGGACCCAGCCTCCCTCCCTTGGAAGTTTGGGGAGGTTTCCCGGGGAAGGTCACCGGTGCCCTGACCTGCTTCGTTGGGTGGGGAACTGGCTCAGCGCCGGCCCCCTCCCCCAGGCGCAGCCTTCGGAAGGGCCGCGGGGGCCGGACCCAGCCTGCGGAGGAGGCTCCGTGGCCCCTCACGTGTGGGGACGTGTCTAAGCAGGTGCCGGCATTTAAAAACCAGGGTACTGCACGTAGGAAACGGGAGTGTGGCTTTGCCTAGAGCCGTGGTCGGCAAATTGCGGCTCGCGAGCCACAGGCGGCTCTTGGGCCCCTTGAGTGTGGCTCTTCCACAAACTACCACGGCCTGGGCGAGTCTATTTTGAAGACGTGGCATTCGAAGAAGTTTTAAGTTTAAAAAATTGGGCTCTCCAAAGAAATTTCAATCGTCGTGCTGTTGCTATTGGGCTCTGTGGACGAATGAGTTTGCCGACCACTGGGCCCTAGAGCGTCAGCGGTCGCCGTGTCCACAGCTGTTTGGACTTGAGTGGCGGCCGCCCTGTGGGAGAGGCGTGGGGTCTGCCCGCTGTTTCCCGCAGCCCGAGGTGAGCCTGGCTGGGAAGGCCCCTTGGAAGAGGCTCCCACACCAGGCGGGTGCAGAGACAGCGTCCCAGACATCACGGTCCCAGGCGCCCTGAGAAGCTCTGGGCAGCCCCAGTGGTGCCCCCGTGGGTTTGGACCAGCCGTGGGCAAACTACGGCCCGCGGGCCGGATCCGGCCCGTTCGGCTGTTCTATCCGGCCCACGGAGCCGAAAGAGCGGAGGGTTCTCTTGCTCTCCCCTCCGCTCCTTTCCTTTGAATTTATATTAGTTCACACAAACACTCCATCCATGCTTTGGTTCCGGCCCTCCAGTCCAGTTTAAGAACCCATGGTGGCCCTCGAGTCAAAAAGTTTGCTCACCCTGGTTTGGACTCATGGAAGGCCTACGTGGCCAGTCACTCAGCGAGACGGCGCTGCTGGCAGGGTCTGGGCGGCCGGTGCCACGAGGCTGCACAGGGAACACCTTTCCAAGTCTCAGGCAGGGTCTGGTGGGCGAGGGGGGGGGGAGCTGGGCGGCACTGGCTCGCTCCTGGGCAGACACCCGAGGCGTTGGCACCAGCCCCGTGTCCGGCTGCAGCGAGTGGCGGGGTGGGTGGCACGGACGGGGCCGTAGCTCTCAGCGCAGGTGGGCTCGCATTTGTCCGCTGGCCAAATGGAAGAGGTGTGTGCGTGCGCATGTGTGTGTCTCTGTGTTCCATGGTGTGTGTGCATGTGTGTGCATGTGTTATGTGATGTGTGTGATGTATGGTTTTGTGTGTGCGTGCGCATGTGTGTGTGTGGTGTATGGAATGTGTGTGGAGTATGATGTGTTTGCATGAGTGTGTGTATGTGCATGTGCACGCGTGCACAGGCATCTCTGGGTATACGTGGGGTGTGTGTGCACAGGCATCTCTGGGTGTATGTGTGTGTGTGTACAGACGTCTCTGGGTGTATGTGGGTGTGTGCACAGGTGTCTCTGGGTGTATGTGTGCACAGGCATCTCCGGGTGTATGGGTGTGTGTGTGCACAGGTGTCTCTGGGTGTATGTGGGTGTGTGTACAGGCATCTCTGGGTGTATGTGGGTGTGTGCAGAGGTGTCTGGGTGTATGTGGGTGTGTGTGCACAGGTGTCTCTGTGTGTGTGTGTGTGCACAGGCGTCTCTGGGTGTATGTGTGCACAGGCATCTCCGGGTGTATGGGTGTGTGTGTGCACAGGTGTCTCTGGGTGTATGTGTGTGTGTGCACAGGCGTCTCTGGGTGTATGTGTGCACAGGCATCTCCGGGTGTATGTGGGTGTGTGTGCACAGGTGTCTCTGGGTGTATGTGTGTGTGTGTACAGACATCTCTGGGTGTGTGTGTGTGTGTGCACAGGTGTCTCTGAGTGTATGTGTGTGTGTGTTCAGACGTCTCTGGGTGTATGTGTGTGTGTGCACAGGTGTCTCTGGGTGTATGTGTGTGTGTGTTCAGACATCTCTGGGTGTGTGTGTGTGTGTGCACAGGTGTCTCTGAGTGTATGTGTGTGTGTGTTCAGACGTCTCTGGGTGTATGTGTGTGTGTGCACAGGTGTCTCTGGGTGTATGTGTGTGTGTGTTCAGACATCTCTGGGTGTGTGTGTGTGTGTGCACAGGTGTCTCTGAGTGTATGTGTGTGTGTGTTCAGACATCTCTGGGTGTATGTGTGTGTGTGCACAGGTGTCTCTGGGTGTATGTGAGTGTGTGTGCACAGGCGTCTCTGGGTGTGTGAGTGTGTGCGCGCACAGGTGTCTCTGGGTGTATATGAGTGTGTGTGCGTACAGGTGTCTCTGGGTATACGTGAGTATGTGCGCACAGGTGTCTGGGTGTGTGTGTGTGTATGTGTGCACAGGTGTCTCTGGGTGTGTGTGTGTGAGTGTGTGTGCACAGGTGTCTCTGGGTGTATGTGAGTATGTGTGCACAGGTGTCTGGGTGTGTGTGTGTGTATGTGTGCACAGGTGTCTCTGGGTGTATGTGTGTGAGTGTGTGTGCACAGGTGTCTCTGGGTGTACGTGAGTATGTGTGCACAGGTGTCTGTGTGTGTGTGTATGTGTGCACAGGTGTCTCTGGGTGTGTGTGTGTGAGTGTGTGCACAGGTGTCTCTGGGTGTGTGTATGTGAGTGTGTGTGCACAGGTGTCTCTGGGTGTACATGAGTATGTGTGCACAGGTGTCTGGGTGTATGTGAGTGTGTGTACAGAGGCATCTCCGGGTGTATGTGTTTGAGTGTGTGTGTGCACAGGTGTCTGGGTGTATGTGAGTGTGTGTGCACAGGTGTCTCTGGGTGTGTGTGTGTGAGTATGTGCGCACAGGTATCTCCGGGTGTATGTGTTTGAGTGTGTGTGCGCACAGGTGTCTGGGTGTGTGTGTGTGTGTGCGCACAGGTATCTCCGGGTGTATGTGTTTGAGTGTGTGTGCGCACAGGTGTCTGGGTGTGTGTGTGTGTGTGCACAGGCATCTCCGGGTTTCAGAGCTGACGTGAGGCCTCAGAGAACACAAGCCCCAGCTTCCCACACCAGAGGGTGAGGGGGCACAGGTCCCGACGTGGGAGTCGTGTGCCCGGGGGAGCAGACCGTAGCTCCGGGGCCCTGGTCCCAGCCCCGACTCGCAGCCCCTCCTGGTGCAGAGGGCAGCGGCCTTCCCTGCTCCGCCGCCCGCGTCTCTCCCCGAAGGCACTTCCCGGGAGCGGGCCCCTGGTCTCCGCGCTCGGCTGTGCCGACAGCAGGCCTTCTGGACGTGGAGGCGGGATTAGTGTCCGCAGTTTGTAAGACTCCTCAGCTCCGCTCTGGGTTTTCAAAGCGTACTCTCTCCCTGTCTGCATCAGCACCGCTCGGGACCCCGGAGAAATGCCCCCTCGGGCCCCACCCCCGACCGAGGGCATCAGGACCACAGCTCCTGTGTGCGTCCCCTGGAAATGCGCCCACGCAGCGCCGTGCACCCCACCCAGGCCCGCGGGCACGGTCCACACCCTCCCTCGGCAGCTCCCGCCACCAAGGCCCGGTGCTGGCTGCAAACCCTGTGGGATGAGCGATGAAGAGGCGCCTAATCGCCCCAGGTGTGCTCTGAGGGGCAGCCCTCGCCTCACCCAGCGCCTGCGGGCCTCACCCAGCCCCGGGTGCCCACTGACCCACAGCCAGATCCCGAGACTTCCTCAGGCCCCATTGCCTGGGCTCCACCCGCCGCCGACCCCCAGGCGGCCCATCTCCGTCCCACGGAGGCGTCCCGGTCTCCGGTGAGTTGTCCAGAGAGGGCAGCAGCGACGTGAACCTGGGCCTCGCACGGGACTGAGGCGGGACGTGGCGGCGGTGCCTGAAGCCCTGTGTCCCTTTCTTTTTTTTTTTTTAAATATACTTTATTGATTTTTTACAGAGAGGAAGGGAGAGGGATAGAGAATTAGAAACATCGATGAGAGAGAAACATCGATCAGCTGCCTCCTGCACACTCCCCACTGGGGATGTGCCCGCAACCAAGGTACATGCCCTTGACCGGAATCGAACCCAGGACCCTTCAGTCTGCAGGCCGGCGCTCTATCCACTGAGCCACACCGGTTAGGGCAGAGCCAAAGCTTTGAACAGCATTGATCTGAATCTCAACAGGGCACTGATCCTGAGAAACTGGGAAAGGGTGGAAAAGTTGTTGTTTTTAAAAAATATATTTTTTATTGGTTTCAGAGAGGAAGGGGAGGGAGAGATAGAAACATCGATGAGAGAGAATCATGGATCGGTTGCCTCCTGCACGCCCCACACTGGGATCGAGTCCACAACCCAGGCATGTGCCCTGACCGGGAATCGAACCTGGGACCCTTCAGTCTGCAGGCCAACGCTCTATCCACTGAGCCACACCGGTGAGGGTAGCCCTGTGTCTCTTGCGTCTGGACGAGTGCCGGTGGGGACACAGTCCCTCGGAGAGATCACATGGGTGCGGACACGCGGGCTGGGTGGGACCAGCTCCCAGGGACGGTCACGCTCGCCTTCCCCGCGGACGGCTTCTCCATCCCCGAGTCTGGGAGAGACCGGGGCGGGCTCAGGAGCCCTTGGGCGGCATTTAAACCCGCGTGTGCGTCGCCTCCTGTCCCCTCGGGCCCACGGTGCACCTGGCCCGAGTCCTACGCGCCCGTGTCTCTTCCGTGGAGGCAAGAACAATAGACGTTGGGTGCTGAATGGGAATAAATACTTAATTCGTGAAAACGGCCTTATGCGTTTTAAAACGCCCCTTAACGCGATTTTTATTCTCTCGGAAGCGCTTATTACAGGTAAATTACGCATTTTACTGCCGCAGCGTTAGCTTCGCCATTAGAACGAATTTAAGGCCCTGCGCAGACCAGTAGATAACGTTCGTTTCAAACACAGAAGCTAAATATATTTTGCCCCTTTTTATTACCCGTTTTCTTTTAAGGTTTATTGACTGCTTTTTGTCTTAACTATACGTCTTCTACGTGCCGCCGCCGTAATGCGCGGTAACGGCATTAATATTTTAGGGGATCGGTATTTATGGATCTTTATTTGGAAACAATGCCGTGGGTCTGCCGCTCTCCCAGCCCTGGAAGGGTGCCCTCCCGATGATGATGAATTGCCCGTTGCCGTGTGCCATTTGCTAATTATATCCATGATTTACTGCGGAGCGAGACTTAAATCATTCATTTCAGTCTTGCGTAACAGGGCCATAAAATTTTTAGGTTTAAAAATGGTTTCCATGTGTATAATTTAAACAAATTTCGGAGCTATTGCACACACACAAAAATACCGCACCCAGCCATTTGTTACGTACGCCGTCTTCCTAAACTTCTACTCTTAATGATCACTGTGGTTTGGAATTATTATGCTTAATTTTCATAATCATAGCTTTTAAATCTATAGCCGTTTCCACACGTTAGATGAAGAAAGAGATAGCTAATTGTGTGTGGATAGTATGTCATTCCTGAGTAGTCCCAAATGGTACGAAATCGTTAGAAAGGCTGAAAAGCACGAATTATTCTTCTATTAACGAGCAGTTGTTCTCTGGCTAATTATTAGTTGGCGCTGCTTTGTGTCCAAGAACAAACGCTGCTCCTTCTAGCCTCGCGCGCAGCGAAGTGAGATAAACTCTCTCTCTCTCTCTCTCTCTCTCTCCCCACCCCGTGCCCACCCCTCGCAGGTGAGAAGCCCTACAAGTGTCCGCACTGCGACTACGCCGGCACCCAGTCCGCCTCCCTGAAGTACCACTTGGAGCGGCATCACCGGGAGCGCCAGAACGGGGCGGGGCCGCTGTCCGGCCAGCCCGCGGGCCAGGACCCCCGGGACGAGCCGTCGGGCAAAGCCGCGCTGTTCCTCCGGCCCGACATCCTGCGGGGCGCCTTCAAGGGCCTCCCCGGGATGGACTTCCGAGGGGGGCCCGCCGCCCAGCCGTGGCCGGCCGGAGCGCTCTCGTCCGGGGACCACCCCGGCCAGGCGGGCGGCCTGTCTTCCTCGGAGCCGCCTCCGTCAGACGCCCTGAAAGGCACTGACCTTCCCTCCAAAAGCGCCCACTTCTCCGACGTCGGGAGAGCCTACCAGAGCCTCGCGGGCAACGGCGTGAGCTTCCAGGGGTCCCTGCAGGCGTTCATGGACAGCTTCGTCCTCAGCTCCCTGCGCAGGGAGAAGGGCGCCAGGGACAAGGCCCCGCCGGACCCCCCCCTCCGCGCGAGCCCACGGGGCGGACGGCGGCGAGGACAGAGGCGGCGGGAAGGCGCCCCCGAGGAAGTCGGAGAAGTCGCAGTACGAGCCTCTGGACCTGTCGGTGCGGCCCGACGTCCCCGCCCTGCCCGGGTCCCAGGTGACGGTGCAGGACAGCGTGACGTGGCACGGTTGCTTGTTCTGCGCCTTCACCACGTCCTCCGTGGAGCTCATGGCCCTGCACCTGCAGGCCAACCACCTGGGCAGAGCGAAGCGCAGAGACCCCGGCGCGGGGGCGGCCGTCCACGGCAAGGAGCCGGCGCGGGAGGCCAGCAAGGAGGCGGCCCTGGCCACCCTGATGGGGCCTCTGGACTCTGCTTCTGAGAAGATGGCCCCAGGACAGGCCACGGAGGCCCTGGGGGAGCCCAAGAGTGGCCCGTGGCCCGGCCACGTGGACCCCGCGTTCTGCAACTTCCCGCCAGACTTCTACAAGCAGTTCGGCGTTTACCCCGGCGCCGCGGGGAGCTCGGGAGCCGCCAGTTCCTGCCCCAACAAGGGGCCCGAGGGCAAGGCCCCCCCGGAAGACGACGCCCCGATCGTGATCCCCGACACCGCAGACAAGAACGCGGCCGACGGCCTGTCGGACGGCGCCTCCTCCGAGGACATGGACTCCACCAAGGGGGACGACGAGGACGAGGAGGTCGACGCGGAGCCCGAGGCGGCGGCGAGGAAGCCGCCCGCGGCCCTCAGCAAGGACAGCGGCGGCGGCGGCGACGGCGGGGACGGCCTGCTGCCCACGGGCGCCCCGCAGCCCATCCAGGGACTGGCGTCCCCCCTGCCCCAGGCGTCGGAGAAGCCGTGGCCCAGCCCGGGCCTCCTCCCGGCCCCGGACCCCGCAGCGGGCCTGGCCCGGCCGGAGAAGCCGATGAACGTGCTGTCGGTGCTCAGGGCCTACAGCGCCGAGGGCCTGGCTGCCTTCAACGGACTTGCCGGGGGCGCGGCCGGCTCAGGGTGCGTCAAGAGGCCGGACGTGTGCGGTAAGTTCTAGAACCCCCCTCCGGGGCTCCTTGCCCAGCACAGCGGGCGGAGCGTGCGCTTTGTAACACGGGCGGGGGGACTGACTGACTCCCTCGCGGATTTTGAACCAAACATCCAATCCCTCCCCCCACCCTCTCCCCCTCCCCCCTCCCCCCCACCCGCGATGCCGGAGGTGCCGCACGGACAGCCTTGGGGGTCTGTCACCTCCAAGCCCACACGCCTGGGCTCCCGTTTGCGTGGCGGAGCCCTGGGCGGGGGGTGGGTCTCCCAGGGGGAGGGACCCCGTCTTGAACCCCTGGAGGGGAAGGGCACCTAAAGGGGAAAGAGACGTGGCAACGTGCACACTCGGCAGCATTAACTGACGCCTTCGATGCCCGAGACGGTGCCCCTGCTGTGCTCAGCCAAACCGCTCTCCTCGCTTTCCTCGAGGCCGCTGAGACCCCGTCACACTGACCCCGGGGCGGGGAGCCAGTGACCCTGTCTCCACACGGGGTGGGGGGGCGGGGGGGGCGTTTGCGACTCACCTTCAGCGGGAGGGACCGTGCCCCCGGCCTGCTGTCCTGCTGCTGCCTCTGTCTGTCCGTCTCTTCACCTGTCCGTCCGTCTCTTCACCTGTCCGTCCGTCTCTTCACCTGTCCGTCCGCTGTCCCGGCGAGAAATGCGCAGCCCCAGTCGCCAGGGTGTGACCCCGTGCGTCTCGGGCCCCCGCCTGTGCTGCTCTGCTTAGCAGCGCCTCTTTACCTCCTCGGAGGAGACCACGGCTCCCCCGGGGGTTCCCCAGCTTAGAACGTGGCCTGGAGGGGGCTCTGGTGGACGGGAGGCGGGCGGGGAGGGTCCAGGCCTTCCCTTGGGGCTCAGGTGGCCTTGCTGGGAAGCCTCTCTCAGAACAGACACTCGGCCCCCAATGTCCTCTCCAGAGAGGAATGGCGGGGGGCCTTCCATCTTTGGTCTGTGAACGGGTTTCTGTGACGGACTGCACTTGTGGAAAAAGGGAGGGGGGGAGGGAGGGAAGGAGAAAAGAAGAGAGGGAGGGAGGAAGGAGGGAGGGAGGGAGGAAGAGAGGGAGGGAGGGAGGGAGGGAGAGGAGGGGAGGAGAAAGGAAGGAGGGAGGGAGGGAGGGAGGAGGGAGGAAGGGGAGAGGGGGGAGGGAGGGAGGGAGGAGGAAGGGAGGGAGGGAGGAAGGAAGGGAGGAAGGGAGGGAGGGAGGAAGGAAGGGAAGGAGGGAGGAAGGAGGGAGGGAGGGAGGAAGTAGGGAGGAAGGAGGGAGGAAGGAGGGAGGGAGGGAGGAAGGAAGGAAGGGAGGGAGGGAGGAAGGAAGGGAGGGAGGGAGGCAGGCAGGCAGGCGGGCGGGCGGGCATATATAGTAACCTCTGAATCTGACGTCCTCGCACACACACGGATCCAGGAAGCTGGACTCGGTTCGTGCTTGAGATCGACATGCATTCCCTCTCCTTCCTAATTCACGACGGGCTGGGCCAGCCGTCAGAGGGAGGTTTTGACTCCTCAGAAACGGCTAACGGCTTCCTGACAGCCCCCCGTGCTGGCAGGCCCTGTGCTGAGGTCCGCAGGCCCATCCCCGGCCGCACACAGCCCACTCCCGTGGAAGCCGGGGAAGCGTGTTGAGAAGGAGCAGGAGAGGGCGTGGCCGGTCCGGTCCCCCCTTTCCTTCTGGGGAGCAGGGCACGGGCGGGCTGGACGTCTTCCTTCCGTCGCTGTTTTACGTGTGTGTGTGATGGGGCGGCCTGCTTTCTTGACGGCTGTTTGGGGATGTTTCTTTAAGTCTCTCTTCAGTGCTTTCGGGTCCCTGAATAGGACCCTGGTTCCCGCCAGGAATCCAGGCATCAGAAAAGATCAAAACTGGGCACGCTCACGAGCTCTTTATTATGGAAATGAGCTCACGTTACCCCGTTAACTTCCCGTCCTCCTCTCCGTGCGGGAGGAAGCGGGCCTGGGAGCTGGCCTGCCAGGCGAGGGCGAGGGTCGGGAGGCCCTGCACCTGCCTGTCTCCTGAGCCCTTTCCCTCCCAGCTGAGCTCCCAGGCACTGCTCGCCCCCGCCCACCCCACCCCCGCCCCCCAAACAGCAGCCAGCGCCCCCGTGGTTCCTGGGGACGTGCACACCTTTGCCCGGTCACCCCTTCGGCCCTTGAGCAGCAGCATCTGGGTCCCAAGTCATAGTTTCTCTCCGAGAGGGGAATGAAGGCCAGCGGGGGAAGGGGTTTCTGGGACGGACTTCACTTGTGGAAAAGGGGAAGGGAGCGGGGAGGGGGGAGGGAGGAGCCAGGGAAAAGGAAGAGGGAAGGAGGAAGGGAGGAGGAGGGAGGAAGGAGTAGGAAGAAGGGAGGAAGGAGGAAGGAGGGAGGAGGGAGGAGGGAGGAAGGAGGAGGAAGAAGGGAGGAAGGAGGGAGGAGGAAGGAGGGAGGAGGGAGGAAGAAGGAGGAAGAAGGGAGGAGGTAAGAGGGAGGGATGGGAAGGGAGGGAGAAAGGAAGGAGGAAGGAGGGAGGAGGGAGGGAGGAAGGAGGAAGGAGGTAAGAGGGAGGAAGAAGGGAAGAAGGAGGGAGGAGGTATGAGGGAGGGATGGGGAGGGAGGGAGGGAGGAGGAAGGAGGGAGGAAGGAAGGAGGAGGCAGGAAGGAGGTAAGAGGGAGGGATGGGGAGGGAGGGAGAAAGGAAGGAGGAAGGAGGGAGGAGGGTGGGAGGAAGGAGGTAAGAGGGAGGGAGGAAGGAGGGAGCAGGTAAGAGGGAGGAAGAAGGGAAGAAGGAGGGAGGAGGGAGGAAGGAAGAAGGAAGGAGGAAGAAGGGAGGAAGGAGGTAAGAGGGAAAGAGGGAGGAGGTAAGAGGGAGGAAGGAGGGAGGGAGGAGGAAGGAAGGAGGGATGAAGGAGGTAAGAGGGAAGGAGGAAGGAGGGAGGAAGTAAGAGGGAGGAGGGAAGAAGGAGGGAGGAGGTAGGCGGGAGGGAGGAAGGAAGGAGGGAGGAGGGAAGAGGGAGGTAGGAGGGAAGGAGGAAGGAGGGAGGAAGTAAGAGGGAGGAAGGAGGGAGGGAGGAAGGAAGGAAGGAGGTAAGAGGAAGGACGGAGGAGGTAAGAGGGAGGGAGGAGGGAGGAAGGAAGAAGGGAGGAGGGAGGGAGGGAGGAAGGAAGGAAGGAGGAGGAAGGAAGGAGGGAGGAGGAAGGAAGGAGGGAGGAGGAAGGAAGGAGGGAAGAGGGAAGAAGGAGGGAGGAGGGAGGAGGGAGGAAGGAGGGCGGGAGGAAGCAGGGAGTATTTTCAGCCCCTGAGTCTGGTGCTCCCTGTACACACAGCACGTCCCCAGGTGAGGCCCGGTCCACCTGCTCCACCTGCACTCGGGGCGAGAAGCCAGAGCGAACCTCCCTGGTTTCTGGGAGCCCCGTGCTGGGGTTCCTTTGACCCGTTCCTTCCACCCCCCCACCCCCCCACCCCTTTGGGAAGCGGCCCAGGCCCCGGGCCGGGTGGAGACGTGCCCTCTTGCTTGGGAGGGGCCTGCCCCCTGACCCTGACCCTGTGCTCAGCCCCTCCCTGCCCCTCCCCACGCCCAGGAGGGCCAGGCCCGGCATTCCTCTGCATGTCTGGCAGGAAACGTAGATCCTCTATCCGCTGGGCTCCCGTGGGCCAGGGGGGGCGGGGGGGGGGGGCAGGGCTTTCGGGGGGCGTTGCCCCCCACAGTCTAGCGCACTCTCCTCACATCACAGGGGGCACACACAATAGTTGGAAGTTTGACACCCCGTGGGCGGCACTTTGGCAGAGGAGGGCCCGACGTTGGCCCAGGAATTAGGTATTCCCAGGTCTCCCCTCCGGCCCGTTCCGTTGGGATCCCGGCGGCCAGGGGCCTCCTGTGCGGTGAGGTGCGGTGGGGGCCCGGGATGGGAGCCCTGCTGTGTTCCAGGCCCACGGGGCCGTCACCCCCTGTGGGCTGGCTTGCCCAGAGCTTGGGTGGGGCACACCCTCCCCCTCCCTCTCTGGGGTCTTGGTCGCTCCCAGATGGGCCGCCCGCTCCCCGTGTGGTCCAGGGCCTGTGCTGGATCCCTGTAGGGCACCCCGTGGCCTGTCCTGAAGGCCAAGGGCAATCCCGTGAGTGAGCGCGTGTCACCGTCCATCCGCCTGCGCGGCCCTGCTGCCTGCCCGGCTCCGGCGGGACGAAGCGGAGGTGCTGTCGCCAGGGACCCCCAGAGACCAGCAGCCCTGGGCAGGCGGTCCCCGTCCCCCCCCCCCCGCCCCACCCCCTGCCGAGCCCAGTGCTCTGTGTGCGGATGCGGGACAGCCTCTGAAGGGCAGCCCGCTCCCTGTGCTCCCCCTTCCCGGCCCCCACCCCCCTTCCTCCCCCTTTGCATGGACCGGAATGCCCGGGCCGGAGGGCGTGCGCCCCGAGGCTGGCAGAGCTGTGGTGTGAACCCGCTGTGTTTGCCCAACGGTCCGCTCCCCGTTTCAGAGCAAACACAGGGACGGCGTCTAAGTGGCAGACGCGGTGACCTTTGGCCTTGTTTATGTTCCGTCCCGCTCGCCGCGGAGTGTGGGCTCCAAAAGCTGCTGTCTGAGTCAGCAGGCCCCCGAGGGGTCTGGCCGCCTTCCTCTGCCGCCCTGTCCACGTCCCCTCGGGTCCCCCGGGACCTGCCGCCCAAGACCACGCCAGGGAGCAGCGGAGCTCTTTGGTTCAGCCCACATGCATAGGTGCACACCGGTGTGTGCATAGATTCACACAGTGACACATGCACGCACAGGTGCGCACACTGACGTGCACACATCCTGACATGCACACACACTGGCACACACACACTGTCACACACTCACACGCGTTCACACACGCTCATACATGCTCACTCACTCACATGCACACTCACACACTCACACACTTCCCTCCCTGGCAGGTCTTTGGGGTTCGGGGGAGGACGAGAATGCTGAGAGTGTGGTCAGAACAGACCCCTCTCCCGGGGACACGCAGACCCCAGTGGGCCCAGCCACCCGGTGGGCCAGGGCCGTGTGACCCCATCGCTGGCTGTCCTGAGCGGGGCGGGGATCCCCAGCTGGCACCTCGGTCCTCGGTGCTGGACCGAAGGCCTGGTGGCCCGACGGCCGCCTGGACTCGCCACACCTAGCCGCCCAGCCAGGTCCTCCCTTCGCACGTCCCGCTGCTGTGTGCCAAGCCCGCTTCCACCTGCTGTCACCGCCCGCCGCGCGCTGACCCGCACCCCCCGCCTGGCCGCTCCGCCCGCCTGCTCTAACCCCGCGCTGTTCCCGCTGTGGGAGATGGGGGTGGGGGCGTCTTACACACACGGCTCTGTGGTCCTCGTCCCCCCGAGCGTCGGGGCCGTGCCGCCCTCGCTGTCCGCCTCCGCTGGCCCCGTGCCGGGACCGTCTAATGACTGTGACGTTTTCTTGCAGGTAAGTGACCCCCGTTCTAGCCGGTCCAGCCGGACGGGCCCTGGCGTGTCCGCGCTGCCCCGCCGGCAGCTCCCGCCCCGTCCCTCGCGCGGGTCAGGAGGACAAGGACTGCCCGCTTGTGCGTTGAGCAGATAGTCGCTGTCGGCGTGGGTGTGTGTGTGCCCGAGGCGCGCCCCCACGGCACGTACACGCCCAGGCGGGAGGCGGAAATGCCGCCCCACATGTCCCCGCGCCCCTCCCATCACCACGGCTGAGTGATGTGCGCAGGACGCTGTGCCTCCCGGTGACAAACCAGGTGCTCCCAGTCTCCCCTCCCCCCCCCGCCCCCGTGAAAGCCTGCCGTGGGGTCGGGCTGCGGTCCCTCCCCGGCGGCCCTGACTTCGTGTCCGTGTCCCGTGGTCCCCTCTCCCTAGTGTGTACGCGGTAACGTTGCTAGTGTGACCCGGTGTCAGGTCCTGGCGTTCCTGGAAGCCCGTGCCGGTCGGACCCAGGACGGCACCTCCTCACCCATGGCTGACAAGCAGGAGCTGAGGCCCCACGTGCAGAGGCGGGGGGTGGGGGGCGGGGGGGTCATGTGTCGGGGGTCACTTCCTGGGGAACGGGTGCGCTCGGGTAATTGGGAGATGCGCGGAGGTGTCCCGGGGCCGAAGGCGTGCGCCCGCTAATGCCTGTGGCTTCCGAGTCGGTGCGAGGCGTGAAGTGAGCCGTGCACCGTGTGAGCAGCGAGGTCCCGCGGACGGAACGTAAAACGACGCTGAAACGCCCCTTGTCTTGCTGTTGCTAATAAAAGCTGTGACACAGCAGTGCCGCTTCGAGTCCTTGTGTTCATTCTCTTGGTGACACCCCCCCACCCCCGCGCCCCTCGAGTCCAGCCCGAGGGTGGGAGCCCCCAGAGGACCCCCCGTCCGGGGTGCTGCGGCTCAGGGGCTGTTCACTGGGGGACAGGTCACATTCCTATCATCTTTAGGGCGCCCCGCTGGTACTGACTCACAAATGCGCAAATGTACAGGGACCTCCCGATTTGGGGGTGACTATGGCAGGTGGGGAGAGCCAGACAACAGGGGTGCACGTCCCTGTACAAGGGGTGTTCCCGCATCTGGACCCCCACACCTCTCGGGGCCTGTGGGTGGGGAAGCTGAGGCACAGAGCATGCGGGCTGCCTGGGAGGTGGGCGGAATGTCAGGAGACCCCGCTGCACCCCCCCTACTCCCCCCCACACCTCCTTGTGCCTCCCGGTGGCTCTGTGAGGCTGCGTCACCCCCAGGGCCCTACGGTTTAAGAAGCCACATTCTCAGCTTCCAAGGAGGGGGTGCCCCACCCCTCTGTTCAGAGGCGCACCCTCAGGGCCCTCCGGACCGGAGCCTCCGGCCTGGGGACGTGGGTGGGCGGGAGGCGAGGGCTCGGCTCCTTGCGAAGGTCTCCCGGCCACTGTTGGTCACGGTCCCTGCACACGGGACCTGCTGCCACCGGGGCCGGCCTGGCCAGGCAGACGGGGGCGACGCTGGGTCCAGGGCAGCGTGAGCGGCCGGGCGGTGGGGAGGGAGGGTGTGCTGACGACGACGGGAACCCATCATCCTGCAGGGAAGTGCGGGGGTGGGGGGGCTCCCTGGGCCCCGATCCAGGCCTCCGCGGCTCCCTCGCCCCTCCACGCGGTCCAGCCCCCTGGCGGGCCTCCACAGGTCCTGGTCTCACCGCAGGTGCCCCTGGCTCACCCCCGCCCCGCCCCACCCCGGGGTGGCTTCTCAGGCAGAGAGGAGGACTGGCTTGGAGGCTCAGTCCGTGAGCCGGTCCCAGCCCCGCTCCCCTCTCATTTCAGGGCACCCCAGCTCCCTCCCCTCCCCCCATCCCACACCCCCCGCACAGCACTGCACCCTCCCCGCCCCCCGCCATTAGGACAAGCCCCACCTGTTTGGACTCAGACTTGGGGTCACCACAAGCACCCCCCGTTGGATGGATCTGCCCTTGGCCGTCCAACCTAGACCCGTCCTTTGCCAAGCGGGGAGGGCTCACTGGTCCGGGGGATGGGGCTCCTTTGTAGATGGGGGTGCAGGTTCCAGGGGGTGACTGTACCCTGAGATGGCCCAGGCGGAGGAAGGGAAGGGACAGGGTCTTCAGATCGACGTTCCGCCACAGGTGCTGGGAAGTAGGCTGGCTCAGATAACATGCAGAAGCTCACAGATGCCTAAAGGAACCTAAACTTCAGGAGGGCCGGCCGGCGGGGCTCAGTGGTGAATTATCGACCTAGGAACCAGGAGGTCCCGGTTCGATTCCCCGTCAGGGCACAGGCCCGGGTTGCGGGCTCGATCCCCAGGAGGAGGGGGCATGCAGGAGGCAGCCGGTCCGTGATGCTCTCTCATCACTGATGTCTCTCTCTCTCTCCCTCCCCCTTCCTCTCGGACATCCATAAAAAAGTCAATGAAAAAACTCCGGGAGGGGATCACCGCTGGTGTGGTCGCCTTTTGTCCCAGAGACGTCACGGTGGGCACGTTCACGGCCCCGACAGCGCGGCGCCCGCCGCTCTGTGCCCGAGCCCGTCAGGGGCCCTGCCCTGCTCCTTCCTTGCAGAAATCCCGTCCTGCCCGGGCACGGCGGCCCAGGAGGAGTCCCCCCCGCTGGGGGCGGCCCAGACCCCCCATCTCAGTCCCAAGGCTCACAGAAGGCGTTTTCTTCCTGAACGTGGCTTGTCGTCAGGTTACTAGGATATGCCCTCCTGGATCCGACGTCCAGGGAGAGAGGCAGCCACTTGAGGAAAGCCAATTTGCAATCAATTTAACGAATTCTTGCTCTTTTGTAGGATGGGCAGGCGGGGGGTGGGGGGGGCGCGGGCGTGGCGGGCGGCTAGGACACGCCCTGCTGAGCTGCCTGCCCCCCAGCAGGGCTGCAGGGATGATGGGGTTCACACACAGTGTGTGGGCCCTTCCTTGTCGAGGGGAGCCTGCTCACTCATCTTCAGTCTCCTAGGACCCCCGGTACCACCCCCAAGTGGGCACCCCCTGCCCGCGGCATTGGCGCCCAGGTGAGAGTGACCCCGTAGTCCCTCCTCACCCTCAGGGAACAAGGTGAGTGTGAGCGAGCCGCTTGGAGGGGACAGGTCACGCCCATTTCAGTGATGTCAGGGTGCCTGCCGCCAGGCAGCGCCAGGCAGAGCTCCCAGGGACACTGAGGCCCGCTGAGACCTTACGGGGTGGCAGGGACCCTGCAGGGCACCGGGAACCCGCCCCTGCCATCCTTGCCCGTGCGTCCGCCTCGCGTGAGGGCCGATCAGAGCCGAGCCGGGCTCCTCCCCTCCCCGGGGGGGACACCCCATCTGGGGACCCTGTGTGAGCGTCAGGGCGTGAGAAACAGCCCAGCTCCCGTTGAGCTGTGTCTCCTGTTTATTGTTTTTTTAACTTATTATTGTCAATCCTCCCCCGGGGATACTTTTCCACTGATTCTCAGGGAGAGTGGAAGAGAGAGGGAGAGACAGAGACACATCGATGAGAGAGAAACACCTCGATGGGCTGCCTCCTGCCTGCGCCCCGACCAGGGCCCCGGGCCGGGGAGGAGCCTGCCGCCGAGGTCCGTGCCCGTGACCGGAATCGAACCCGGGACCCTTTGGTCTGCAGGCCGACGCTCTAGCCACGGAGCTGGCCCGGCCGGGGCTGTTTCTCCTGTCTAAGCAGACAGACTCACCCGCGTGGGGCGATGGGAAAGTCTCCCGGGGCCGCCCGTGGGAGCAGGGGTCTCGTGCCTTCCTGTAGGGGAACTGGGGGCCCGGAATGCCCCCCGGAAGTCACTCGGGCACTGACTTGAAGCCGCGGCCGGGAAACGCCTGCATCCCCACGTGCGTGGTGTGTGACGTCCCCGCTCCTGGCCTTGGCCCGGGGTGTTCAGCAGGAGACACGGGCCGGCCAGGCCTGCTGGGCCCAGGGGCCTCCCGGGGTGAGAGGAGGGACCCTGTGGGTCCCCGGGGGCCCACCAGCTGCCTGCAGCCCGACTGGACACCATTCCCACCACGTGGGTGTCCCGGGCAGTGGGAGGGCGGGCCAGCCCTGGGGGCAGAGGGGAGAATCACAGCAGGGCTGGGCGCCCAGGGAACGGACAGTGGGACAGACACCAGGAGCAGGTCAGACACATGGACAGAGAGAGAAAGGGGACGGGCAGGGGGGGTGCAGAGGTCAAAAGAGGAGACAATGCTCAGCCCAGGTGGCTCAGTGGGTGAGCGTTGACCTTTGAACCAGGAGGTCAGGGTTCGCTTCCCAGTCAGGGCACTTGTCTGGGTTGCAGGCTTGATCCCCAGGGTGGGGTGTGCAGGAGGCAGCCGGTCAGTGATTCGCATCATTGATGTTTCTCTCCATCTCCCTCTCCCTTCCTCTCTGAAATCAATAAAAATGTTTTGTTTTTTTTTTAAAGAGAGAGAGACGGGGGAGAAGGTTGAGAACGGAGACCTGGGCAGATGGAAACGAGACAGGGAGAAGGACGAGGGAGAGAACGGGTGTGAACAGAATGGAGGGAAATGATGGAGATGGAGGAGAGAGAGGGCGGACAGGCAGGGGAGGAGGAGAGAGCGCCCAGCAGGGGGCGCTGGAGGGAGGCCTGGGGCTGGGCCAGTGGCTGGTGCTGGGTGCACAGGGGTGAGGGGTGAGGGTGAGGGTGAGGGTGTGGGGTGAGGGTGTGGGATGAGGGGTGAGGGGTGTGGGGTGAGGGTGAGGGGTGAGGGTGAGGGGTGTGGGGTGAAAGTGAGGGTGAGGGTGTGGGGTGAGGGTGAGGGGTATGGGGTGAGGGGTATGGGGTGAGGGTGAGGGTTGTGGGGTGAGGGTAAGGGTGTGGGGTGAGGGTGAGGGTGAGGGGTGTGGGTTGAGGGTGAGGGTATGGGGTGAGGGTGAGGGGTGTGGGGTGAGGGGTATGGTGTGAGGGTGAGGGTTGTGGGGTGAGGGTGAGGGTGTGGGGTGAGGGTGAGGGTACGGGGTGAGGGTGAGGGTGTGGGGTGAGGGTAAGGGTGAGGGTGAGGGTGAGGGGTGTGGGTTGAGGGTGAGGGTGTGGGGTGAGGGTGAGGGTGAGGGGTGTGGGGTGAGGGTGAGGGTGAGGGTGAGGGTGAGGGGTATGGGGTGAGGGTGAGGAGTGAGGGTGAGGGTGAGGGTGAGGGTGAGGGGTGTGGGGTGAGGGTGAGGGTGAGGGTGAGGGTGAGGGTGAGGGTGAGGGGTATGGGGTGAGGGTGAGGAGTGAGGGTGAGGGTGAGGGTGAGGGTGAGGGTGTGGGGTGAGGGTGAGGGTGAGGGGTGAGGGTGAGGGTGAGGGTGAGGGGTGAGGGTGAGGGTGAGGGGTGTGGGGTGAGGGTGAGGGGTGTGGGGTGAGGGTGAGGGGTGTGGGGTGAGGGTGAGGGGTGAGGGTGAGGGTGAGGGTATGGGGTGAGGAGTGAGGGTATGGGGTGAGGGTGAGGGTATGGGGTGAGGAGTGAGGGGTATGGGGTGAGGGTGAGGGTGAGGGTGAGGGGTGTGGGGTGAGGGTGAGGGGTGTGGGTGAGGGTGAGGGGTGTGGGGTGAGGGTGAGGGGTGTGGGGTGAGGGTGAGGGGTGAGGGTGAGGGTGAGGGTATGGGGTGAGGAGTGAGGGGTATGGGGTGAGGGTGAGGGTATGGGGTGAGGAGTGAGGGGTATGGGGTGAGGGTGAGGGTGAGGGTGAGGGGTGTGGGTGAGGGTGAGGGTGAGGGTGAGGGTGAGGGTATGGGGTGAGGAGTGAGGGGTATGGGGTGAGGGTGAGGGTATGGGGTGAGGAGTGAGGGGTATGGGGTGAGGGTGAGGGTGAGGGGTATGGGTGTGGGAGGGTGAGGGTGAGGGTGAGGGTGTGGGGTGAGGGTGAGGGTGAGGGGTGAGGGTGAGGGGTATGGGGTGGGGTGGGTGAGGGTGAGGGTGAGGGGTGTGGGGTGAGGGTGAGGGTGAGGGGTGAGGGTGAGGGGTATGGGGTGTGGGTGAGGGTGAGGGTGTGGGTGAGGGGTGTGGGGTGAGGGTGAGGGTGAGGGTGAGGGTGAGGGGTGTGGGGTGAGGTGAGGGTGGGTGAGGGTGGGTGAGGGTGGGGTGAGGTGAGGGTGTGGGGTGAGGGTGAGGGTGTGGGGTGTGGGGTGAGGGTGAGGGGTGAGGGTGAGGGTTGGGTGTGGGGTGAGGGTGAGGGGTGAGGGGTGAGGGGTGAGGGTGTGGGGTGTGGGTGAGGGTGAGGGTGAGGGTGTGGGGTGAGGGTGGGGGTGTGGGTGAGGGTGAGGGTGAGGGGTGGGGGGTGAGGGTGAGGGGTGTGGGGTGAGGGTGGGGTGGGGGTGTGGGTGAGGGTGAGGGTGAGGGTGTGGGGTGAGGGTGAGGGTGGGGGTGGGGTGAGGGTGAGGGGGGTGGGGTGAGGGGTGAGGGTGAGGGGTGTGGGGTGGGGGGTGGGTGGGGGTGTGGGGTGAGGGTGAGGGGTGGGTGAGGGTGAGGGTGGGGTGGGGTGGGTGGGGTGAGGGGGGTGGGGTGAGGGGGGTGGGGTGTGGGGTGAGGGGTGAGGGGTGGGGGGTGGGGGTGGGGGTGGGGGTGTGGGTGGGGGTGGGGGTGTGGGGGTGGGTGGGGGGGTGAGGGTGGGTGGGGGTGTGGGGTGGGGGTGGGGGTGTGGGGGTGTGGGTGGGGTGTGGGGGTGGGGTGGGGGGTGGGGTGTGGGGGGTGGGGTGGGGTGTGGGGTGTGGGGTGGGGTGGGGGTGGGGTGGGGGTGGGGTGTGGGTGGGGTGGGGGTGGGGGTGGGGTGGGGGTGGGGTGGGGGTGTGGGGTGGGGGTGGGGGGGGTGGGGGTGGGGTGGGGGGTGGGGGGGTGGGGGTGGGGTGGGGGTGGGGGTGTGGGGTGGGGTGGGGGTGGGGTGTGGGGGTGGGGGTGTGGGGTGGGGGTGGGGGTGGGGGTGGGTGGGGTGGGGGTGTGGGTGGGGGTGGGGGGTGTGGGGTGTGGGGGGGGTGTGGTGGGGGGTGGGGTGGTGGGGTGGGGGTGGGGGGGGGTTGGGGTGGGGGTGGGGGGTGGGTGTGGGGTGGGGTGGGGGGGTGGGGTGGGGGTGGGGGGGTGTGGGGTGGGGTGGGGGGTGGGGGGGTGGGGTGGGGGGGTGGGGTGTGGGGGTGGGGGGTGGGGTGTGGGGTGGGGGGGGGGTGGGGGTGGGGGTGTGGGGGTGGGGGGGTGGGGGTGGGGGTGGGGGTGGGGGTGGGGGTGTGGGGGGGGGGGGTGGGTGGGGTGGGGGTGTGGGGTGAGGGTGGGGTGAGGGGTGTGGGGTGGGGTGGGGGTGTGGGGTGGGGTGGTGTGGGGGGGGGTGTGGGTGTGGGGTGGGGGTGGGGGGTGGGGTGTGGGGTGAGGGTGAGGGGTGTGGGGTG